>NC_134797.1:14051965-14071965 GCF_046742065.1 Oratosquilla oratoria | reverse complement strand
TGGAAATGGGTAACGGAGAAGAAGAAGCTCGACAAGAAGGAGTTAAACAACGAGAAGACTAAAGCTCTAAAAAGTGAACATAAGGAGAAGTTTCCTAGCCTCTATGACGACAGCCAAACAAAGAAGTTTCAAGTAAAAGAGGAGATAAAGTTATTCCAGAGAAAGGCGATAGCCTTTAACGAGCTCCTGAAAGAACAGAAAAATTACGTCTACGACGAAGGTTTGCTTGATTCCTTGGAGCCCTATAGTGGAGAGATTTCCGAAGAAAGGGTAGAAAGTTTCATCAAACACTACTTCGCTGGCTATAAGAACTTCACCAAAAACGGAGGTAGGTCTGATCACACAGACTACCAGAAACACTATCTCTGTACGAGTTTAGGGACACAAAAACGCATTCAAAAGGCGAAAGCCTACGCCATAAAAACAGCTCGAAAACGAGCCCCCGAGCCAAAAAAGGAAGAAGAAAGCGTTCCCATGATTGTCGAAGAAGGAGAAGAAGAGCAAGAACAAACTGCGGGACCTGCCAGAGCGAAGCTCGAGGAGTTTGAGAGTAGTCCCTCTCCTCAAACCATAATAGAAGAGCAACATCCTGTCACGTCTGCAGACATGGAAACGGAGAAAATTGTCTCCGCCGCCGCACCTGCTGGTGACACACTAGCAGAGCAAAGGCAAAGCCTCAAAGAGCTCAAGGCTCAAAACCGTGAAGTTAGACAAAGGCGCCCCAAGCGGACAAAAGCTGAAATAACTAAAGAAGTCAAGATGTCTAGAGATATTAAGAATGAAATCAAGCTCATGAGATTGCGTGCAAAGATTCCCGCTGGCGGTTTTCTCTCCTGTGCCATCATTCCCAAACCGTCCGAGGACGAAGAAGTTCGTGCTGGAGTCCTAGAAAGAATAGCCAGTGTGCGCGAAGCGCGTGAAGAACGCAGTAAGAAACCCGTGTTCCTAGAGATGAAAGAGCGAATGCTCAGCACGTTTTGCGGTTACATCTCTGAAACCAGCGAAGCCAAGGTGCCTCAGCACTCGGTAGGCGAGATGGGCGCCTATAGATGCAAGCACTGCCAAGCGTTACTCTTCAAGAGAGAACGAAAGACGTTATGTTGTAACGGAGGAAAAACACCCAAGGCAATATACGAGTTGTCACCCCTGGGCGATAACATCAAAGGCTTCTACGACGGTTCCTCCAAACTGTCGATCCACTTTCTTGATAACATCGTAGGGTTTAACAGTATCTTCTCTTTTACGTCCTTTGCGTCCTCGGGGACCTTGGAGGACAAAAGAGAGTCTGCAATCTTCTACAAAATCCAGGGTAAAATTTACCACCGTCTGGGTGGCATGAAGCCTAACTTGATGATTACGGAAGACGACAGCAGTCGTTTGGGTCTCAAAGATCCAACGTCAAGGAAAACGTTTTGGAAATCTGCAGTAAATTTCCTGGATTTGTACTTCTACCACGACAAGGAACAGCAATTAAAACTACGCTGCAACAGGTTTACCTACAGAAATAAAGACGGCGAGAGTCCCGAGACGTCTAAGCGTAGGAAACGCGAGGACGAACAATACCGAAGGAATGAGGGAATTATAGATCTGTTATACACGTATTTGGTTAACAACAACGCTGCGCTGAGGGAAATCCTCAAAGAGGCGGAGACGTCAGCGAAGCTGGTCCAGGCTTACGTTACTCAGCACAGCTCTTTGCCAGACGTTACCATCACTCTTAAGACAGCAGAAAACGTCTCCACCAGGGAACACAAGGGCGTCTACCATCTACCGACGGCTTCCTGCCAAGTAGGGGCGATAGTCAACCTGGGTCCAGATACCGATACTTTGAAGGTCAGAATAGCGTCGCCTCTGCCCGATTCGAAATATGCCATCAAGATGATTAGCTCTACCAACTACTTCTACGATCTCTTCCAGTATCCCATGTTGATCCCCAACGGAGACAAAGGTTACAGCTTGAATATGGAAAAGAATGGCTCCGCCAAAAGACTGACTGCGCTCATGTACTACTCGGCCCTTTACATGGAGAGAGAAGGGATCTTCAACCACATCACAAAATGCCGTCGGTTGTTCCAGCAGTTTGTGGTCGATAACTACGTAAAAATCGAGTCTAGCCGGTTGTGTTATTTTGAGCACCAACACTCCGGCATGCGCAAGGAGAGGGCCGACGTGCTGAGCTCTGCCGACAAAAGTGGTGTCGGGCAACGCATAGTGCTCTCACCGTCGTTTGTTGGAGGGCCCAGATACATGAAAGAGCGCCAACAGGATGCCCTGGCCTACGTTACGGCCTACGGGTCGCCCGACTACTTCATAACCTTCACTATGAACCCTAGATGGCCGGAGGTGTTAGAGGTGGTGAAGAAATTTGGCGGACCAGGGACCCAAGGGGCCGACAGGCCGGATCTTATGAGCAGGATCTTCAAGCTGAAGCTGGATAGCCTAATGGACGACCTGATACACAAAAAGGCCTTCGGGGCCGTCAAAGCTTATCTCTATAGTGTAGAATGGCAGAAACGCGGCTTGCCGCACGCCCACATACTATTGTGGATGGCTGTTCGCGTCATCGCGGATACTGTAGAGCAAGTCATAAGAGCCGAGATACCCGACAAGGAAAAGGAGCCGAGGCTCTACGACACCGTCACTCGGTGCATGATACACGGACCCTGCAAGGGTTATGACGAATCACAACTGTGTTGCCAAGTAAAGAGCAAGAAACCCGGGCAGTGTGGCAAAGGATTCCCCAAGACGTGCAGAAATGAGCTGCTCTTTGGAAACAGCGGTTATCCCGAGTACGTCAGACGTTCCATAGGAGAAGGAGGTAACTCCTTCAAATTGAAGCTGAAGGACGGCCCCGTTACCGTAGACAATACTTGGGTTGTCCCTTACAACCCTTATCTTTGTATAAAATACGATGCACACATCAACGTCGAATGTTCCAATTCTATAAAGGCTATAGCCTACGTCACAAAGTACGTGAACAAGGGGTCGGACAAGGTGTTGTTCACAAAGACGACGGGAGAAGAAGACAACCGAGTCGTCAACGAGGTTAAAAATTATCAAGAGGCCAGATATGTCAACTCTAACGAGGCTGCGTGGAAGATCTTCAAGTTCGACATCCACAAGTGCTACCCTCCGGTGTTTATGCTGGATCTACACCTAGAGGGCGAGAAAGCCATCTTCTACAACGAGCGTATGACGGCGGCTCAAATTGCCAGAAAGGCCAAGGCCGATACCCAGCTAACTGCTTTTTTCAAGCTTTGCCAGAAGGACGAGTTTGCGAGAACGTTATACTATCACCAATTACCGCTCCACTACGTATATAATCTTCAGGAGACTATATGGGAAGAACGTAACGGAAATACATACAGTCTCGGACGCATACGTGCTGTAACCACAAAAACCGTAGAGCTCTTTTACCTCAGGTTGCTGCTAACCCATAAAAAGGGTCCCAAGTCGTACGAAGACCTCAGAACAGTAAACGGCGTCATGTACGAAACTAATCGCGAAGCTGTGAAGGCCCTAGGGTTGTTAACCGACGAAGCCACCTGGAAAGACACCATAATGGAGATCATTAACCACACAAACGACAGGAGACAACTCAGAGAAACCTATGCCAGTATGTTGGTCTTTTCTGACCTCGAGGACCAGTCCGAGATATGGGAAGAGATAAAGGACTATTTTTCCAGCGATTACTTGAACATGGCAAACCTAACAGATTACAACGACGAAATCTACCTGGATGCCCTGGATGACATCCAGCAACACGTGCTTAATTGTGGAGGGGGTTCAATCACCCAATACGGTCTCCCTGCTTCTAGAGGGGGCGTACGCCCCTCCAATCTCATCAGGAGAGAGAAGGCATATAACAAACAAAAGTTGAAGGAGTCTGTGGAGGAAAAAGTTAAGCTTCTCAACGACAAGCAGCGGCAAGTCTATGACACTGTCATGTATCGAGTCGAGAATAGTCACCGTTACAGGAACAATGGTGTGTTTGTCAACGCCGCTGGCGGAACTGGCAAGTCTTTCGTTTTGAATCTATTGATCGATACGGTCCGTTCACAGGGGAAGGTTGCCTTGGCGGTAGCCTCATCCGGGATTGCGGCTACAGTCCTCTCTGGGGGCCGCACGGCCCATAACATGTTCAAAATACCCTTGATGGAGTATGACGAGACTAGGGCGTGTAGCATCAACAAGAACACGGAATTGGCGAGGCTTCTGCAGCAGACTCAGCTGATCGTCTGGGACGAAGTCGTGATGGCCAACAAGAATATGCTGACTGCCGTAGATATCACTCTCCGAGATATCATGGATAACGACGATTTCATGGGAGGAAAAGTGTTTGTCTGCGCAGGAGACTTTCGCCAGATCTTACCGGTCATAAGAAATGGAGGGAAGACGGAGGAGCTAGCCTACTGCATCAAGTCGAGCTACATGTGGGACGGGCTCACCAAGCTAGAACTAACAGAAAACGTTCGTCTCAAGAAGGACGATGTCAAGAATAACAAGTTTGCGAAGCAACTTTTGTCGCTGGGGACTCGCGATGCCGGCGAGCTCTTCTTTGAGAAAGGTTTCGGGGTACGAGCAAATTCGCGGGAGGAGTTGGTTTTCAAGGTTTACGACGATTTGAAGGCAAACCACTTGAACCTCTCCTACTTCGAGAAGAGATCGATAGTCTCGCCCACTAACGACGATGTCGGCTGCGTCAATCAACTCATCTACGATCTCAACGAGGAGAAGGAGGTCGTCTATTACAGCGTTGACACGCCGTCGGATCCAGAACCCGACGTACAAGCCTCTGTTTTCAACTCCATGTGCAGCCCGTCGGTGCCGCTGCACGACTTGAGGTTGAAGATTGGCTGTATTGTCATGGTAATGAGGAACATTTGTCCTCCTAGGATATGCAACGGAACCCGTTTAATGATTACTAATCTCAAGAAACACGTTGTTGTGGGCAAAATATTAGGAGGAACATATCGGGGCGAGCAAGTCTTGATCCCGCGGGTCGTGTTAGAGGCCCAAGATACCCCTGTCCCATTCAAGCGTAAGCAATTTCCTATCAAGTTAAGCTACGTCATGACTATCAACAAGAGTCAGGGACAAACTTTTGATCGTTGTGGACTGTTGCTGGACTCGGTACAGTGCTTCGCACACGGACAGTTGTATGTAGCCTGTTCTAGGGTAACAAATTGGGATGCTTTGGTGTATTATACGGGCTGGCGCAAGGTAGGAAATGACGTTAGACGCCGTCCTGCTGTAAATGTGGTATATAAAGAATTGTTTGAAGCCCATGTGGGAGAAGAGGATGAGGAAGGTCCCACAGAAGAGGCTTTAGTTGCTGCTTCACTCATTCCTGAGGAGGCCGACGAGTCTGAAAGGACTAACAACATCCCAGAAGATATCCACAAGATCTCAGAAGACGATTGGGTCAAGATGATTATGCCGGATTGGTACGGGGAGGATGATGTGAAGGAGGTTTCCAGCAACAAGAAAGGAGCAAGTGAAGATCTATTGTCGAAAATAAAGAAGATGATAGAGGAACATATGACTAATATGACTGACGAGTCATCCGATGACGATGATGAAAAGGGCTCCGAGGCGAGCAGATCCCCAAAGAGAAAGCGGGAACCTGAAGAAGAGAAAGAAGAGGTTGACCAAGAAGAACAGCCTTCGGAAGAGGATGAGGTTTGTCTGCTTTCCCCGAAGAGAAAATGTATTCGAGAATGATGTTTTCAGTAAATAAAAAGCGTATAACTTATTCAATCTTTTAATGTCCTAAGCATATTAAAGGGTTAAAACAGGGGCGAAGCCCCAGGGCGCGAAGCGCCCGGAAGCGAAGCGAGCAGCGCCGCAGGCCAAGCCCCCAGGCGGAGCCTGGCCGGCGAAGCCGGTGGGCTTGTATTAAAAAATTCTATCATCTACTGTACTACTTTCATCAGACACCAGAGAAATAGGAAATTGAAATTAAAACATTTCTGATACATATAAGTATATATTGATTACTATTAACTTAGTTTATAAAGGGTGAAGAGTTTTCCACTAACATATAGAAAAAAAGTTTCCCCTAACATATGAAATGAAGTTTCATGAACAAACCGATTTGGCTGCAGTATTTTCTGTATGTATATATGTATTTATATTGGCATTAATGAATGTATGTGTGTTTATGTGCATTTTTGCGTGCATGTGTGTGTGTGTTTGTGTGTTTATGTGTTTATGTGTGCGCGTATTTATGCATACACCCATACCACCCCACACACAAACACACACACACACACACACACACACACGTATTTTATATATATATGTATATATATATAAATAAATAAATAATATATATATATATATATATATATACATATAAATATATATGTGTGTATGTTTGTGTGTGTGTGTGTGTGTGTGTGTGTGTGTGTGTGTGTGTGTGTGTGTGTGTGTGTGTGTAAGTGTGTGAGTGTGTGTCTGTGTGCGAGAGTGAATATATATATATATATATACATATATGTATATATATACATATGTATTTATATATATACATACATATATATACATATATATATATATATATATATAATGTGTGTGTGTATACATATATATAAATTATATATAAATACATAAATATTGCTTAATTAGATCAAATGCAGCAGGCAGCGGTTTGATTTTGCGAAACAGTCGAGAAATGGCTTCCAAGGTTAATGAAATGGAAGACTGAGCGTATTCTAGTACGAACGCTGTAGGTATGTACCTGTATCACACACACACACACACACACACACACACACACACACACACACACACACACATATATATATATATAGTATATATATGTATATATATATATATATATGTATATATATGTATATATACATATATATATATATAGATATATATGTATATATATGTATATATATATTTATATATATATATATATATACACGTGTGTATATACATAATATATATATATACGTGTATATGTATGTATATATATATATATATATATATACATATATATACATATTATATATATATATATATATATATATATATATATATTTCCCTTTTAATAAGATTCTATCTCTGTCGTTTGATCCAGGTTAGTCACATGCTGATCCAGCTTCGTCGTGGATCAAGCCAGACCCATCCAAATCGATCCAGCTTGGCCGATCCAGAATACGCTTTCGACGCCTCTCCCTGTAGAAGAGCAACGCCTACCAAGTCTTGATGCGATGAAGAGTGCGTGCTTTGTGATGTAGATATGGAGGATCTGGTGATCAATTTGCAGACCCTCCTTTGCCTCTCTTCTCTACCTGTTCGACCGTTTCGCAGAGGGGCAGGTTGCTGGTTTCTGGAAGGAACGGGTAAACGGTGGCCGCTGCAATCCCGCAAGCCCCGAAGACCACGTTGGGGACGATAGGGTTGAAGGAGACCTACGAAAGGTAAGGTGGCCATTAAGGCGTATACGAATTGGGCTGAGGGTGGCCTACGAAAAACAATGAGGGTGCTAATACATAGATAAAGAACATCTACGATAGGTAAGGTGTACGAATTGGTGTACGAATTGGACTCAAGGTAGCCTACAAAAAATAACGAGGGTAATCGAGCCATGTTTCAGTTGTGTTGAAGGAGGTATGAAAAATGAAGTTGGATTTGACTGTCAATTGCCTACGAAAAACAATGTAATCGTTAAAGCATTCTCTTTAGTTGCTATGGGAGCAATTGCAGCTTAGGTTAGATACGATTAGATTAACCTAATTTAGCTTTGGTTGTCTTGGTTTGGTTTGACTTACTTTATCTAGGTTTTCTTGGCTTAGCCTTGTCTTGCCTTGGATTATCTAGACCCATAGTTGGCTTTAAATGGTTTTGCTTCGAGTAGTTTAGGGTAAATTTGATCAAGATAGTTAAGGCTGGGGATAGGTAAAGTTAGATTGGGCCAGGATAGTTAAGTTAACTTATAATCTACACCAGAAAGGTTATATCATATCAATCATTGTAGTTAGGACTTTTATCGCCTGTATTCGACTCCGATAGAGTTGTCGCCAGGCGATTCTATTCAGGTGCACATGTCCTCCTTTGGTAGCAACGGGGTTAAAGATGGTTATAACGATATCAACTCCCATACTGATTTGTGTTATCTTTAGGTTATGTTTAGAATAAACAGATTGTTTTTCCTACTGGAAAAAAAAAAAAAAATCGGGAAGAAAACGCCTTTTGGAAAGTGCTTTTGGTCTCTGGGAGTTTCTAGATTTGGAAAGCTTTGTTCCCAATATTGGGGAGTTTCGAATTTCGGGGATTTCCTAATAGAGAGAAAAGTCTGTACTTTAATCTTTTTTCATGATCTTTCAGGTTATGTGAAAGGAAAAAGACTGCTACTTGTATAGTCACCGCTTATTAATCTGTTACCTTTCCTGCTTAAAACATACAAGTTGTAGACGTCAAGGTAATACAGGAACTTTCTTACCCCCCCCCCAAAAAAAAAAAAAACTTAAAAGGTAATACTTCTAGAAAGTAAAAGGGGTGCTAGTAAGATATTAATGAAGAACGATAGAACTAGAGGCAACTGTACATGGTAGACCGTCCGAATAACTCGACATAGCACAAATCACCACGGGGAGAGGAATTCAGTAATTTGGAGGGCAAGTTATTGAGGAGGACCTTACCAGTAATTTGGAGGGCAAATTATTGAGGAGGACCTTACCAGTACGTCGGTGATGTAAGGAGCCAAGATGTAACTGCAGTGGCCGACGAATGTACAGAATGCAGTGCCTTTCCCTCGAATACAAGTAGGATACAATTCAGGCAAGTACGTGAAATTGATCTGAAATTTAAATATATACATATATTATATGTGTATATATACATATACAGTATATGTAATTATACATATATATATATATATATATATACATATATATATATATATGTATATATATACATATATATATACATACATATTTATATATATATATACATATATATATATATATGTATATGTATGTATGTATGTATAATTACGTGTGTATGCTGTATAGATGTGATGTAATTTTTTTTTTATAAATAGTCATTATCTATTCATATATTTTATGTATTTACTTTATTTTGTTCTTTATCGCATCCGACCTAGTTATGAACCAAAAGGTCTGCCGGCATGAACCTTCCTTTATAATCTTTTGTAATTATAATCTTTTGTAATATGTGTACATATTTCATTTGGCGCAGGACAAACGTGACTCCTTCAGCTGCAGAAAGCAGTAGCTTAGCGAAAATTGTTCATCAATTCATTGTTTAAATTACGGATTTTTTTCTTAACTTACCATATAAGCTGATGCCACGAGCGCCATGCTTAACGACATCATAAGCCACGCAGCCCAGACTTGGTCTAAGGAGAAAAAGAAAAAAAAGAACACAAAAGATAAGATATCGAACCAGTGCACAACGGGAAATAGGAGTCAAAATCCATGTATGTGAGAAACAGAAATATATAAATTGTAATTTATTTACTTATTTATTCATTTATTTATCTATTTATTGATTTATTCATTTATTTATTCATTTATTCATTTATTCATTTATTCATTTATTCATTTATTGATTTATTCATTTATTTATTCATTTATTTATTTATTTATTTATTTATTTACTTATTTACTTATTCATTTATTTATTCATCTATTTATTTATTACCTTTGGGGATGGCAAGGGAGACGAGGCTAGCGGTTCCCATGGCAACTGACAGGGCAGCGAGAAGCTTTGTTCTGCTGAATCGTCCAGCCATGATGGGAGCCACAACGGCAGCGACCATTTGGGCCACAGCGGTGATGGCTACGTACACGAACGGAGACCTGAGAATTGAAGATAACAAAAATGTTGAAAACTAGAAAGATAATGAAAATTCTGTCAACTGTTGGCAACCTCTTCCCCCCCACCAAAAAGGTTGATAACTGAACCGAAGTTAGTACTTTAAAGAAAATACTTTTATGAAAAAAAGCCTACTGAAATATAGTTAGGTCCTACAATACCGTATTTTTGTCAAGGTATCTTTACATGTATTAGAGATGATAGAAGTTCACATAATATATGTACTCATTCCAGTGACATAGTATGTAGATTTTTATTGAACAAAACGAAGGAGAAGATGAGAACCTACCCGTCGAAGTTGTGCACGTTCAGAGGAACCCCGATGTAGACGAGGCACTGTAGGAAGAAAGCGATAGAGGGCAAGAAGGTGATTTTCCTCATCCACGAAGTACCGACGAAGGGGTGAAGACACCCGAAGGCGGAACCGGCGATCTCGGCAGGTTCTCCCGCCAGTTCGGGGTCGGTCTTCTTGGGAGACTCCTGCATGTTGTCGATCGTCCTGTAGAGGGCGTCCTCCGAAGGCATCTTCCCCTTGTTGCGCAGTGCCGCCTTGCGCAGAACCTCAGCGGTTTCTTCTCGCCTGTTGCGCATTGCCAACCAGCGCGGGGACTCGTCGAGTAAGCTGCACAGAAATAACATAAAACAAGATAGAATAAGATGGAGTTAAACAAGATAAAACAATAATAATAGAAATTATACCAAAATAAGATAGAATAAAAAGACAAAAACTGAAATACATTTTTCAAAATTTCCTCCATCTGCGCCTTATTGCACGACAATACACAGGTCCAGATTCTATTTAATTCTATTTCATTCCATTTTATTTGATTTTCTTCATACATGATTACATTGGTAATAGTTTACATGGGTAATAGAAATACACACAAGAAGATAAAGAACAAAACTGATTTGAGGACAAAAATACCCATAAAGCAAACCGTTTTACAATATACTTACAAGAACAATGGGATGTACAGGAAGGCCGGAGCGCATGTCACGTACTGCAAGTATCTCCAATTCCGGACGAAGTACGCAATTCCGGACAAGGACAGAATGGCCACGTAATACGGAAATCCGGCGCAGACCACCGCAGCAGGTGCCCGGTATCGGGTGGGCAAGTTTTCGACCACTGGAGAAGGATGATGATGATGGTGAAAAGGTCTGTCTCAGGAAGTTTAAGGTAATCAAGATGTCTGGCACAAATGTAAGAGTACTACAGAATAGTCGTCCGCAAAAAAAAAAAAAAAAAAAAAAAAAAAAAATAGAGAGAAGATAAAGTAAAGAAAAAGGAGGACGTTAGATAAAATAAAAAAACGACGACAGTAAAAACAGAAAACGGATAAGAAAAAAAAAATAGGAGTAGGGTTGTCTACATAGTAGAAGAACTTACTGGCCGCCATGATGGAGTTAAACATGGTCATAGAGGCGAGGCCGGCAAAGAAGCGGAGGGCGAGAGTGGTGGGCAGGTGGTGGATGAAGACGATGAGGAAGGTGGAGACGAGGGAGATTACCGAGCCAAACCTGAAGGTGAACCTTCTTCCCATCCTGCAGAAGTCAGTGAACAACCATCAGTTGGACAGGTCTTCCTCGATAGGGTTTATATTGTTAACATTGGCTTAAGAGGGGACGACATATTTGATAACGATGATGGGCACTTCCTGAAGATGTGGTCCTCGGAGACTATGTAAATGGTTGCAGATGGTTCTTTATTATTTAGTCCAGACAAGTTCGAAAATACGGAAAAGAACGAAAAATTACATGGAAAAAAATCCTGGAATATTGAGAATTTCCAGGATTTTTTTTTTTTCTTTTTGGATAGAGAAAAACTGTATGCTGGACGTAATGGAAGAAAACCGCTCTTCTGCGTGGAGCCGAATCTGGCTTCATCTTTAGTGACAACATAAGATGGTCGATCAAGTCCTGAAATTAACTCTTGTACTGCCTTGTGGACCACACCTGCCTGTCGTCTGGGGATTTTATTAACCTGAAGAAACCCCTATGCAGTGTTGAATGGGGTTAAAGTAAATCTTTGTTATGGTTGTGCCTATTCCCATGAGCTTCTGCTATCTGACCCTCTCAATAATATTCACAACTCGAAGCTTTGTTCTGATTATAACCAGGTCCCATTCAGCCGAGGCCCCCCCCCCGCTCCCCATCACCTACTCCCTCCCCTCATCACCTACTCCCCCCCCCCTCAACCCCCTCCGCCTCCCCTGGACTTCAAAATGATTAAGTTTATCTCAAGTCCTACCACTGATAACGGCAACTTGTACATAAGGATAGTCTGCCGTGTCGGGGGACCCCCTTACTCAGTGAAAGAAGAATGTGGGGAACCTACGCCAGGAAGCGCAAAGCCTCGGCCAAAGAAGTCACCTTTGCGTTATGCGCTCGGACTGTTTGGGCAGGTAACAATCACTGCTGGGAATTGAAGAGAAGCGCGGGATTCGAACCTACAACTAAGCGGATGCGAGACTAGCACGCCTCTTATTACGCCACCAGTTGCGAAAGGATTGGATATAAAGAGAACCTTGATTAAGATTTACATCCTTTTCTATCAGCAAATCTAATTAATCCTTGGGTGTAAATTCCGACTCTAGAAAGGCACCATTCGTAATACAATCCTAGTGGTAAGTTAATCTAAGGTTTGAGCTGCCACCCGCTAAGCACAGTAAATCCCTCCTGATACTCTTGCACAAAACAGAAATTCTTCGGAACAATCTTTCTTTGATTTGATATATGCTTCTTGACAATCTAGAATTGAAAGTATTGATATCCCAATATTGCACATCGGAATACGAAACATGTTAGCATATGCACCATTCAGATATTATTATCCATATAGATATACACCATTATAATCCAAAAAATAGGTCAACAAAACACAGTAAACAAACCTTAGTTAAACAAAGAAAATCAAAATGAGCGCTTACCTATAAACACTTGGAACCCTGCACACCTGGATGACATCATAACAGCGCCCTTGGATTCTTGGTGATGCTGTCTAGGAAACCTTTTCACCACTTCATTTAATTCTCCTTCTTGTTAGGCTAGCTGGCAGAGGGAGGACGAGTTCTGACTTTGAATACCCATTAGACCCCATATTGCCACATAGGTGATTGTTTAATTTATGGCAATGTGTGATTCACTGATAGACAATTTTATGCTCCTTCTGCCTAGCTAAACAAGTATGGTGATGTGGTGAGCTGTTGATCTTTGAAAGGCCTGTTAGTTTCAAGGTGGGATGGGGGCACTTAGAAGTCTAGAAGTACATGCAGTTATCTTTAAAAACCTTTAAATACCTTTGAGATCTCTGCCAAGTAATGTCGTAACACATTAGTAAATACACTAAAAACCCACTGTTTGATTGGATTAAGAAAAGAAAGGAAATAACGATTTCCGTATATTTCGATCACTTACTGTGATCCTCTTCAGCGGAATAGGATCACAGCCAGTGATCGAAATATACGGAAATCGTTATTTCCTTTCTTTTCTTAATCCAATCAACAGTGATTTTTTAGTGTACCTTTGAGATGTTAAGAATCACACACAAGTATCTGAAAACTTCATATTTGTTACAAAATGTTTCGCAAAATGCTGTAATAGATGTTTTTATGAACGATAAACCTTCCAAAAGGGTACTAATGTGAATTATGAGAGGCGAGGAAAATGCTCTCTACACTCTCTTTTTGTTTCTCTCCTTTCTTTTCTTCCTACATAACTTGAATTTTTAAGAATGCTTGGGTTTGTTAACCTGAACGGCTCTCTAACTTTGGACCCTTCTGCTAATAATAATAATAAATAAATAAACAAAAAGATAGAAAAATAGAAAAACAAACAAAGTAGTGAGAGCGTTTACTATTCCATAACCCAGCAGAGTTTTATGATCATCGATCCTATCCTACATACCTAGCAAAACTAGGAAAATTTGATATAATCTATTGTTCTCAGGTTCAGCTGGCACCAAATACTATTCTTCTAACAGGTCAAACTCACCAGATTTAGCATCTAGATCTTCAAATGAAACTTTTTTGCTTCAGTTGGGAAGAACATAACGATCCTGAAACTTGGTTTAACGTTCGTCCTCTATGAGTATCCTTTCAAAGACGTCGTTGTTATCACTTTACAAAGGAGAAAGGTGAGAAAATGGGTCCAATTCATACCTTATAATGCTTTCTCATTATTAACTTTTTCTGATCTTTCTAAACCCTTCTAACCATTCTGATTCTAGTTTTACGTTTACAAACGCTATCTTAACAAAATGTGGAGTATTCATGATGCGAAGGTGTAGAACACTGTACGAGTAGGCCTACATACTGTTTAATCGAAAGCAATGTATACCTTCCCACTGTTCAAGTAACTAACGAATAAACTACAAGGACTGTTTGAATAAAATTGGTACGGATGATAACAACATGGCTTACTCATATCGCGCAATGGACGAGGACTTGTACATATATGCAGACCAAAAGAGATGGTTTATAAAAAAAACATAAATAAAATTTTCGTCTTATGTGTGCATTTAAGTCACTAATTACGAAGAATAATCTGGGATAATATTGCTGGATTCATACGTGTTTGAAATAACTCTGAAAAAGGACTATGATAAAGAAACTATGATCAAGATTTCAGAGTACCCTTAGGTCCTATTTTGTAACTTCTACTATCACTCCTTCGTGCTACCCAGCCTAAACCTCTCCTTTACTATCATTATTACAAAGGCGGAGCATGCCGACAGGAGACCTTTTGGTCCATATCTAGACCATTATGACTCCACGTCTTTGGTGGTAATTGCCCCGTAGGATAGAAGCACTGGTTGTTAGTGACAGAATACAATATCAAGTCAAAAGCAGTGTTAGCCATGGCTTCCCTTGGTTAGGTTTTATCATGCAGTACGCCTTTATTGTGATTTTATGACCTAACATAGGGTGTGGGGAGGAAGACATTGCCACTAGCTTGCAAAAATAGTTAAAATGTTTCTTAATCTAACCTTTGTAACAAGGTGTTAGATTTCAATGAAACTTTCCCGTCTTTGATTATATGGATTGACTCAATTGTAGAAGGATCTATGTCTGATAAAAGCCCAAACCACCGCATGTCACTTCATTCAAACACAAGACCGTGGCATCTGTTAGTGTCTGTTGGTGCCGGTGCCAGGCTCATCTTCCCAAGTCCGGGGCTTGTCCTCGACCCTGAGCACCATCTGTAGGGGTCATACACGAGACCGTGACACGGCCGTGTCTCCTTCTGTAGGAAATGGTTACCTGTCTCCCAGAACGCCGCCTACGATGTTTCCTAACGCGTAGCCGACCGTCGTGAGCATTTGGAAAAGCGGCTTCAGGTGGGCCTTGTCGCAGACGAGGTTGTACTGTGGGGGAGAGTATCAGAAGAATGGAACGCCACGATTCAACACTAAACAATAAATACTAAACGCACACGCACAAGCACACGCACACAACATCCTCATCTCCACCCAGAAAAGCAGCTCCGAGGGGATGGCACTCGTTCTTCAGAACGGGCTCAAGATATATCCCCTGAAATTATTTCCATGTCACTTTTTCACATAAGGAGAGCAAACAGCCGGTGATTTATCCCCTTCTCCTTCTACTATAACCCAGTTATACAGAAACAGTCCCGAACTATAACTTCACAGATCTGTGTGAAGATCAGAGGATAGTCGCCAACCACAATCGGTCTGTTTACAGTGAAATTAGAGGCAACAATTATATATATATATATATATATATATATATAAATATATAAATATATACATATATATATATATACATATATATATAAATATATACATATATATATATATATATATATATATATATATAGAGAGAGAGAGAGAGAGAGAGAGAATGAGAGAGAAAAAAAATGAGAGAAAGAGATTGAGAGAGAGAGAGAGATTGTGTGTGTGTGTGTATGTGTGTGTGTGCATATGCGTGTGCGTGGTTATTTGTGCATATACGACCTCATATGTCTCTGCTTATCATTCTGCCGTTATATCATCTTACCTATCAGAAGTAAATCCTCGAACTCACCTCGGACATAAAGGTCGACTGGAAGAGGGAAGTGTCGTACTCGAAATTCTTGCACAGGATATCCTCCATAATCTCAGAATCCTGTTTTTCCTCAAAGACTTTCAACGGAGGGAGGAAGTTGGAGCCTTCATTCCCATGATCGTTAGAAACCACGTGCAGGGTGTCGTTGACCTCGATAAAGATTGGCAAGGAGTTCGCAAAGCAATTGTTGTCGAAGTTTGTTTCGTTGTGGGGTGTCGCGTACGCAAGGCTGGCCCAAGATGGAGTATTCATTTTATTTTCGTTTTTGATTGATTTCTTTTTTATATTTTATTGTGGGGGGGAAGGGGTGAATGGACAGTTGTGGGGGTGGCAGTGAGGAATAATAAGAAATGGGTGATTAGGGAAGTAGAAACATATCAAAGGAAAGGAAAATATATTTGAGAAATACAAATATAACAGGTCATTTATCCTTTAACACTTGGGAAGAAAATCTTCCCTTGGCTTAATTTGGACAAGATACGGGATGTCACTTACCTTTCTCCTTCGGCACCGTCGTAAGAAATGCCATCAGCACATCGGAACGCCATAGGAGCATCCTGGAACGTCGAACCCACAACCACAGGACCCGCTTGGAAGACCACTGGAACGGGAACGAAATATCGTTCAAGTTTCATTGATAGTCATACCAAACAACTCGCACCAGCGTCACACTGGGCAAATTATCGCCAACTTTTGTAGATTTGTTTGAGTCATACCAAACAACTCGCACCAGCGTCACACTGGGCAAATTATCGCCAACTTTTGTAGATTTGTTTGAGTCAGACCAAACAACTCGCACCAGCGTCACACTGGGCAAATTATCGCCAACTTTTGTAGATTTGTTTGAGTCAGACCAAACAACTCGCACCAGCGTCACACTGGGCAAATTATCGCCAACTTTTGTAGATTTGTTTGAGTCAGACCAAACAACTCGCACCAGCGTCATACTGGTCAAATTATCATCAACTTTTATGGATTCGTTTGACTACAAGTGATCTCGACTAGAATAATGTGGTATAGGTATTATTCTGTACTAAAACTTTATCACTAAGTACTGAAAAACTGAATGATAGATGAACTAGAGTTAATATGATTTTAAAACTGGACACGAGATTAACGAAGGTGATGCAGTCAAGGTCATCATATTAAGACAGCAGGACAGAACTCGCAGTAATGGATTTAAATTAGACGAATTTAGATTTAAGAAGAAATAGGCAAGAACTAGTTTACCAATTGAGTAGTCAACGAATGGAATAGACTTGGTAACCATGTAGTGAGTCCTGAAAAATTGGTTGTTTTAAGAGATTAGATAACATTATAGATAAGAATGACAGGTGGTAAGGACCTGGAACTACCAAGTTGTAGGTCTTGTGGTCTCGTGTAGTCTCCTCCTTTCTTGTGGTTTTATGATATTTTTTAGAGAAGTCTGAAATGTTGTAAGCCAATACTTTTATTAGACATTCGAGTACTGTCGCTCGATGCCAAAATCTCCAATCGCATCGCCAAAGCCGCCGCCGTCAAGGCAAGTTGAGCAGAAGAGTCTGGGGCAACAACGTTCGGAACGGTGATAAGTCATAGACACGTACGCCTTCAACGTGTCTTACGCAGTGCGTAGTAGGCCAAGGTCACCAACGCGGTAGTGCTAGAGAAAACGGGATCACTCGATGTCCAAAACGTCACTTGCGATGACTGGGCACGTGCACCACGACGGACGCACCGCCAGGAACTTCCTGTACGGCGAGCTGGTCACAGGATCACCCCGATCAGTATTACGCTTCAAGGAAGTTTGCAAAAGGGTCATGAAACTGAAAAAAAAGTTGACTCAAACAGTTGATAGCTGACCACGGCCGCTTGAGACACGATGCACAGGGGTGGGGGTGGGGGTCCAGTAGACGCGCGGAAAAGAGGAATCGCTAGCTGGAAAACATGAGTCAAAAGAGGAAACGAGACAGGAGAACCAAGCCATACCAGGATCGGACTACTGAATCACACCGGACGCTTCTCTCAAAAAAACTGAGCGGATTCCCTCCCCCAGTTTATATATATATATATATATATATATATATATATATATATATGTATATATGCATATGTATGTATATATGTATATATATATATATATGTATATATATATGTATATACATATATATATATATATATATATATATATATATATGCAACTAATCACATCACCGTGATACAAAAATGCAAAATAACCACAGGAGAAAGGAAACTTGTAGACAGTAAGTACTTTCGTATATTACATCTTCAGACTAAATGACTGAGATACAGATTTGGGTTTAAATGTAAGTATCTGGTGACAACCATAGGGGGGGGGGGGGGCCAAACAAAGTGAAGAAGAGGGCAAGGTCATCCCCCCTCCTCACATTGTATTGTCTCCCCCCTACCCCTCCTATAGTTGTCACCTGATACTTACATTTAAACCCATCTCTGTATCTCTGTCATTTAGTCTGATGATGTAATATACGGAAGTACTTACTGTCTACAAGTTTCCTTCCTCTTGTGGTTATTTTGCATATATATATATATATATATATATATACATATATATACATATATACGTATATATATATATAGATATATATATATACTTACTTACATATATATATATATATATATATATATATATATATATACACACGTTGTGTATGTTAAAGACAGATTGAACATTTTTAGAAGCTCTGCCGGGTGGTCAGGGTTCGAATCCCTTGCCAGAGTTTCTAAAAATGTTATATATTATATATGTATATATATGTATATATATATATATATATATTATATATGTATATATATGTATATATATATATATACACATATATATGTGTGTGTGTGTATGTGTGTATGTGTGTATTCACTTGGTCTTTGGATCACGTGTTGTACTCGTGATCGACAGCTATTTCCCTCCTGGAAGAGAGCTCAGAGCTCGTAGGTCCGATCTATGGGTAATGCTATGACCTTGCACACACACACACCCCCAACTCCCCGCCCACGAGAGTTGGAGTAACACCCCTCAGCGCTGCGATACTGATATTATTTCAGCCCCGGGCGAGGATCGAACCCGGACCACCGTAGTGGCAGGCCAGAGCTCTAACCACAGCGCCATGAGAGGTGTGTGTGTGTGTGTGTGTGTGTGTGTGTGTGTGTGTGTGTGTGTGTGTGTGTGTGTGTGTGTGTGTGTGTGTGTGTGTGTGTGTGTGTGTGTGTGTGTGAAATGAATTAAACAAACGGATGCCAGCAACGAAAACAACAGCTGACAATGTAATCTGTCAAATCGAACGCAGTTTTTGCAAGATAAAGACAAATAAATTGATGAATAAACAGACAAATAATGACATATCTCCATTTATGAAAAACCAAGCAAAGAGATAAATTGAAAATATGGGTCGGTAGATTAGGATGGCTCAGGTTAGATTATGTTTGTTTAATTTAGGATGAAAAAAGAGAGAGAAAAGTAGATACGTACCAAGGTAGACGCCGATGTTGAATGGGTTAATTTAGGATGAAAAAAAGAGAGAGAGAAAAGTAGATACGTACCAAGGCAGACGCCGATGACGAACTGTAAATGCCACACACCAAAACCAACTTCATCAATAACCTCATCGAAGTTCTCGGGGACCTTCTCGTCCTGAGGCTTTTGGCTGAGGAAGAGAGAAAGAATAGCGATACATGAAAAAGGCCCAACCCTCTTAACACGAGCCATTTCCCCGAGGTCAATAAAACTTCCTGCCATTAGCTAGAATAGTATCTTGGTTGTATCAAACAAGGTATGGCAGGGAGGAGTTTCCGAGTCAGATAAAACAAGATAGAAATCCCACCTGGTTTTGTTGTTTTCCATGGTGAAGTCACACAGAAAGAATGGCACCAGATGTCAACAGCTGTTCTTCAAAGTTCTGCAAACGTAGAAACAAAACAAAACACTTATAAATGTGCCGATATGTGCAAGTCCGACAAAAAAAAAAAAAAAAAAAAAAAATGCTCGCCTCGATATTTATTATCTGGAAACCCAAATTCCAACCAGTACCCAGTATCTACATTTTATTCTTCCTATAGATCTCTCTGGGA
>NC_134797.1:14031965-14041965 GCF_046742065.1 Oratosquilla oratoria | reverse complement strand
TTCATTTATTCATTTATTCATTTATTCATTTATTCATTTATTCATTTATTCATTTATTCATTTATTCATTTATTCATTTATTCATTTATTCATTTATTTATTTATTTATTTATTTACTTATTTACTTATTCATTTATTTATTCATCTATTTATTTATTACCTTTGGGGATGGCAAGGGAGACGAGGTTAGCGGTTCCCATGGCAACTGACAGGGCAGCGAGAAGCTTTGTTCTGCTGAATCGTCCAGCCATGATGGGAGCCACAACGGCAGCGACCATTTGGGCCACAGCGGTGATGGCTACGTACACGAACGGAGACCTGAGAATTGAAGATAACAAAAATGTTGAAAACTAGAAAGATAATGAAAATTCTGTCAACTGTTGGCAACCTCTTCCCCCCCACCAAAAAGGTTGATAACTGAACCGAAGTTAGTACTTCAAAGAAAATACTTTTATGAAAAAAAGTCTACTGAAATATAGTTAGGTCCTACAATACCGTATTTTTGTCAAGGTATCTTTACATGTATTAGAGATGATAGAAGTTCACATAATATATGTACTCATTCCAGTGACATAGTATGTAGATTTTTATTGAACAAAACGAAGGAGAAGATGAGAACCTACCCGTCGAAGTTGTGCACGTTCAGAGGAACCCCGATGTAGACGAGGCACTGTAGGAAGAAAGCGATAGAGGGCAAGAAGGTGATTTTCCTCATCCACGAAGTACCGACGAAGGGGTGAAGACACCCGAAGGCGGAACCGGCGATCTCGGCAGGTTCTCCCGCCAGTTCGGGGTCGGTCTTCTTGGGAGACTCCTGCATGTTGTCGATCGTCCTGTAGAGGGCGTCCTCCGAAGGCATCTTCCCCTTGTTGCGCAGTGCCGCCTTGCGCAGAACCTCAGCGGTTTCTTCTCGCCTGTTGCGCATTGCCAACCAGCGCGGGGACTCGTCGAGTAAGCTGCACAGAAATAACATAAAACAAGATAGAATAAGATGGAGTTAAACAAGATAAAACAATAATAATAGAAATTATACCAAAATAAGATAGAATAAAAAGACAAAAACTGAAATACATTTTTCAAAATTTCCTCCATCTGCGCCTTATTGCACGACAATACACAGGTCCAGATTCTATTTAATTCTATTTCATTCCATCTTATTTGATTTTCTTCATACATGATTACATTGGTAATAGTTTACATGGGTAATAGAAATACACACAAGAAGATAAAGAACAAAACTGATTTGAGGACAAAAATACCCATAAAGCAAACCGTTTTACAATATACTTACAAGAACAATGGGATGTACAGGAAGGCCGGAGCGCATGTCACGTACTGCAAGTATCTCCAATTCCGGACGAAGTACGCAATTCCGGACAAGGACAGAATGGCCACGTAATACGGAAATCCGGCGCAGACCACCGCAGCAGGTGCCCGGTATCGGGTGGGCAAGTTTTCGACCACTGGAGAAGGATGATGATGATGGTGAAAAGGTCTGTCTCAGGAAGTTTAAGGTAATCAAGATGTCTGGCACAAATGTAAGAGTACTACAGAATAGTCGTCCGCAAAAAAAAAAAAAAAAAAAAAAAAAAAAAAAAAAAAGAAGATAAAGTAAAGAAAAAGGAGGACGTTAGATAAAATAAAAAAACGACGACAGTAAAAACAGAAAACGGATAAGAAAAAAAAATAGGAGTAGGGTTGTCTACATAGTAGAAGAACTTACTGGCCGCCATGATGGAGTTAAACATGGTCATAGAGGCGAGGCCGGCAAAGAAGCGGAGGGCGAGAGTGGTGGGCAGGTGGTGGATGAAGACGATGAGGAAGGTGGAGACGAGGGAGATTACCGAGCCAAACCTGAAGGTGAACCTTCTTCCCATCCTGCAGAAGTCAGTGAACAACCATCAGTTGGACAGGTCTTCCTCGATAGGGTTTATATTGTTAACATTGGCTTAAGAGGGGACGACATATTTGATAACGATGATGGGCACTTCCTGAAGATGTGGTCCTCGGAGACTATGTAAATGGTTGCAGATGGTTCTTTATTATTTAGTCCAGACAAGTTCGAAAATACGGAAAAGAACGAAAAATTACATGGAAAAAAATCCTGGAATATTGAGAATTTCCAGGATTTTTTTTTTCTTTTTGGATAGAGAAAAACTGTATGCTGGACGTAATGGAAGAAAACCGCTCTTCTGCGTGGAGCCGAATCTGGCTTCATCTTTAGTGACAACATAAGATGGTCGATCAAGTCCTGAAATTAACTCTTGTACTGCCTTGTGGACCACACCTGCCTGTCGTCTGGGGATTTTATTAACCTGAAGAAACCCCTATGCAGTGTTGAATGGGGTTAAAGTAAATCTTTGTTATGGTTGTGCCTATTCCCATGAGCTTCTGCTATCTGACCCTCTCAATAATATTCACAACTCGAAGCTTTGTTCTGATTATAACCAGGTCCCATTCAGCCGAGGCCCCCCCCCCGCTCCCCATCACCTACTCCCTCCCCTCATCACCTACTCCCCCCACCCCCCCCCCCCCCCCCCCCTCTGCCTCCCCTGGACTTCAAAATGATTAAGTTTATCTCAAGTCCTACCACTGATAACGGCAACTTGTACATAAGGATAGTCTGCCGTGTCGGGGGACCCCCTTACTCAGTGAAAGAAGAATGTGGGGAACCTACGCCAGGAAGCGCAAAGCCTCGGCCAAAGAAGTCACCTTTGCGTTATGCGCTCGGACTGTTTGGGCAGGTAACAATCACTGCTGGGAATTGAAGAGAAGCGCGGGATTCGAACCTACAACTAAGCGGATGCGAGACTAGCACGCCTCTTATTACGCCACCAGTTGCGAAAGGATTGGATATAAAGAGAACCTTGATTAAGATTTACATCCTTTTCTATCAGCAAATCTAATTAATCCTTGGGTGTAAATTCCGACTCTAGAAAGGCACCATTCGTAATACAATCCTAGTGGTAAGTTAATCTAAGGTTTGAGCTGCCACCCGCTAAGCACAGTAAATCCCTCCTGATACTCTTGCACAAAACAGAAATTCTTCGGAACAATCTTTCTTTGATTTGATATATGCTTCTTGACAATCTAGAATTGAAAGTATTGATATCCCAATATTGCACATCGGAATACGAAACATGTTAGCATATGCACCATTCAGATATTATTATCCATATAGATATACACCATTATAATCCAAAAAATAGGTCAACAAAACACAGTAAACAAACCTTAGTTAAACAAAGAAAATCAAAATGAGCGCTTACCTATAAACACTTGGAACCCTGCACACCTGGATGACATCATAACAGCGCCCTTGGATTCTTGGTGATGCTGTCTAGGAAACCTTTTCACCACTTCATTTAATTCTCCTTCTTGTTAGGCTAGCTGGCAGAGGGAGGACGAGTTCTGACTTTGAATACCCATTAGACCCCATATTGCCACATAGGTGATTGTTTAATTTATGGCAATGTGTGATTCACTGATAGACAATTTTATGCTCCTTCTGCCTAGCTAAACAAGTATGGTGATGTGGTGAGCTGTTGATCTTTGAAAGGCCTGTTAGTTTCAAGGTGGGATGGGGGCACTTAGAAGTCTAGAAGTACATGCAGTTATCTTTAAAAACCTTTAAATACCTTTGAGATCTCTGCCAAGTAATGTCGTAACACATTAGTAAATACACTAAAAACCCACTGTTTGATTGGATTAAGAAAAGAAAGGAAATAACGATTTCCGTATATTTCGATCACTTACTGTGATCCTCTTCAGCGGAATAGGATCACAGCCAGTGATCGAAATATACGGAAATCGTTATTTCCTTTCTTTTCTTAATCCAATCAACAGTGATTTTTTAGTGTACCTTTGAGATGTTAAGAATCACACACAAGTATCTGAAAACTTCATATTTGTTACAAAATGTTTCGCAAAATGCTGTAATAGATGTTTTTATGAACGATAAACCTTCCAAAAGGGTACTAATGTGAATTATGAGAGGCGAGGAAAATGCTCTCTACACTCTCTTTTTGTTTCTCTCCTTTCTTTTCTTCCTACATAACTTGAATTTTTAAGAATGCTTGGGTTTGTTAACCTGAACGGCTCTCTAACTTTGGACCCTTCTGCTAATAATAATAATAAATAAATAAACAAAAAGATAGAAAAATAGAAAAACAAACAAAGTAGTGAGAGCGTTTACTATTCCATAACCCAGCAGAGTTTTATGATCATCGATCCTATCCTACATACCTAGCAAAACTAGGAAAATTTGATATAATCTATTGTTCTCAGGTTCAGCTGGCACCAAATACTATTCTTCTAACAGGTCAAACTCACCAGATTTAGCATCTAGATCTTCAAATGAAACTTTTTTGCTTCAGTTGGGAAGAACATAACGATCCTGAAACTTGGTTTAACGTTCGTCCTCTATGAGTATCCTTTCAAAGACGTCGTTGTTATCACTTTACAAAGGAGAAAGGTGAGAAAATGGGTCCAATTCATACCTTATAATGCTTTCTCATTATTAACTTTTTCTGATCTTTCTAAACCCTTCTAACCATTCTGATTCTAGTTTTACGTTTACAAACGCTATCTTAACAAAATGTGGAGTATTCATGATGCGAAGGTGTAGAACACTGTACGAGTAGGCCTACATACTGTTTAATCGAAAGCAATGTATACCTTCCCACTGTTCAAGTAACTAACGAATAAACTACAAGGACTGTTTGAATAAAATTGGTACGGATGATAACAACATGGCTTACTCATATCGCGCAATGGACGAGGACTTGTACATATATGCAGACCAAAAGAGATGGTTTATAAAAAAAAACATAAATAAAATTTTCGTCTTATGTGTGCATTTAAGTCACTAATTACGAAGAATAATCTGGGATAATATTGCTGGATTCATACGTGTTTGAAATAACTCTGAAAAAGGACTATGATAAAGAAACTATGATCAAGATTTCAGAGTACCCTTAGGTCCTATTTTGTAACTTCTACTATCACTCCTTCGTGCTACCCAGCCTAAACCTCTCCTTTACTATCATTATTACAAAGGCGGAGCATGCCGACAGGAGACCTTTTGGTCCATATCTAGACCATTATGACTCCACGTCTTTGGTGGTAATTGCCCCGTAGGATAGAAGCACTGGTTGTTAGTGACAGAATACAATATCAAGTCAAAAGCAGTGTTAGCCATGGCTTCCCTTGGTTAGGTTTTATCATGCAGTACGCCTTTATTGTGATTTTATGACCTAACATAGGGTGTGGGGAGGAAGACATTGCCACTAGCTTGCAAAAATAGTTAAAATGTTTCTTAATCTAACCTTTGTAACAAGGTGTTAGATTTCAATGAAACTTTCCCGTCTTTGATTATATGGATTGACTCAATTGTAGAAGGATCTATGTCTGATAAAAGCCCAAACCACCGCATGTCACTTCATTCAAACACAAGACCGTGGCATCTGTTAGTGTCTGTTGGTGCCGGTGCCAGGCTCATCTTCCCAAGTCCGGGGCTTGTCCTCGACCCTGAGCACCATCTGTAGGGGTCATACACGAGACCGTGACACGGCCGTGTCTCCTTCTGTAGGAAATGGTTACCTGTCTCCCAGAACGCCGCCTACGATGTTTCCTAACGCGTAGCCGACCGTCGTGAGCATTTGGAAAAGCGGCTTCAGGTGGGCCTTGTCGCAGACGAGGTTGTACTGTGGGGGAGAGTATCAGAAGAATGGAACGCCACGATTCAACACTAAACAATAAATACTAAACGCACACGCACAAGCACACGCACACAACATCCTCATCTCCACCCAGAAAAGCAGCTCCGAGGGGATGGCACTCGTTCTTCAGAACGGGCTCAAGATATATCCCCTGAAATTATTTCCATGTCACTTTTTCACATAAGGAGAGCAAACAGCCGGTGATTTATCCCCTTCTCCTTCTACTATAACCCAGTTATACAGAAAGTCCCGAACTATAACTTCACAGATCTGTGTGAAGATCAGAGGATAGTCGCCAACCACAATCGGTCTGTTTACAGTGAAATTAGAGGCAACAATTATATATATATATATATATATATATATATACATATATACATATATATATATATATAAATATATACATATATATATATATATATAAATATATACATATATATATTATATATATATATATATAAATATATACATATATATATATATATATAAATATATACATATATATATTATATATATATATATATATTTATATATATATATATAGAGAGAGAGAGAGAATGAGAGAGAGAAAAAATGAGAGAAAGAGATTGAGAGAGAGAGAGAGATTGTGTGTGTGTGTGTATGTGTGTGTGTGTGTGTGCATATGCGTGTGCGTGGTTATTTGTGCATATACGACCTCATATGTCTCTGCTTATCATTCTGCCGTTATATCATCTTACCTATCAGAAGTAAATCCTCGAACTCACCTCGGACATAAAGGTCGACTGGAAGAGGGAAGTGTCGTACTCGAAATTCTTGCACGGGATATCCTCCATAATCTCAGAATCCTGTTTTTCCTCAAAGACTTTCAACGGAGGGAGGAAGTTGGAGCCTTCATTCCCATGATCGTTAGAAACCACGTGCAGGGTGTCGTTGACCTCGATAAAGATTGGCAAGGAGTTCGCAAAGCAATTGTTGTCGAAGTTCGTTTCGTTGTGGGGTGTCGCGTACGCAAGGCTGGCCCAAGATGGAGTATTCATTTTATTTTCGTTTTTGATTGATTTCTTTTTTATATTTTATTGTGGGGGGGAAGGGGTGAATGGACAGTTGTGGGGGTGGCAGTGAGGAATAATAAGAAATGGGTGATTAGGGAAGTAGAAACATATCAAAGGAAAGGAAAATATATTTGAGAAATACAAATATAACAGGTCATTTATCCTTTAACACTTGGGAAGAAAATCTTCCCTTGGCTTAATTTGGACAAGATACGGGATGTCACTTACCTTTCTCCTTCGGCACCGTCGTAAGAAATGCCATCAGCACATCGGAACGCCATAGGAGCATCCTGGAACGTCGAACCCACAACCACAGGACCCGCTTGGAAGACCACTGGAACGGGAACGAAATATCGTTCAAGTTTCATTGATAGTCATACCAAACAACTCGCACCAGCGTCACACTGGGCAAATTATCGCCAACTTTTGTAGATTTGTTTGAGTCAGACCAAACAACTCGCACCAGCGTCACACTGGGCAAATTATCGCCAACTTTTGTAGATTTGTTCGAGTCAGACCAAACAACTCGCACCAGCGTCATACTGGGCAAATTATCATCAACTTTTATGGATTCGTTTGACTACAAGTGATCTCGACTAGAATAATGTGGTATAGATATTATTCTGTGCTAAAACTTTATCACTAAGTACTGAAAAACTGAATGATAGATGAACTAGAGTTAATATGATTTTAAAACTGGACACGAGATTAACGAAGGTGATGCAGTCAAGGTCATCATATTAAGACAGCAGGACAGAACTCGCAGTAATGGATTTAAATTAGACGAATTTAGATTTAAGAAGAAAATAGGCAAGAACTAGTTTACCAATTGAGTGGTCAACGAATGGAATAGACTTGGTAACCATGTAGTGAGTCCTGAAAAATTGGTTGTTTTAAGAGATTAGATAACTTTATAGATAAGAATGACAGGTGGTAAGGACCTGGAACTACCAAGTTGTAGGTCTTGTGGTCTCGTGTAGTCTCCTCCTTTCTTGTGGTTTTATGATATTTTTTAGAGAAGTCTGAAATGTTGTAAGCCAATACTTTTATTAGACATTCGAGTACTGTCGCTCGATGCCAAAATCTCCAATCGCATCGCCAAAGCCGCCGCCGTCAAGGCAAGTTGAGCAGAAGAGTCTGGGGCAACAACTTTCGGAACAGTGATAAGTCATAGACACGTACGCCTTCAACGTGTCTTACGCAGTGCGTAGCAGGCCAAGGTCACCAACGCGGTAGTGCTAGAGAAAACGGGATCACTCGATGTCCAAAACGTCACTTGCGATGACTGGGCACGTGCACCACGACGGACGCACCGCCAGGAACTTCCTGTACGGCGAGCTACAGGATCACCCCGATCAGTATTACGCTTCAAGGAAGTTTGCAAAAGGGTCATGAAACTGAAAAAAAAGTTGACTCAAAAAATTGATAGCTGACCACGGCCGCTTGAGACACGATGCACAGGGGTGGGGTGGGGGTGGGGGTCCAGTAGACGCGCGGAAAAGAGGAATCGCTAGCTGGAAAACATGAGTCAAAAGAGGAAACGAGACAGGAGAACCAAGCCATACCAGGATCGGACTACTGAATCACACCGGACGCTTCTCTCTGCTGGGCGAAACGTAAAATATATTGGACTCCCATACTCTGCATTTGGCCTCTTCCCTACAGAGCTGTTGCAGTCATTGCTGCCTTTACTCAAGTTTCCTTCCTCTTGTGGTTATTTTGCATATATATATATATATATATATATATATATACATATATATATATATACGTATATATATATATATATATATATATATATATACATATATATATATATACGTATATATATATATATATATACGTACTTATATATATATATATATATTTATATATATACACGTTGTGTATGTTAAAGACAGATTGAACATTTTTAGAAGCTCTGCCGGGTGGTCAGGGTTCGAATCCCTTGCCAGAGTTTCTAAAAATGTTCATATATATATATATATATATATATTATATATGTATATATATGTATATATATATATACATATATATGTGTGTGTGTGTATGTGTGTATGTGTGTATTCACTTGGTCTTTGGATCACGTGTTGGACTCGTGATCGACAGCTATTTCCCTCCTGGAAGAGAGCTCAGAGCTCGTAGGTCCGATCTATGGGTAATGCTATGACCTTGCACACACACACACACACACACACCCAACTCCCCGCCCACGAGAGTTGGAGTAACACCCCTCAGCGCTGCGATACTGATATTATTTCAGCCCCGGGCGAGGATCGAACCCGGACCACCGTAGTGGCAGGCCAGAGCTCTAACCACAGCGCCATGAGAGGTGTGTGTGTGTGTGTGTGTGTGTGTGTGTGTGTGTGTGTGTGTGTGTGTGTGTGTGTGTGTGTGTGTGTGTGTGTGTGTGAAATGAATTAAACAAACGGATGCCAGCAACGAAAACAACAGCTGACAATGTAATCTGTCGAATCGAACGCAGTTTTTGCAAGATAAAGACAAATAAATTGATGAATAAACAGACAAATAATCACATATCTCCATTTATGAAAAACCAAGCAAAGAGATAAATTGAAAATATGGGTCGGTAGATTAGGATGGCTCAGGTTAGATTATGTTTGTTTAATTTAGGATGAAAAAAGAGAGAGAAAAGTAGATACGTACCAAGGCAGACGCCGATGTTGAATGGGTTAATTTAGGATGAAAAAAAGAGAGAGAGAAAAGTAGATACGTACCAAGGCAGACGCCGATGACGAACTGTAAATGCCACACACCAAAACCAACTTCATCAATAACCCCATCGAAGTTCTCGGGGACCTTCTCGTCCTGAGGCTTTTGGCTGAGGAAGAGAGAAAGAATAGCGATACATGAAAAAGGCCCAACCCTCTTAACACGAGCCATTTCCCCGAGGTCAATATAACTTCCTGTCATTAGCTAGAATTGTATCTTGGTTGTATCAAACAAGGTATGGCAGGGAGGAGTTTCCGAGTCAGATAAAACAAGATAAAAATCCCACCTGGTTTTGTTGTTTTCCATGGTGAAGTCACACAGAAAGAATGGCACCAGATGTCAACAGCTGTTCTTCAAAGTTCTGCAAACGTAGAAACAAAACAAAACACTTATAAATGTGCCGATATGTGCAAGTCCGACAAAAAAAAAAAAAAAAAAAATGCTTGCCTCGATATTTATCATCTGGAAACTCAAATTCCAACCAGTACCCAGTATCTACATTTTATTCTTCCT
>NC_134797.1:14021965-14026965 GCF_046742065.1 Oratosquilla oratoria | reverse complement strand
AGTGATTTTTTAGAGAAGTGTGCTCGTTGGGTGGTTATTCTTAGATCCATGCTGGTTCGGGGAGGTGGGTATTTTCTTATTTCTATTCATTTTTCTATTTTTTTTCTAAGATCAGTCTTTCTATCAATTTGGATATAGTGGATAGTAGGGAGAATGTCAGTAGGGAGATGACGGTTTTTTGGAGGTTTGTTTGGTTTTAAGATGGGCATTACTCGTGCTCCTGTCCAGACTGATGGGGTTTTGTTGTTCTTCCAAGATTGGGATGGTGTTGCCCGAGCGGGTTAGAGCGTCGGTGTTTGCAGCGGAGGTCGAGATGACGGAGATTAGAAACCGGCCACCAGCGAGTTGGACCAAGGACATGGTTCATCAAATTCCACGCTACAAAGTCCCCTGTAAGGAGCACCGTCCTAGCCCCCTGATAGGGGGATTTCAAGACATTAAACCGAAACCAGGAGTGGTAGATGTAACTTCAGGATCTCCATCGCTTTTGTAGCCAAGAATTTTGAATTTGTTGCTTGAAAATCTTGTTTGGGCTTTCTACATAGGAATTGTTTTACATCTTTGTTGGGAAAGGGATGGAGTGACAGCTGTGGCTCGTGTTATCGGGAATCTTTTTGATTATATTTCTCCTTTCTGGAATATTATTTTGAAACTTGTTTTGGAGAAATGTTTATCTATGGTATATCACTGCTGTTTTGATTATAGGAATTTTCGTTAATTTGTTTTTGCTAATTTATTGTTGAGTGTGGGTTTACCTGATCTTTTTTTAATGATCTTTAGCACACTCCACATTGGTTTTATTTATTTATTCATTTCTATGTTTATTTTTTTGTTTTTGTTTTTGTTTTTTGTATGTCTTTCATTTTTTTTTTTTTTTTTTTTGCTTGTTTTGCTTAGAGGGACTTTTGGGCTCTAATGAGTTCAAGATTTCTACAAGAATCATATTAAAAAAAATTTAATGGGCCCTTACGCCGTTTCACGGTAAAAAGGATTACACCCGAAGGAGCGCTGTACTCGATCATAGGCTGTGAGGGTTTTTTGTGAACATGCCTGAAACAAATCTGAAATTATGCCACCAACAAAACCGACTTTCTACGGCGTTCCGGTTGATTCGAGGGAAGAGGAATGGCCAGAGCTACTTCAAAATTGGCAGTCCAAAGGTATCGCCATTTCTGGAAATGGGTAACGGAGAAGAAGAAGCTCGACAAGAAGGAGTTAAACAACGAGAAGACTAAAGCTCTAAAAAGTGAACATAAGGAGAAGTTTCCTAGCCTCTATGACGACAGCCAAACAAAGAAGTTTCAAGTAAAAGAGGAGATAAAGTTATTCCAGAGAAAGGCGATAGCCTTTAACGAGCTCCTGAAAGAACAGAAAAATTACGTCTACGACGAAGGTTTGCTTGATTCCTTGGAGCCCTATAGTGGAGAGATTTCCGAAGAAAGGGTAGAAAGTTTCATCAAACACTACTTCGCTGGCTATAAGAACTTCACCAAAAACGGAGGTAGGTCTGATCACACAGACTACCAGAAACACTATCTCTGTACGAGTTTAGGGACACAAAAACGCATTCAAAAGGCGAAAGCCTACGCCATAAAAACAGCTCAAAAACGAGCCCCCGAGCCAAAAAAGGAAGAAGAAAGCGTTCCCATGATTGTCGAAGAAGGAGAAGAAGAGCAAGAACAAACTGCGGGACCTGCCAGAGCGAAGCTCGAGGAGTTTGAGAGTAGTCCCTCTCCTCAAACCATAATAGAAGAGCAACATCCTGTCACGTCTGCAGACATGGAAACGGAGAAAATTGTCTCCGCCGCCGCACCTGCTGGTGACACACTAGCAGAGCAAAGGCAAAGCCTCAAAGAGCTCAAGGCTCAAAACCGTGAAGTTAGACAAAGGCGCCCCAAGCGGACAAAAGCTGAAATAACTAAAGAAGTCAAGATGTCTAGAGATATTAAGAATGAAATCAAGCTCATGAGATTGCGTGCAAAGATTCCCGCTGGCGGTTTTCTCTCCTGTGCCATCATTCCCAAACCGTCCGAGGACGAAGAAGTTCGTGCTGGAGTCCTAGAAAGAATAGCCAGTGTGCGCGAAGCGCGTGAAGAACGCAGTAAGAAACCCGTGTTCCTAGAGATGAAAGAGCGAATGCTCAGCACGTTTTGCGGTTACATCTCTGAAACCAGCGAAGCCAAGGTGCCTCAGCACTCGGTAGGCGAGATGGGCGCCTATAGATGCAAGCACTGCCAAGCGTTACTCTTCAAGAGAGAACGAAAGACGTTATGTTGTAACGGAGGAAAAACACCCAAGGCAATATACGAGTTGTCACCCCTGGGCGATAACATCAAAGGCTTCTACGACGGTTCCTCCAAACTGTCGATCCACTTTCTTGATAACATCGTAGGGTTTAACAGTATCTTCTCTTTTACGTCCTTTGCGTCCTCGGGGACCTTGGAGGACAAAAGAGAGTCTGCAATCTTCTACAAAATCCAGGGTAAAATTTACCACCGTCTGGGTGGCATGAAGCCTAACTTGATGATTACGGAAGACGACAGCAGTCGTTTGGGTCTCAAAGATCCAACGTCAAGGAAAACGTTTTGGAAATCTGCAGTAAATTTCCTGGATTTGTACTTCTACCACGACAAGGAACAGCAATTAAAACTACGCTGCAACAGGTTTACCTACAGAAATAAAGACGGCGAGAGTCCCGAGACGTCTAAGCGTAGGAAACGCGAGGACGAACAATACCGAAGGAATGAGGGAATTATAGATCTGTTATACACGTATTTGGTTAACAACAACGCTGCGCTGAGGGAAATCCTCAAAGAGGCGGAGACGTCAGCGAAGCTGGTCCAGGCTTACGTTACTCAGCACAGCTCTTTGCCAGACGTTACCATCACTCTTAAGACAGCAGAAAACGTCTCCACCAGGGAACACAAGGGCGTCTACCATCTACCGACGGCTTCCTGCCAAGTAGGGGCGATAGTCAACCTGGGTCCAGATACCGATACTTTGAAGGTCAGAATAGCGTCGCCTCTGCCCGATTCGAAATATGCCATCAAGATGATTAGCTCTACCAACTACTTCTACGATCTCTTCCAGTATCCCATGTTGATCCCCAACGGAGACAAAGGTTACAGCTTGAATATGGAAAAGAATGGCTCCGCCAAAAGACTGACTGCGCTCATGTACTACTCGGCCCTTTACATGGAGAGAGAAGGGATCTTCAACCACATCACAAAATGCCGTCGGTTGTTCCAGCAGTTTGTGGTCGATAACTACGTAAAAATCGAGTCTAGCCGGTTGTGTTATTTTGAGCACCAACACTCCGGCATGCGCAAGGAGAGGGCCGACGTGCTGAGCTCTGCCGACAAAAGTGGTGTCGGGCAACGCATAGTGCTCTCACCGTCGTTTGTTGGAGGGCCCAGATACATGAAAGAGCGCCAACAGGATGCCCTGGCCTACGTTACGGCCTACGGGTCGCCCGACTACTTCATAACCTTCACTATGAACCCTAGATGGCCGGAGGTGTTAGAGGTGGTGAAGAAATTTGGCGGACCAGGGACCCAAGGGGCCGACAGGCCGGATCTTATGAGCAGGATCTTCAAGCTGAAGCTGGATAGCCTAATGGACGACCTGATACACAAAAAGGCCTTCGGGGCCGTCAAAGCTTATCTCTATAGTGTAGAATGGCAGAAACGCGGCTTGCCGCACGCCCACATACTATTGTGGATGGCTGTTCGCGTCATCGCGGATACTGTAGAGCAAGTCATAAGAGCCGAGATACCCGACAAGGAAAAGGAGCCGAGGCTCTACGACACCGTCACTCGGTGCATGATACACGGACCCTGCAAGGGTTATGACGAATCACAACTGTGTTGCCAAGTAAAGAGCAAGAAACCCGGGCAGTGTGGCAAAGGATTCCCCAAGACGTGCAGAAATGAGCTGCTCTTTGGAAACAGCGGTTATCCCGAGTACGTCAGACGTTCCATAGGAGAAGGAGGTAACTCCTTCAAATTGAAGCTGAAGGACGGCCCCGTTACCGTAGACAATACTTGGGTTGTCCCTTACAACCCTTATCTTTGTATAAAATACGATGCACACATCAACGTCGAATGTTCCAATTCTATAAAGGCTATAGCCTACGTCACAAAGTACGTGAACAAGGGGTCGGACAAGGTGTTGTTCACAAAGACGACGGGAGAAGAAGACAACCGAGTCGTCAACGAGGTTAAAAATTATCAAGAGGCCAGATATGTCAACTCTAACGAGGCTGCGTGGAAGATCTTCAAGTTCGACATCCACAAGTGCTACCCTCCGGTGTTTATGCTGGATCTACACCTAGAGGGCGAGAAAGCCATCTTCTACAACGAGCGTATGACGGCGGCTCAAATTGCCAGAAAGGCCAAGGCCGATACCCAGCTAACTGCTTTTTTCAAGCTTTGCCAGAAGGACGAGTTTGCGAGAACGTTATACTATCACCAATTACCGCTCCACTACGTATATAATCTTCAGGAGACTATATGGGAAGAACGTAACGGAAATACATACAGTCTCGGACGCATACGTGCTGTAACCACAAAAACCGTAGAGCTCTTTTACCTCAGGTTGCTGCTAACCCATAAAAAGGGTCCCAAGTCGTACGAAGACCTCAGAACAGTAAACGGCGTCATGTACGAAACTAATCGCGAAGCTGTGAAGGCCCTAGGGTTGTTAACCGACGAAGCCACCTGGAAAGACACCATAATGGAGATCATTAACCACACAAACGACAGGAGACAACTCAGAGAAACCTATGCCAGTATGTTGGTCTTTTCTGACCTCGAGGACCAGTCCGAGATATGGGAAGAGATAAAGGACTATTTTTCCAGCGATTACTTGAACATGGCAAACCTAACAGATTACAACGACGAAATCTACCTGGATGCCCTGGATGACATCCAGCAACACGTGCTTAATTGTGGAGGGGGTTCAATCACCCAATACGGTCTCCCTGCTTCTAGAGGGGGCGT
>NC_134797.1:14006965-14016965 GCF_046742065.1 Oratosquilla oratoria | reverse complement strand
TATATGTGTATATATACATATACAGTATATATATGTAATTATACATATATACATATATATATATATATGTATATATATACATATATATATACATACATATTTATATATATATATACATATATATATATATATATATGTATATGTATGTATGTATGTATAATTACGTGTGTATGCTGTATAGATGTGATGTAATTTTTTTTTTATAAATAGTCATTATCTATTCATATATTTTATGTATTTACTTTATTTTGTTCTTTATCGCATCCGACCTAGTTATGAACCAAAAGGTCTGCCGGCATGAACCTTCCTTTATAATCTTTTGTAATTATAATCTTTTGTAATATGTGTACATATTTCATTTGGCGCAGGACAAACGTGACTCCTTCAGCTGCAGAAAGCAGTAGCTTAGCGAAAATTGTTCATCAATTCATTGTTTAAATTACGGATTTTTTTCTTAACTTACCATATAAGCTGATGCCACGAGCGCCATGCTTAACGACATCATAAGCCACGCAGCCCAGACTTGGTCTAAGGAGAAAAAGAAAAAAAAGAACACAAAAGATAAGATATCGAACCAGTGCACAACGGGAAATAGGAGTCAAAATCCATGTATGTGAGAAACAGAAATATATAAATTGTAATTTATTTACTTATTTATTCATTTATTTATCTATTTATTTATTCATTTATTCATTTATTCATTTATTCATTTATTCATTTATTCATTTATTCATTTATTCATTTATTCATTTATTCATTTATTCATTTATTCATTTATTCATTTATTCATCTATTCATTTATTCATTTATTTATTATTAATTTATTCATTTATTTATTTATTTACTTATTTATTTATTCATTTATTTATTCATCTATTTATTCATCTATTTATTTATTACCTTTGGGGATGGCAAGGGAGACGAGGCTAGCGGTTCCCATGGCAACTGACAGGGCAGCGAGAAGCTTTGTTCTGCTGAATCGTCCAGCCATGATGGGAGCCACAACGGCAGCGACCATTTGGGCCACAGCGGTGATGGCTACGTACACGAACGGAGACCTGAGAATTGAAGATAACAAAAATGTTGAAAACTAGAAAGATAATGAAAATTCTGTCAACTGTTGGCAACCTCTTCCCCCCCACCAAAAAGGTTGATAACTGAACCGAAGTTAGTACTTTAAAGAAAATACTTTTATGAAAAAAAGCCTACTGAAATATAGTTAGGTCCTACAATACCGTATTTTTGTCAAGGTATCTTTACATGTATTAGAGATGATAGAAGTTCACATAATATATGTACTCATTCCAGTGACATAGTATGTAGATTTTTATTGAACAAAACGAAGGAGAAGATGAGAACCTACCCGTCGAAGTTGTGCACGTTCAGAGGAACCCCGATGTAGACGAGGCACTGTAGGAAGAAAGCGATAGAGGGCAAGAAGGTGATTTTCCTCATCCACGAAGTACCGACGAAGGGGTGAAGACACCCGAAGGCGGAACCGGCGATCTCGGCAGGTTCTCCCGCCAGTTCGGGGTCGGTCTTCTTGGGAGACTCCTGCATGTTGTCGATCGTCCTGTAGAGGGCGTCCTCCGAAGGCATCTTCCCCTTGTTGCGCAGTGCCGCCTTGCGCAGAACCTCAGCGGTTTCTTCTCGCCTGTTGCGCATTGCCAACCAGCGCGGGGACTCGTCGAGTAAGCTGCACAGAAATAACATAAAACAAGATAGAATAAGATGGAGTTAAACAAGATAAAACAATAATAATAGAAATTATACCAAAATAAGATAGAATAAAAAGACAAAAACTGAAATACATTTTTCAAAATTTCCTCCATCTGCGCCTTATTGCACGACAATACACAGGTCCAGATTCTATTTAATTCTATTTCATTCCATCTTATTTGATTTTCTTCATACATGATTACATTGGTAATAGTTTACATGGGTAATAGAAATACACACAAGAAGATAAAGAACAAAACTGATTTGAGGACAAAAATACCCATAAAGCAAACCGTTTTACAATATACTTACAAGAACAATGGGATGTACAGGAAGGCCGGAGCGCATGTCACGTACTGCAAGTATCTCCAATTCCGGACGAAGTACGCAATTCCGGACAAGGACAGAATGGCCACGTAATACGGAAATCCGGCGCAGACCACCGCAGCAGGTGCCCGGTATCGGGTGGGCAAGTTTTCGACCACTGGAGAAGGATGATGATGATGGTGAAAAGGTCTGTCTCAGGAAGTTTAAGGTAATCAAGATGTCTGGCACAAGTGTAAGAGTACTACAGAATAGTCGTCCGCAAAAAAAAAAAAAAAAAAAAAAAAAAAAATAGAGAGAAGATAAAGTAAAGAAAAAGGAGGACGTTAGATAAAATAAAAAAAAAACGACGACAGTAAAAACAGAAAACGGATAAGAAAAAAAAATAGGAGTAGGGTTGTCTACATAGTAGAAGAACTTACTGGCCGCCATGATGGAGTTAAACATGGTCATAGAGGCGAGGCCGGCAAAGAAGCGGAGGGCGAGAGTGGTGGGCAGGTGGTGGATGAAGACGATGAGGAAGGTGGAGACGAGGGAGATTACCGAGCCAAACCTGAAGGTGAACCTTCTTCCCATCCTGCAGAAGTCAGTGAACAACCATCAGTTGGACAGGTCTTCCTCGATAGGGTTTATATTGTTAACATTGGCTTAAGAGGGGACGACATATTTGATAACGATGATGGGCACTTCCTGAAGATGTGGTCCTCGGAGACTATGTAAATGGTTGCAGATGGTTCTTTATTATTTAGTCCAGACAAGTTCGAAAATACGGAAAAGAACGAAAAATTACATGGAAAAAAATCCTGGAATATTGAGAATTTCCAGGATTTTTTTTTTTTCTTTTTGGATAGAGAAAAACTGTATGCTGGACGTAATGGAAGAAAACCGCTCTTCTGCGTGGAGCCGAATCTGGCTTCATCTTTAGTGACAACATAAGATGGTCGATCAAGTCCTGAAATTAACTCTTGTACTGCCTTGTGGACCACACCTGCCTGTCGTCTGGGGATTTTATTAACCTGAAGAAACCCCTATGCAGTGTTGAATGGGGTTAAAGTAAATCTTTGTTATGGTTGTGCCTATTCCCATGAGCTTCTGCTATCTGACCCTCTCAATAATATTCACAACTCGAAGCTTTGTTCTGATTATAACCAGGTCCCATTCAGCCGAGGCCCCCCCCCCGCTCCCCATCACCTACTCCCTCCCCTCATCACCTACTCCCCCCCCTCCCCCCCCCCTCTGCCTCCCCTGGACTTCAAAATGATTAAGTTTATCTCAAGTCCTACCACTGATAACGGCAACTTGTACATAAGGATAGTCTGCCGTGTCGGGGGACCCCCTTACTCAGTGAAAGAAGAATGTGGGGAACCTACGCCAGGAAGCGCAAAGCCTCGGCCAAAGAAGTCACCTTTGCGTTATGCGCTCGGACTGTTTGGGCAGGTAACAATCACTGCTGGGAATTGAAGAGAAGCGCGGGATTCGAACCTACAACTAAGCGGATGCGAGACTAGCACGCCTCTTATTACGCCACCAGTTGCGAAAGGATTGGATATAAAGAGAACCTTGATTAAGATTTACATCCTTTTCTATCAGCAAATCTAATTAATCCTTGGGTGTAAATTCCGACTCTAGAAAGGCACCATTCGTAATACAATCCTAGTGGTAAGTTAATCTAAGGTTTGAGCTGCCACCCGCTAAGCACAGTAAATCCCTCCTGATACTCTTGCACAAAACAGAAATTCTTCGGAACAATCTTTCTTTGATTTGATATATGCTTCTTGACAATCTAGAATTGAAAGTATTGATATCCCAATATTGCACATCGGAATACGAAACATGTTAGCATATGCACCATTCAGATATTATTATCCATATAGATATACACCATTATAATCCAAAAAATAGGTCAACAAAACACAGTAAACAAACCTTAGTTAAACAAAGAAAATCAAAATGAGCGCTTACCTATAAACACTTGGAACCCTGCACACCTGGATGACATCATAACAGCGCCCTTGGATTCTTGGTGATGCTGTCTAGGAAACCTTTTCACCACTTCATTTAATTCTCCTTCTTGTTAGGCTAGCTGGCAGAGGGAGGACGAGTTCTGACTTTGAATACCCATTAGACCCCATATTGCCACATAGGTGATTGTTTAATTTATGGCAATGTGTGATTCACTGATAGACAATTTTATGCTCCTTCTGCCTAGCTAAACAAGTATGGTGATGTGGTGAGCTGTTGATCTTTGAAAGGCCTGTTAGTTTCAAGGTGGGATGGGGGCACTTAGAAGTCTAGAAGTACATGCAGTTATCTTTAAAAACCTTTAAATACCTTTGAGATCTCTGCCAAGTAATGTCGTAACACATTAGTAAATACACTAAAAACCCACTGTTTGATTGGATTAAGAAAAGAAAGGAAATAACGATTTCCGTATATTTCGATCACTTACTGTGATCCTCTTCAGCGGAATAGGATCACAGCCAGTGATCGAAATATACGGAAATCGTTATTTCCTTTCTTTTCTTAATCCAATCAACAGTGATTTTTTAGTGTACCTTTGAGATGTTAAGAATCACACACAAGTATCTGAAAACTTCATATTTGTTACAAAATGTTTCGCAAAATGCTGTAATAGATGTTTTTATGAACGATAAACCTTCCAAAAGGGTACTAATGTGAATTATGAGAGGCGAGGAAAATGCTCTCTACACTCTCTTTTTGTTTCTCTCCTTTCTTTTCTTCCTACATAACTTGAATTTTTAAGAATGCTTGGGTTTGTTAACCTGAACGGCTCTCTAACTTTGGACCCTTCTGCTAATAATAATAATAAATAAATAAACAAAAAGATAGAAAAATAGAAAAACAAACAAAGTAGTGAGAGCGTTTACTATTCCATAACCCAGCAGAGTTTTATGATCATCGATCCTATCCTACATACCTAGCAAAACTAGGAAAATTTGATATAATCTATTGTTCTCAGGTTCAGCTGGCACCAAATACTATTCTTCTAACAGATCAAACTCACCAGATTTAGCATCTAGATCTTCAAATGAAACTTTTTTGCTTCAGTTGGGAAGAACATAACGATCCTGAAACTTGGTTTAACGTTCGTCCTCTATGAGTATCCTTTCAAAGACGTCGTTGTTATCACTTTACAAAGGAGAAAGGTGAGAAAATGGGTCCAATTCATACCTTATAATGCTTTCTCATTATTAACTTTTTCTGATCTTTCTAAACCCTTCTAACCATTCTGATTCTAGTTTTACGTTTACAAACGCTATCTTAACAAAATGTGGAGTATTCATGATGCGAAGGTGTAGAACACTGTACGAGTAGGCCTACATACTGTTTAATCGAAAGCAATGTATACCTTCCCACTGTTCAAGTAACTAACGAATAAACTACAAGGACTGTTTGAATAAAATTGGTACGGATGATAACAACATGGCTTACTCATATCGCGCAATGGACGAGGACTTGTACATATATGCAGACCAAAAGAGATGGTTTATAAAAAAACATAAATAAAATTTTCGTCTTATGTGTGCATTTAAGTCACTAATTACGAAGAATAATCTGGGATAATATTGCTGGATTCATACGTGTTTGAAATAACTCTGAAAAAGGACTATGATAAAGAAACTATGATCAAGATTTCAGAGTACCCTTAGGTCCTATTTTGTAACTTCTACTATCACTCCTTCGTGCTACCCAGCCTAAACCTCTCCTTTACTATCATTATTACAAAGGCGGAGCATGCCGACAGGAGACCTTTTGGTCCATATCTAGACCATTATGACTCCACGTCTTTGGTGGTAATTGCCCCGTAGGATAGAAGCACTGGTTGTTAGTGACAGAATACAATATCAAGTCAAAAGCAGTGTTAGCCATGGCTTCCCTTGGTTAGGTTTTATCATGCAGTACGCCTTTATTGTGATTTTATGACCTAACATAGGGTGTGGGGAGGAAGACATTGCCACTAGCTTGCAAAAATAGTTAAAATGTTTCTTAATCTAACCTTTGTAACAAGGTGTTAGATTTCAATGAAACTTTCCCGTCTTTGATTATATGGATTGACTCAATTGTAGAAGGATCTATGTCTGATAAAAGCCCAAACCACCGCATGTCACTTCATTCAAACACAAGACCGTGGCATCTGTTAGTGTCTGTTGGTGCCGGTGCCAGGCTCATCTTCCCAAGTCCGGGGCTTGTCCTCGACCCTGAGCACCATCTGTAGGGGTCATACACGAGACCGTGACACGGCCGTGTCTCCTTCTGTAGGAAATGGTTACCTGTCTCCCAGAACGCCGCCTACGATGTTTCCTAACGCGTAGCCGACCGTCGTGAGCATTTGGAAAAGCGGCTTCAGGTGGGCCTTGTCGCAGACGAGGTTGTACTGTGGGGGAGAGTATCAGAAGAATGGAACGCCACGATTCAACACTAAACAATAAATACTAAACGCACACGCACAAGCACACGCACACAACATCCTCATCTCCACCCAGAAAAGCAGCTCCGAGGGGATGGCACTCGTTCTTCAGAACGGGCTCAAGATATATCCCCTGAAATTATTTCCATGTCACTTTTTCACATAAGGAGAGCAAACAGCCGGTGATTTATCCCCTTCTCCTTCTACTATAACCCAGTTATACAGAAACAGTCCCGAACTATAACTTCACAGATCTGTGTGAAGATCAGAGGATAGTCGCCAACCACAATCGGTCTGTTTACAGTGAAATTAGAGGCAACAATTATATTATATATATATAGATATATATATATATATATACATATATACATATATAGATATATATATATATATATATATATATATATATATATAAATATATAAATATATACATATATATATTATATATATATATATATATATAGAAGAGAGAGAGAGAGAGAGAGAGAATGAGAGAGAGAAAAAATGAGAGAAAGAGATTGAGAGAGAGAGAGAGATTGTGTGTGTGTGTGTGCATATGCGTGTGCGTGGTTATTTGTGCATATACGACCTCATATGTCTCTGCTTATCATTCTGCCGTTATATCATCTTACTTATCAGAAGTAAATCCTCGAACTCACCTCGGACATAAAGGTCGACTGGAAGAGGGAAGTGTCGTACTCGAAAGACTTGCACAGGATATCCTCCATAATCTCAGAATCCTGTTTTTCCTCAAAGACTTTCAACGGAGGGAGGAAGTTGGAGCCTTCATTCCCATGATCGTTAGAAACCACGTGCAGGGTGTCGTTGACCTCGATAAAGATTGGCAAGGAGTTCGCAAAGCAATTGTTGTCGAAGTTCGTTTCGTTGTGGGGTGTCGCGTACGCAAGGCTGGCCCAAGATGGAGTATTCATTTTATTTTCGTTTTTGATTGATTTCTTTTTTATATTTTATTGTGGGGGGGAAGGGGTGAATGGACAGTTGTGGGGGTGGCAGTGAGGAATAATAAGAAATGGGTGATTAGGGAAGTAGAAACATATCAAAGGAAAGGAAAATATATTTGAGAAATACAAATATAACAGGTCATTTATCCTTTAACACTTGGGAAGAAAATCTTCCCTTGGCTTAATTTGGACAAGATACGGGATGTCACTTACCTTTCTCCTTCGGCACCGTCGTAAGAAATGCCATCAGCACATCGGAACGCCATAGGAGCATCCTGGAACGTCGAACCCACAACCACAGGACCCGCTTGGAAGACCACTGGAACGGGAACGAAATATCGTTCAAGTTTCATTGATAGTCATACCAAACAACTCGCACCAGCGTCACACTGGGCAAATTATCGCCAACTTTTGTAGATTTGTTTGAGTCAGACCAAACAACTCGCACCAGCGTCACACTGGGCAAATTATCGCCAACTTTTGTAGATTAGTTTCGAGTCAGACCAAACAACTCGCACCAGCGTCATACTGGGCAAATTATCATCAACTTTTATGGATTCGTTTGACTACAAGTGATCTCGACTAGAATAATGTGGTATAGATATTATTCTGTGCTAAAACTTTATCACTAAGTACTGAAAAACTGAATGATAGATGAACTAGAGTTAATATGATTTTAAAACTGGACACGAGATTAACGAAGGTGATGCAGTCAAGGTCATCATATTAAGACAGCAGGACAGAACTCGCAGTAATGGATTTAAATTAGACGAATTTAGATTTAAGAAGAAAATAGGCAAGAACTAGTTTACCAATTGAGTGGTCAACGAATGGAATAGACTTGGTAACCATGTAGTGAGTCCTGAAAAATTGGTTGTTTTAAGAGATTAGATAACTTTATAGATAAGAATGACAGGTGGTAAGGACCTGGAACTACCAAGTTGTAGGTCTTGTGGTCTCGTGTAGTCTCCTCCTTTCTTGTGGTTTTATGATATTTTTTAGAGAAGTCTGAAATGTTGTAAGCCAATACTTTTATTAGACATTCGAGTACTGTCGCTCGATGCCAAAATCTCCAATCGCATCGCCAAAGCCGCCGCCGTCAAGGCAAGTTGAGCAGAAGAGTCTGGGGCAACAACGTTCGGAACAGTGATAAGTCATAGACACGTACGCCTTCAACGTGTCTTACGCAGTGCGTAGCAGGCCAAGGTCACCAACGCGGTAGTGCTAGAGAAAACGGGATCACTCGATGTCCAAAACGTCACTTGCGATGACTGGGCACGTGCACCACGACGGACGCACCGCCAGGAACTTCCTGTACGGCGAGCTACAGGATCACCCCGATCAGTATTACGCTTCAAGGAAGTTTGCAAAAGGGTCATGAAACTGAAAAAAAAGTTGACTCAAAAAATTGATAGCTGACCACGGCCGCTTGAGACACGATGCACAGGGGTGGGGTGGGGGTGGGGGTCCAGTAGACGCGCGGAAAAGAGGAATCGCTAGCTGGAAAACATGAGTCAAAAGAGGAAACGAGACAGGAGAACCAAGCCATACCAGGATCGGACTACTGAATCACACCGGACGCTTCTCTCTGCTGGGCGAAACGTAAAATATATTGGACTCCCATACTCTGCGTTTGGCCTCTTCCCTACAGAGCTGTTGCAGTCATTGCTGCCTTTACTCAAGTTTCCTTCCTCTTGTGGTTATTTTGCATATATATATATATATATATATATATATATACATATATATACATATATATATATATATACGTACTTATATATATATATATATATATATATATATATATATATATATATATACATATATATATATATATACGTACTTATATATATATATATTTATATATATATACACGTTGTGTATGTTAAAGACAGATTGAACATTTTTAGAAGCTCTGCCGGGTGGTCAGGGTTCGAATCCCTTGCCAGAGTTTCTAAAAATGTTCATATATATATATATATATATATATATTATATATGTATATATATATATGTATATATATATATATATACATATATATGTGTGTGTGTGTATGTGTGTATGTGTGTATTCACTTGGTCTTTGGATCACGTGTTGGACTCGTGATCGACAGCTATTTCCCTCCTGGAAGAGAGCTCAGAGCTCGTAGGTCCGATCTATGGGTAATGCTATGACCTTGCACACACACACACACACACCCAACTCCCCGCCCACGAGAGTTGGAGTAACACCCCTCAGCGCTGCGATACTGATATTATTTCAGCCCCGGGCGAGGATCGAACCCGGACCACCGTAGTGGCAGGCCAGAGCTCTAACCACAGCGCCATGAGAGGTGTGTGTGTGTGTGTGTGTGTGTGTGTGTGTGTGTGTGTGTGTGTGTGTGTGTGTGTGTGTGTGTGTGTGTGTGTGTGAAATGAATTAAACAAACGGATGCCAGCAACGAAAACAACAGCTGACAATGTAATCTGTCGAATCGAACGCAGTTTTTGCAAGATAAAGACAAATAAATTGATGAATAAACAGACAAATAATCACATATCTCCATTTATGAAAAACCAAGCAAAGA
>NC_134797.1:13989465-14001965 GCF_046742065.1 Oratosquilla oratoria | reverse complement strand
ACCAGTCCTGGAGCGAGTCCAGGGCCAGTTGTACGCGAGAGCCGGAAAACTTGGCATTCGGAGAGGAATGCCAGATTCCGACATCGTCAGCGTATAATGAGTATTTAAGGTTCCGAGGTGGAGCGGGTAGAATATCGTTTATCAGCAACATAAAAAGTGTGGGGCTTAACACACTTCCCTGTGGTACGCCATTTTCTTGGGTGCGTACTGTTGAATAGTAATTTTGAATTTTGACCGAAAATGTGCGGTCTTTTAAAAAAATTTTGAATGAAAATAGGGAGATTCCCTCTAAGGCCAAGAGCATAGAGTTTTTTCGAGGATACCACGTCGCCATGCCATGTCGTAGGCTCTTTTCTAAATCCAAAAAGCAAGCAACAAGATATTCTTTCCTCTCGAAGGAGGAGAGGATATCTTGTTCTAATTTGACTAAATGGTCAAGACTACTTCTATTTTTCCTGAAACCACATTGGGCAGGAACTATTAAATTTTGAGATTCTAGTATGTATTTCAATCTGTTATTGGCCATACGTTCTAATACTTTGCATAAGCAGTTGGTAAGCGCTATAGGGCGATAAGAGGAAGGACTCTTTGGGTCCTTCCCCTTTTTGAGAATAGGTATGACGTGGGCATGTCTCCATGTTTTTGGGAATTCTTGACTAATCCAAATTGTGTTGTATATTTCTAATAATTTTTCCAGTGAAATTGAATTCAAGTGTTGCAGCATCTCATACCTAATCTCATCTGGGCCAGCAGAGGTTCCTCTACACGAGCTTAAGGCTTGTTTAAGCTCGTGTAGTTGGAAGGGGGTGTTATATTCGTAGTGTGTCTGTGTATGGAAGATCAGAGGTTCTGCTTCCCGTGTTTGTTTGTGTTGTAAAAAGGTTGGTGAATAGTTATTCGTGTTGCTTGTTTGCGTAAATGTGTCTGCGATTGTGTTTGCGATGTCCAGGGGAGCATCTACAAACTTGTTTCCAATTGTTAGGGTCTTAATGTTGGGCGTGTATTTGCCGTCTATTTTACGGACGGCTGACCAGATTTGTGATAGAGAAGTGTTTGCGTTTATAGTTGAGATGTAGTCATGCCAAGACGTACGTTTGGCATGTTTTATTGTTCTACGGGCCTCTGCTTGCGTCTTTTTAAAAGTAATGAAATGGGGTGCAATAGGGTTATTTTTAAAAGTTCGATATGCCCTATTCCGCTTGCAAAGTGCTTTTCTGCAGTCTGATGTCCACCAAGGAACTCTATGCTTGTGAAATACCGAGGTTTTTGGTATATGCTCATGCGCTGAATTCAAAATAGAGTTTGATAAATTGAAAATTTTGTCATCCATATTATCCCCTGTGATGTTGACGTTGGTGGTTGTGCGATACATTTCCCAGTTGGCCTTTTTGATGTTAAATTTGGGACAGGGAGGGGGTGAGTTGTCTCCGTAGGCTGGAGGAGCCGTAGTGTTGTTACCCCCTATTTTTATTATTACTGGGAAATGATCGCTTAGCATGGTGTCGTCATGCGTATCCCATTGGGTGTTGTCAGACAACGCAGGAGATGATATGGATAAATCTATACATGAAAATGAACCCCTAGTATTGTCTACTCGAGTGGGACTGCCAGTGTTTAGGAGGACCAGGTTGTTTGATTCGAGCACTTCTTCCATCTGCTCCCCTCGACGAGAGGTTCTTTTGCTACCCCACATGCGATGGTGGGAGTTAAAATCTCCCACTATCAGTTTGTGGTGGGGTAGTTGTTTGAAGAGCTCGTTTACCTCCTCTAGTGGGAAACGAGGGTCGGGAGGTAGATAAACGGAGCAGATGGTCGCGAGTTTGTTGTTTATTTTAGTTATGACAGCGACTGCTTCCAAGGTGGTGGCCAGTGGTAATTCCACTTGGGGAAGGCAGTCGCTGACTGCAACTGCGACCCCCCCTCCAGGCGCCAACCTGTCCTTCCTATAGGTGGTATAGTTCTTCAGTTGGAACTGAACACTGGGGTCAAGGTGGGTCTCTTGTAGACATATAACTGAGGGGTTGTTGAGTGAGTTAAAGATCGTTAAGTCATTTACTTTACTTCTAACACCTCGGCAATTCCACTGGATTATTTTCATTTTTTTTATTTATTTATTTATTTATTTATTTTTTTATTTTTTTATTTTTATTTATTTATTTATTTTTTTTTATCTGCTTCGGTTTCTTCCTTTCTTGGCCTTAGTGGGAGAGGTGTGTTTAGCCCCGGATGAACGGTCTGGGCTGGTAATAGGACTTAAAAGACGTTTTTGGGAAACGGAGATCTCCATATTGACATCCTCTTCTGTACGTGTGGACACACGTTTGGAAGGCTCTGGGATGGCCGGGGAAGGAAGGTGCGAGTGAGTTTGCCTTTGGCGGTGTTCTTTTTCCTTGGAGTGTTTGGTCTCTGTTTGTGTTTCAATGGTTCTATAGGTTTTCTTAACTGCCGAAGCATAGGAAGTTGCTCCGGAAGTACTAGTTGGTGTCACTAGTCTTTCCATCACACGTTTCCTTGCTTCGTAAAAGGATATGCCACAAGTTGCTTTTTCCGTACAAATTTGTTTTTCTATTTTGAAGGTGGGACAGTCTCGGGAGGTGGATGCATGATCGTTATTGGAGGGACAGTTGACACATTGAAACACGTTAGTAGAGCAAGCATCCGTTGGATGTTCGCCTGCACACTTACCGCATACGATTGATTGTTTGCTGCAGAATTTGGCAAGGTGACCATATTTGAAACACTTGTTGCAGCGCAAAGGGTTAGGGACATATGGTCGTGTTGGGACATGAATGTATCCTACTTTGACGTGGTCAGGGAGGGTTGTTGAATTGAAAGTGAGAATTAACAGGGGCGTGTTCACTCGCATGTTCCTTTCTCGGTCCAGTCGCGTTATGAATTTGACATCTAGTATTCCTTCCGATTTCATCTCGTCGAGGATGTCACACTCCTCCATGGTCACCAAGTCTCTGCAGTGGATTACTCCTCTGCAGGAGTTGAGTGATCTAGGGAGGGATGCAACAACATCGAATGAATGAAACTTCCTAGCCTTAAGTAGATCGCGTGTAGCTCTCCCAGAGTTGGTGGTAACTTGGAGGTCTCCGCTCCTAAGTTTTTTCACTTGGCTAATATCATCGGTAAATTGGGAAAGACATTTCTTAAGCATAAAAGGATTGAGGTCGGCTAATCGGGTCTGGTCGGAATGAATAAACACATGTCTTGCCTTGTCCGGGTCGATATTGGGGTCGTCAGGGGAAGTCTTCCTAGTTTGCAGGGATGGAGTTGAGGACTCCATCCTGCGCGTTGGGGTGGGGGGACGAGCCCCCTGGTACACAGAAAAAATGTGCTCAGCAGAGCAAAAATACAATATAAAGGGGGTCACACAGCTTCCTTTGGCGACTGGTGACAGCCGCGTAATAGGACCACTGTGTGCCCAGTGGTACGGGGTCTACACTACTTCTAAACTACGATAGATGTTGCTAGATTTCGCCGGGCCGGACGACGAAGAAGTCTCACGAGCCAACAAGGGCTCGTGCGGATCCCGGAGAGCTACGAAATAACGAGAAAGGTGGTACAAGGAAAAAGTACTGGGAAATGCCCAGAGGTGGGTGGCAGTGTAACTGCCAAAAAAGCTTTCCAACGTAAAGCTGGACCACGATTACAGTTAACTCTAGGGAGTAGCCCTAGCAAGCTTAACTATGCTCGTGTGAGTGCGTCTGTCTGCTGCCAAGGGCTGCCGACGACTGTGACCCGGCAGTCGCAATTCGAATCTGGTACAGTGACATAAGCGATGCCAAGAGCTTGTCTTGTTTTCTTAAAGAGTTTGGTCCAATCTGAACACATTGGGCTTCTTAGAATCACAACGAAGCATACAGGAGACCTTTCGGTCCATAGAAGTAAATACGATAGATTACGTTAACAGATAATTAACTAAAATTTTCTACTTTGAAGTTTAGTCGTCTTGGGTGTGAAACTGATGATGTGTTTGGAAAAATGTTTCTACCTATTTTCAGGTTAAAGTTACGTCTTGATAATTTCCTCTCGATTAGTAATTAGAATGACAAAAATAATTCAATTATGGTCTTATCCATTTTATCTTATCAATTCAAATTGATTCTCCCTATTCATGGAGCCAATTGGTTAAAAAGTCTTAAGCCGTTCCTTTATAACTTGTTTCTGAACTTTTTTTTTTTTTTTTTTTGTATGGGCTTATCGACTCACCGCTGTATCTAGTGGAAGGAATAATATTGATCTGAAATAACAGCTTGGTAGTAGGTTGTTTTTTAGTTAAAAGGTCGGGCTATCAGAAAAAATAAATAAATAGATATATAAAGAAATAGACGCATAAAGAATAAATGAATAGACATATAGAAAAATATGTAAAATATTGATCAGAAAGTAGACAAATATTCGTACATAAGTATTTGAAGGATGAAATTTGAACATGTAAAATGTGAAAATTGAAAAACGTAAAAATGTTAAAACATAAAAAGTAAAATAAAATATATATACATTATATAAATATATATACATATATATATATATGCATATATATACATATGTATTTATATACATGTATATATATCTTTATATACATATATATATATACAGTATATATATATATATATATATATATATATATATATATATATATATATATACATACACACACACACACACACAATTATGTATATATATATATATATATATATATATATATATATATATCTATTTATATATATACATACACACACACACACACACACACACACACACACACACACACACACACACAGAGAGACACACACACACACACACACACACACGCACTCACACACACACACACAAACACACAGACACACACCTGCTTTCCCACCCTAGACACCGTCACCTATATATGACCAGAGAAAATGCAGCTTGCTATTATTCGGTGAGTTCATTACATATTCATGAACTCCATGTTCTAGATACTTCAGCAACAGTTTTTTGAATCTCCATCATAGGTTACTAAATACGCAGTTATATGCAGTCAATAGGCTTTTGTGGTACCCTAACGGACCGGAGTCACGCAGCGTTGCTGTACATTTAGAAAATCTCCACTAACAGGAATATTAATCCACTCTTCATTTATTTCTATTTTTGTTTTGTTTTGGTTATTAATTAATTCTTTATCTATTTATTTTTACTTTATCCCTTGTTTCTGGTGTCATTTTTTTTTTTTTTTAATATTTCTATCCCCCTCCTAAGACTCCACCTATTTTTTTCTCTCTTGCTTCTTTTGTTTGGAGGGATAAGAATGCCGTCACAGTATTCCCGTGCCTATTGTAAAAGGTGATTAAATAGGACTCAGCGACAGGACTGGGGGTTCCACTGTCTGTATTTTTGTCTTCTGAGATTAGTCAAGGCATACCTTCCGTTGGATGTTTTTTTATTTATTTATGAGCGTCTGGGGTGAACAAAGTTAGTGATGATATCTGAGGGGCGGCATCCATTCTATTTTGCCTTGAAATAAGAATGAAGGAGACTGTAAGAGACCATAAATCTTATACTAAGCAGTTCTATGTCCACCACCACCTATTATCCCCATTCATAACTATCTAACCAAACGACCAATAGTTTCAGCACTCACTACATGGTTACCAAGTCTATTCCATTCGTTAACCACTTTGTTGGTAAACTAGTTTTTGCCTGTTTCTTTCATAAATCAAAATTTGTCCAATTTAAACCCATTACTGCGGGTCCTACCATTACTGTGATCTTAGTAGGCGATCTGCAATTGCTCTGCTGGGCAATTATCCTTAGGTCATTTGGCGTAGGTGAACAGTTTGGTGCTATGCTCTGGAATTAGCGCGAGCAAATCACTAGTAAAGAAATTCAACAGTGCACTTGAGAACACCGTTCCTTAGGGGATTCCATTATATAATCTTTTGATCCTAGATATATGATAATCTGCACTTATTTCGAGCTAAGAAGTTTGTTAGCCATTTCTGGTCGTTGTTGTGGTTATCTGCCTCCATGATCTTCATCTTTTTTTATAGTGCGTGTCTGGGCACCTTATCGAATATCTTATCTATGCCAACGTAACTGTTCCTCCTACTGGTACTTTCTTGACATGTTCCTTCAGTACTTGCCGAGTGATTTTTTAGAGAAGTGTGCTCGTTGGGTGGTTATTCTTAGATCCATGCTGGTTCGGGGAGGTGGGTATTTTCTTATTTCTATTCATTTTTCTATTTTTTTTCTAAGATCAGTCTTTCTATCAATTTGGATATAGTGGATAGTAGGGAGAATGTCAGTAGGGAGATGACGGTTTTTTGGAGGTTTGTTTGGTTTTAAGATGGGCATTACTCGTGCTCCTGTCCAGACTGATGGGGTTTTGTTGTTCTTCCAAGATTGGGATGGTGTTGCCCGAGCGGGTTAGAGCGTCGGTGTTTGCAGCGGAGGTCGAGATGACGGAGATTAGAACCCGGCCACCAGCGAGTTGGACCAAGGACATGGTTCATCAAATTCCACGCTACAAAGTCCCCTGTAAGGAGCACCGTCCTAGCCCCCTGATAGGGGGATTTCAAGACATTAAACCGAAACCAGGAGTGGTAGATGTAACTTCAGGATCTCCATCGCTTTTGTAGCCAAGAATTTTGAATTTGTTGCTTGAAAATCTTGTTTGGGCTTTCTACATAGGAATTGTTTTACATCTTTGTTGGGAAAGGGATGGAGTGACAGCTGTGGCTCGTGTTATCGGGAATCTTTTTGATTATATTTCTCCTTTCTGGAATATTATTTTGAAACTTGTTTTGGAGAAATGTTTATCTATGGTATATCACTGCTGTTTTGATTATAGGAATTTTCGTTAATTTGTTTTTACTAATTTATTGTTGAGTGTGGGTTTACCTGATCTTTTTTTAATGATCTTTAGCACACTCCACATTGGTTTTATTTATTTATTCATTTCTATGTTTATTTTTTTGTTTTTGTTTTTGTTTTTTGTATGTCTTTCATTTTTTTTTTTTTTTTTTGCTTGTTTTGCTTAGAGGGACTTTTGGGCTCTAATGAGTTCAAGATTTCTACAAGAATCATATTAAAAAAAATTTAATGGGCCCTTACGCCGTTTCACGGTAAAAAGGATTACACCCGAAGGAGCGCTGTACTCGATCATAGGCTGTGAGGGTTTTTTGTGAACATGCCTGAAACAAATCTGAAATTATGCCACCAACAAAACCGACTTTCTACGGCGTTCCGGTTGATTCGAGGGAAGAGGAATGGCCAGAGCTACTTCAAAATTGGCAGTCCAAAGGTATCGCCATTTCTGGAAATGGGTAACGGAGAAGAAGAAGCTCGACAAGAAGGAGTTAAACAACGAGAAGACTAAAGCTCGAAAAAGTGAACATAAGGAGAAGTTTCCTAGCCTCTATGACGACAGCCAAACAAAGAAGTTTCAAGTAAAAGAGGAGATAAAGTTATTCCAGAGAAAGGCGATAGCCTTTAACGAGCTCCTGAAAGAACAGAAAAATTACGTCTACGACGAAGGTTTGCTTGATTCCTTGGAGCCCTATAGTGGAGAGATTTCCGAAGAAAGGGTAGAAAGTTTCATCAAACACTACTTCGCTGGCTATAAGAACTTCACCAAAAACGGAGGTAGGTCTGATCACACAGACTACCAGAAACACTATCTCTGTACGAGTTTAGGGACACAAAAACGCATTCAAAAGGCGAAAGCCTACGCCATAAAAACAGCTCAAAAACGAGCCCCCGAGCCAAAAAAGGAAGAAGAAAGCGTTCCCATGATTGTCGAAGAAGGAGAAGAAGAGCAAGAACAAACTGCGGGACCTGCCAGAGCGAAGCTCGAGGAGTTTGAGAGTAGTCCCTCTCCTCAAACCATAATAGAAGAGCAACATCCTGTCACGTCTGCAGACATGGAAACGGAGAAAATTGTCTCCGCCGCCGCACCTGCTGGTGACACACTAGCAGAGCAAAGGCAAAGCCTCAAAGAGCTCAAGGCTCAAAACCGTGAAGTTAGACAAAGGCGCCCCAAGCGGACAAAAGCTGAAATAACTAAAGAAGTCAAGATGTCTAGAGATATTAAGAATGAAATCAAGCTCATGAGATTGCGTGCAAAGATTCCCGCTGGCGGTTTTCTCTCCTGTGCCATCATTCCCAAACCGTCCGAGGACGAAGAAGTTCGTGCTGGAGTCCTAGAAAGAATAGCCAGTGTGCGCGAAGCGCGTGAAGAACGCAGTAAGAAACCCGTGTTCCTAGAGATGAAAGAGCGAATGCTCAGCACGTTTTGCGGTTACATCTCTGAAACCAGCGAAGCCAAGGTGCCTCAGCACTCGGTAGGCGAGATGGGCGCCTATAGATGCAAGCACTGCCAAGCGTTACTCTTCAAGAGAGAACGAAAGACGTTATGTTGTAACGGAGGAAAAACACCCAAGGCAATATACGAGTTGTCACCCCTGGGCGATAACATCAAAGGCTTCTACGACGGTTCCTCCAAACTGTCGATCCACTTTCTTGATAACATCGTAGGGTTTAACAGTATCTTCTCTTTTACGTCCTTTGCGTCCTCGGGGACCTTGGAGGACAAAAGAGAGTCTGCAATCTTCTACAAAATCCAGGGTAAAATTTACCACCGTCTGGGTGGCATGAAGCCTAACTTGATGATTACGGAAGACGACAGCAGTCGTTTGGGTCTCAAAGATCCAACGTCAAGGAAAACGTTTTGGAAATCTGCAGTAAATTTCCTGGATTTGTACTTCTACCACGACAAGGAACAGCAATTAAAACTACGCTGCAACAGGTTTACCTACAGAAATAAAGACGGCGAGAGTCCCGAGACGTCTAAGCGTAGGAAACGCGAGGACGAACAATACCGAAGGAATGAGGGAATTATAGAGCTGTTATACACGTATTTGGTTAACAACAACGCTGCGCTGAGGGAAATCCTCAAAGAGGCGGAGACGTCAGCGAAGCTGGTCCAGGCTTACGTTACTCAGCACAGCTCTTTGCCAGACGTTACCATCACTCTTAAGACAGCAGAAAACGTCTCCACCAGGGAACACAAGGGCGTCTACCATCTACCGACGGCTTCCTGCCAAGTAGGGGCGATAGTCAACCTGGGTCCAGATACCGATACTTTGAAGGTCAGAATAGCGTCGCCTCTGCCCGATTCGAAATATGCCATCAAGATGATTAGCTCTACCAACTACTTCTACGATCTCTTCCAGTATCCCATGTTGATCCCCAACGGAGACAAAGGTTACAGCTTGAATATGGAAAAGAATGGCTCCGCCAAAAGACTGACTGCGCTCATGTACTACTCGGCCCTTTACATGGAGAGAGAAGGGATCTTCAACCACATCACAAAATGCCGTCGGTTGTTCCAGCAGTTTGTGGTCGATAACTACGTAAAAATCGAGTCTAGCCGGTTGTGTTATTTTGAGCACCAACACTCCGGCATGCGCAACGAGAGGGCCGACGTGCTGAGCTCTGCCGACAAAAGTGGTGTCGGGCAACGCATAGTGCTCTCACCGTCGTTTGTTGGAGGGCCCAGATACATGAAAGAGCGCCAACAGGATGCCCTGGCCTACGTTACGGCCTACGGGTCGCCCGACTACTTCATAACCTTCACTATGAACCCTAGATGGCCGGAGGTGTTAGAGGTGGTGAAGAAATTTGGCGGACCAGGGACCCAAGGGGCCGACAGGCCGGATCTTATGAGCAGGATCTTCAAGCTGAAGCTGGATAGCCTAATGGACGACCTGATACACAAAAAGGCCTTCGGGGCCGTCAAAGCTTATCTCTATAGTGTAGAATGGCAGAAACGCGGCTTGCCGCACGCCCACATACTATTGTGGATGGCTGTTCGCGTCATCGCGGATACTGTATAGCAAGTCATAAGAGCCGAGATACCCGACAAGGAAAAGGAGCCGAGGCTCTACGACACCGTCACTCGGTGCATGATACACGGACCCTGCAAGGGTTATGACGAGTCACAACTGTGTTGCCAAGTAAAGAGCAAGAAACCCGGGCAGTGTGGCAAAGGATTCCCCAAGACGTGCAGAAATGAGCTGCTCTTTGGAAACAGCGGTTATCCCGAGTACGTCAGACGTTCCATAGGAGAAGGAGGTAACTCCTTCAAATTGAAGCTGAAGGACGGCCCCGTTACCGTAGACAATACTTGGGTTGTCCCTTACAACCCTTATCTTTGTATAAAATACGATGCACACATCAACGTCGAATGTTCCAATTCTATAAAGGCTATAGCCTACGTCACAAAGTACGTGAACAAGGGGTCGGACAAGGTGTTGTTCACAAAGACGACGGGAGAAGAAGACAACCGAGTCGTCAACGAGGTTAAAAATTATCAAGAGGCCAGATATGTCAACTCTAACGAGGCTGCGTGGAAGATCTTCAAGTTCGACATCCACAAGTGCTACCCTCCGGTGTTTATGCTGGATCTACACCTAGAGGGCGAGAAAGCCATCTTCTACAACGAGCGTATGACGGCGGCTCAAATTGCCAGAAAGGCCAAGGCCGATACCCAGCTAACTGCTTTTTTCAAGCTTTGCCAGAAGGACGAGTTTGCGAGAACGTTATACTATCACCAATTACCGCTCCACTACGTATATAATCTTCAGGAGACTATATGGGAAGAACGTAACGGAAATACATACAGTCTCGGACGCATACGTGCTGTAACCACAAAAACCGTAGAGCTCTTTTACCTCAGGTTGCTGCTAACCCATAAAAAGGGTCCCAAGTCGTACGAAGACCTCAGAACAGTAAACGGCGTCATGTACGAAACTAATCGCGAAGCTGTGAAGGCCCTAGGGTTGTTAACCGACGAAGCCACCTGGAAAGACACCATAATGGAGATCATTAACCACACAAACGACAGGAGACAACTCAGAGATATGCCAGTATGTTGGTCTTTTCTGACCTCGAGGACCAGTCCGAGATATGGGAAGAGATAAAGGACTATTTTTCCAGCGATTACTTGAACATGGCAAACCTAACAGATTACAACGACGAAATCTACCTGGATGCCCTGGATGACATCCAGCAACACGTGCTTAATTGTGGAGGGGGTTCAATCACCCAATACGGTCTCCCTGCTTCTAGAGGGGGCGTACGCCCCTCCAATCTCATCAGGAGAGAGAAGGCATATAACAAACAAAAGTTGAAGGAGTCTGTGGAGGAAAAAGTTAAGCTTCTCAACGACAAGCAGCGGCAAATCTATGACACTGTCATGTATCGAGTCGAGAATAGTCACCGTTACAGGAACAATGGTGTGTTTGTCAACGCCGCTGGCGGAACTGGCAAGTCTTTCGTTTTGAATCTATTGATCGATACGGTCCGTTCACAGGGGAAGGTTGCCTTGGCGGTAGCCTCATCCGGGATTGCGGCTACAGTCCTCTCTGGGGGCCGCACGGCCCATAACATGTTCAAAATACCCTTGATGGAGTATGACGAGACTAGGGCGTGTAGCATCAACAAGAACACGGAATTGGCGAGGCTTCTGCAGCAGACTCAGCTGATCGTCTGGGACGAAGTCGTGATGGCCAACAAGAATATGCTGACTGCCGTAGATATCACTCTCCGAGATATCATGGATAACGACGATTTCATGGGAGGAAAAGTGTTTGTCTGCGCAGGAGACTTTCGCCAGATCTTACCGGTCATAAGAAATGGAGGGAAGACGGAGGAGCTAGCCTACTGCATCAAGTCGAGCTACATGTGGGACGGGCTCACCAAGCTAGAACTAACAGAAAACGTTCGTCTCAAGAAGGACGATGTCAAGAATAACAAGTTTGCGAAGCAACTTTTGTCGCTGGGGACTCGCGATGCCGGCGAGCTCTTCTTTGAGAAAGGTTTCGGGGTACGAGCAAATTCGCGGGAGGAGTTGGTTTTCAAGGTTTACGACGATTTGAAGGCAAACCACTTGAACCTCTCCTACTTCGAGAAGAGATCGATAGTCTCGCCCACTAACGACGATGTCGGCTGCGTCAATCAACTCATCTACGATCTCAACGAGGAGAAGGAGGTCGTCTATTACAGCGTTGACACGCCGTCGGATCCAGAACCCGACGTACAAGCCTCTGTTTTCAACTCCATGTGCAGCCCGTCGGTGCCGCTGCACGACTTGAGGTTGAAGATTGGCTGTATTGTCATGGTAATGAGGAACATTTGTCCTCCTAGGATATGCAACGGAACCCGTTTAATGATTACTAATCCCAAGAAACACGTTGTTGTGGGCAAAATATTAGGAGGAACATATCGGGGCGAGCAAGTCTTGATCCCGCGGGTCGTGTTAGAGGCCCAAGATACCCCTGTCCCATTCAAGCGTAAGCAATTTCCTATCAAGTTAAGCTACGTCATGACTATCAACAAGAGTCAGGGACAAACTTTTGATCGTTGTGGACTGTTGCTGGACTCGGTACAGTGCTTCGCACACGGACAGTTGTATGTAGCCTGTTCTAGGGTAACAAATTGGGATGCTTTGGTGT
>NC_134797.1:13974465-13986965 GCF_046742065.1 Oratosquilla oratoria | reverse complement strand
GTCAATTGCCTACGAAAAACAATGTAATCGTTAAAGCATTCTCTTTAGTTGCTATGGGAGCAATTGCAGCTTAGGTTAGATACGATTAGATTAACCTAATTTAGCTTTGGTTGTCTTGGTTTGGTTTGACTTACTTTATCTAGGTTTTCTTGGCTTAGCCTTGTCTTGCCTTGGATTATCTAGACCCATAGTTGGCTTTAAATGGTTTTGCTTCGAGTAGTTTAGGGTAAATTTGATCAAGATAGTTAAGGCTGGGGATAGGTAAAGTTAGATTGGGCCAGGATAGTTAAGTTAACTTATAATCTACACCAGAAAGGTTATATCATATCAATCATTGTAGTTAGGACTTTTATCGCCTGTATTCGACTCCGATAGAGTTGTCGCCAGGCGATTCTATTCAGGTGCACATGTCCTCCTTTGGTAGCAACGGGGTTAAAGATGGTTATAACGATATCAACTCCCATACTGATTTGTGTTATCTTTAGGTTATGTTTAGAATAAACAGATTGTTTTTCCTACTGGAAAAAAAAAAAAAAATCGGGAAGAAAACGCCTTTTGGAAAGTGCTTTTGGTCTCTGGGAGTTTCTAGATTTGGAAAGCTTTGTTCCCAATATTGGGGAGTTTCGAATTTCGGGGATTTCCTAATAGAGAGAAAAGTCTGTACTTTAATCTTTTTTCATGATCTTTCAGGTTATGTGAAAGGAAAAAGACTGCTACTTGTATAGTCACCGCTTATTAATCTGTTACCTTTCCTGCTTAAAACATACAAGTTGTAGACGTCAAGGTAATACAGGAACTTTCTTACCCCCCCCAAAAAAAAAAAAAACTTAAAAGGTAATACTTCTAGAAAGTAAAAGGGGTGCTAGTAAGATATTAATGAAGAACGATAGAACTAGAGGCAACTGTACATGGTAGACCGTCCGAATAACTCGACATAGCACAAATCACCACGGGGAGAGGAATTCAGTAATTTGGAGGGCAAGTTATTGAGGAGGACCTTACCAGTAATTTGGAGGGCAAATTATTGAGGAGGACCTTACCAGTACGTCGGTGATGTAAGGAGCCAAGATGTAACTGCAGTGGCCGACGAATGTACAGAATGCAGTGCCTTTCCCTCGAATACAAGTAGGATACAATTCAGGCAAGTACGTGAAATTGATCTGAAATTTAAATATATACATATATTATATGTGTATATATACATATACAGTATATATATGTAATTATACATATATATATATATATATACATATATATATATATATATATGTATATATATACATATATATACATACATATTTATATATATATATACATATATATATATATATGTATATGTATGTATGTATGTATAATTACGTGTGTATGCTGTATAGATGTGATGTAATTTTTTTTTTATAAATAGTCATTATCTATTCATATATTTTATGTATTTACTTTATTTTGTTCTTTATCGCATCCGACCTAGTTATGAACCAAAAGGTCTGCCGGCATGAACCTTCCTTTATAATCTTTTGTAATTATAATCTTTTGTAATATGTGTACATATTTCATTTGGCGCAGGACAAACGTGACTCCTTCAGCTGCAGAAAGCAGTAGCTTAGCGAAAATTGTTCATCAATTCATTGTTTAAATTACGGATTTTTTTCTTAACTTACCATATAAGCTGATGCCACGAGCGCCATGCTTAACGACATCATAAGCCACGCAGCCCAGACTTGGTCTAAGGAGAAAAAGAAAAAAAAGAACACAAAAGATAAGATATCGAACCAGTGCACAACGGGAAATAGGAGTCAAAATCCATGTATGTGAGAAACAGAAATATATAAATTGTAATTTATTTACTTATTTATTCATTTATTTATCTATCTATTTATTTATTTATTCATTTATTTATTCATTTATTCATTTATTTATTTATTTATTTATTTATTTATTTATTTATTTATTTATTTATTTATTTATTTATTTATTTATTTATTTATTTATTTATTTATTTATTTACTTATTTACTTATTCATTTATTTATTCATCTATTTATTTATTACCTTTGGGGATGGCAAGGGAGACGAGGCTAGCGGTTCCCATGGCAACTGACAGGGCAGCGAGAAGCTTTGTTCTGCTGAATCGTCCAGCCATGATGGGAGCCACAACGGCAGCGACCATTTGGGCCACAGCGGTGATGGCTACGTACACGAACGGAGACCTGAGAATTGAAGATAACAAAAATGTTGAAAACTAGAAAGATAATGAAAATTCTGTCAACTGTTGGCAACCTCTTCCCCCCCACCAAAAAGGTTGATAACTGAACCGAAGTTAGTACTTTAAAGAAAATACTTTTATGAAAAAAAGCCTACTGAAATATAGTTAGGTCCTACAATACCGTATTTTTGTCAAGGTATCTTTACATGTATTAGAGATGATAGAAGTTCACATAATATATGTACTCATTCCAGTGACATAGTATGTAGATTTTTATTGAACAAAACGAAGGAGAAGATGAGAACCTACCCGTCGAAGTTGTGCACGTTCAGAGGAACCCCGATGTAGACGAGGCACTGTAGGAAGAAAGCGATAGAGGGCAAGAAGGTGATTTTCCTCATCCACGAAGTACCGACGAAGGGGTGAAGACACCCGAAGGCGGAACCGGCGATCTCGGCAGGTTCTCCCGCCAGTTCGGGGTCGGTCTTCTTGGGAGACTCCTGCATGTTGTCGATCGTCCTGTAGAGGGCGTCCTCCGAAGGCATCTTCCCCTTGTTGCGCAGTGCCGCCTTGCGCAGAACCTCAGCGGTTTCTTCTCGCCTGTTGCGCATTGCCAACCAGCGCGGGGACTCGTCGAGTAATCTGCACAGAAATAACATAAAACAAGATAGAATAAGATGGAGTTAAACAAGATAAAACAATAATAATAGAAATTATACCAAAATAAGATAGAATAAAAAGACAAAAACTGAAATACATTTTTCAAAATTTCCTCCATCTGCGCCTTATTGCACGACAATACACAGGTCCAGATTCTATTTAATTCTATTTCATTCCATCTTATTTGATTTTCTTCATACATGATTACATTGGTAATAGTTTACATGGGTAATAGAAATACACACAAGAAGATAAAGAACAAAACTGATTTGAGGACAAAAATACCCATAAAGCAAACCGTTTTACAATATACTTACAAGAACAATGGGATGTACAGGAAGGCCGGAGCGCATGTCACGTACTGCAAGTATCTCCAATTCCGGACGAAGTACGCAATTCCGGACAAGGACAGAATGGCCACGTAATACGGAAATCCGGCGCAGACCACCGCAGCAGGTGCCCGGTATCGGGTGGGCAAGTTTTCGACCACTGGAGAAGGATGATGATGATGGTGAAAAGGTCTGTCTCAGGAAGTTTAAGGTAATCAAGATGTCTGGCACAAGTGTAAGAGTACTACAGAATAGTCGTCCGCAAAAAAAAAAAAAAAAAAAAAAAAAAATAGAGAGAAGATAAAGTAAAGAAAAAGGAGGACGTTAGATAAAATAAAAAAACGACGACAGTAAAAACAGAAAACGGATAAGAAAAAAAAAATAGGAGTAGGGTTGTCTACATAGTAGAAGAACTTACTGGCCGCCATGATGGAGTTAAACATGGTCATAGAGGCGAGGCCGGCAAAGAAGCGGAGGGCGAGAGTGGTGGGCAGGTGGTGGATGAAGACGATGAGGAAGGTGGAGACGAGGGAGATTACCGAGCCAAACCTGAAGGTGAACCTTCTTCCCATCCTGCAGAAGTCAGTGAACAACCATCAGTTGGACAGGTCTTCCTCGATAGGGTTTATATTGTTAACATTGGCTTAAGAGGGGACGACATATTTGATAACGATGATGGGCACTTCCTGAAGATGTGGTCCTCGGAGACTATGTAAATGGTTGCAGATGGTTCTTTATTATTTAGTCCAGACAAGTTCGAAAATACGGAAAAGAACGAAAAATTACATGGAAAAAAATCCTGGAATACCAGGAATTTCCAGGATTTTTTTTTTCTTTTTGGATAGAGAAAAACTGTATGCTGGACGTAATGGAAGAAAACCGCTCTTCTGCGTGGAGCCGAATCTGGCTTCATCTTTAGTGACAACATAAGATGGTCGATCAAGTCCTGAAATTAACTCTTGTACTGCCTTGTGGACCACACCTGCCTGTCGTCTGGGGATTTTATTAACCTGAAGAAACCCCTATGCAGTGTTGAATGGGGTTAAAGTAAATCTTTGTTATGGTTGTGCCTATTCCCATGAGCTTCTGCTATCTGACCCTCTCAATAATATTCACAACTCGAAGCTTTGTTCTGATTATAACCAGGTCCCATTCAGCCGAGGCCCCCCCCCGCTCCCCATCACCTACTCCCTCCCCTCATCACCTACTCCCCCCCTCCCCCCCTCCCCCTCTGCCTCCCCTGGACTTCAAAATGATTAAGTTTATCTCAAGTCCTACCACTGATAACGGCAACTTGTACATAAGGATAGTCTGCCGTGTCGGGGGACCCCCTTACTCAGTGAAAGAAGAATGTGGGGAACCTACGCCAGGAAGCGCAAAGCCTCGGCCAAAGAAGTCACCTTTGCGTTATGCGCTCGGACTGTTTGGGCAGGTAACAATCACTGCTGGGAATTGAAGAGAAGCGCGGGATTCGAACCTACAACTAAGCGGATGCGAGACTAGCACGCCTCTTATTACGCCACCAGTTGCGAAAGGATTGGATATAAAGAGAACCTTGATTAAGATTTACATCCTTTTCTATCAGCAAATCTAATTAATCCTTGGGTGTAAATTCCGACTCTAGAAAGGCACCATTCGTAATACAATCCTAGTGGTAAGTTAATCTAAGGTTTGAGCTGCCACCCGCTAAGCACAGTAAATCCCTCCTGATACTCTTGCACAAAACAGAAATTCTTCGGAACAATCTTTCTTTGATTTGATATATGCTTCTTGACAATCTAGAATTGAAAGTATTGATATCCCAATATTGCACATCGGAATACGAAACATGTTAGCATATGCACCATTCAGATATTATTATCCATATAGATATACACCATTATAATCCAAAAAATAGGTCAACAAAACACAGTAAACAAACCTTAGTTAAACAAAGAAAATCAAAATGAGCGCTTACCTATAAACACTTGGAACCCTGCACACCTGGATGACATCATAACAGCGCCCTTGGATTCTTGGTGATGCTGTCTAGGAAACCTTTTCACCACTTCATTTAATTCTCCTTCTTGTTAGGCTAGCTGGCAGAGGGAGGACGAGTTCTGACTTTGAATACCCATTAGACCCCATATTGCCACATAGGTGATTGTTTAATTTATGGCAATGTGTGATTCACTGATAGACAATTTTATGCTCCTTCTGCCTAGCTAAACAAGTATGGTGATGTGGTGAGCTGTTGATCTTTGAAAGGCCTGTTAGTTTCAAGGTGGGATGGGGGCACTTAGAAGTCTAGAAGTACATGCAGTTATCTTTAAAAACCTTTAAATACCTTTGAGATCTCTGCCAAGTAATGTCGTAACACATTAGTAAATACACTAAAAACCCACTGTTTGATTGGATTAAGAAAAGAAAGGAAATAACGATTTCCGTATATTTCGATCACTTACTGTGATCCTCTTCAGCGGAATAGGATCACAGCCAGTGATCGAAATATACGGAAATCGTTATTTCCTTTCTTTTCTTAATCCAATCAACAGTGATTTTTTAGTGTACCTTTGAGATGTTAAGAATCACACACAAGTATCTGAAAACTTCATATTTGTTACAAAATGTTTCGCAAAATGCTGTAATAGATGTTTTTATGAACGATAAACCTTCCAAAAGGGTACTAATGTGAATTATGAGAGGCGAGGAAAATGCTCTCTACACTCTCTTTTTGTTTCTCTCCTTTCTTTTCTTCCTACATAACTTGAATTTTTAAGAATGCTTGGGTTTGTTAACCTGAACGGCTCTCTAACTTTGGACCCTTCTGCTAATAATAATAATAAATAAATAAACAAAAAGATAGAAAAATAGAAAAACAAACAAAGTAGTGAGAGCGTTTACTATTCCATAACCCAGCAGAGTTTTATGATCATCGATCCTATCCTACATACCTAGCAAAACTAGGAAAATTTGATATAATCTATTGTTCTCAGGTTCAGCTGGCACCAAATACTATTCTTCTAACAGGTCAAACTCACCAGATTTAGCATCTAGATCTTCAAATGAAACTTTTTTGCTTCAGTTGGGAAGAACATAACGATCCTGAAACTTGGTTTAACGTTCGTCCTCTATGAGTATCCTTTCAAAGACGTCGTTGTTATCACTTTACAAAGGAGAAAGGTGAGAAAATGGGTCCAATTCATACCTTATAATGCTTTCTCATTATTAACTTTTTCTGATCTTTCTAAACCCTTCTAACCATTCTGATTCTAGTTTTACGTTTACAAACGCTATCTTAACAAAATGTGGAGTATTCATGATGCGAAGGTGTAGAACACTGTACGAGTAGGCCTACATACTGTTTAATCGAAAGCAATGTATACCTTCCCACTGTTCAAGTAACTAACGAATAAACTACAAGGACTGTTTGAATAAAATTGGTACGGATGATAACAACATGGCTTACTCATATCGCGCAATGGACGAGGACTTGTACATATATGCAGACCAAAAGAGATGGTTTATAAAAAAAACATAAATAAAATTTTCGTCTTATGTGTGCATTTAAGTCACTAATTACGAAGAATAATCTGGGATAATATTGCTGGATTCATACGTGTTTGAAATAACTCTGAAAAAGGACTATGATAAAGAAACTATGATCAAGATTTCAGAGTACCCTTAGGTCCTATTTTGTAACTTCTACTATCACTCCTTCGTGCTACCCAGCCTAAACCTCTCCTTTACTATCATTATTACAAAGGCGGAGCATGCCGACAGGAGACCTTTTGGTCCATATCTAGACCATTATGACTCCACGTCTTTGGTGGTAATTGCCCCGTAGGATAGAAGCACTGGTTGTTAGTGACAGAATACAATATCAAGTCAAAAGCAGTGTTAGCCATGGCTTCCCTTGGTTAGGTTTTATCATGCAGTACGCCTTTATTGTGATTTTATGACCTAACATAGGGTGTGGGGAGGAAGACATTGCCACTAGCTTGCAAAAATAGTTAAAATGTTTCTTAATCTAACCTTTGTAACAAGGTGTTAGATTTCAATGAAACTTTCCCGTCTTTGATTATATGGATTGACTCAATTGTAGAAGGATCTATGTCTGATAAAAGCCCAAACCACCGCATGTCACTTCATTCAAACACAAGACCGTGGCATCTGTTAGTGTCTGTTGGTGCCGGTGCCAGGCTCATCTTCCCAAGTCCGGGGCTTGTCCTCGACCCTGAGCACCATCTGTAGGGGTCATACACGAGACCGTGACACGGCCGTGTCTCCTTCTGTAGGAAATGGTTACCTGTCTCCCAGAACGCCGCCTACGATGTTTCCTAACGCGTAGCCGACCGTCGTGAGCATTTGGAAAAGCGGCTTCAGGTGGGCCTTGTCGCAGACGAGGTTGTACTGTGGGGGAGAGTATCAGAAGAATGGAACGCCACGATTCAACACTAAACAATAAATACTAAACGCACACGCACAAGCACACGCACACAACATCCTCATCTCCACCCAGAAAAGCAGCTCCGAGGGGATGGCACTCGTTCTTCAGAACGGGCTCAAGATATATCCCCTGAAATTATTTCCATGTCACTTTTTCACATAAGGAGAGCAAACAGCCGGTGATTTATCCCCTTCTCCTTCTACTATAACCCAGTTATACAGAAACAGTCCCGAACTATAACTTCACAGATCTGTGTGAAGATCAGAGGATAGTCGCCAACCACAATCGGTCTGTTTACAGTGAAATTAGAGGCAACAATTATATATATATATATATATATATATATATATAAATATATGTATATATATATATATATATATATATATATATAAATATATAAATATATACATATATATATTATATATATATATATATATATATATATAGAGAGAGAGAGAGAGAGAGAGAATGAGAGAGAGAAAAAATGAGAGAAAGAGATTGAGAGAGAGATTGTGTGTGTGTGTGTGTGTGCATATGCGTGTGCGTGGTTATTTGTGCATATACGACCTCATATGTCTCTGCTTATCATTCTGCCGTTATATCATCTTACCTATCAGAAGTAAATCCTCGAACTCACCTCGGACATAAAGGTCGACTGGAAGAGGGAAGTGTCGTACTCGAAATTCTTGCACGGGATATCCTCCATAATCTCAGAATCCTGTTTTTCCTCAAAGACTTTCAACGGAGGGAGGAAGTTGGAGCCTTCATTCCCATGATCGTTAGAAACCACGTGCAGGGTGTCGTTGACCTCGATAAAGATTGGCAAGGAGTTCGCAAAGCAATTGTTGTCGAAGTTTGTTTCGTTGTGGGGTGTCGCGTACGCAAGGCTGGCCCAAGATGGAGTATTCATTTTATTTTCGTTTTTGATTGATTTCTTTTTTATATTTTATTGTGGGGGGGAAGGGGTGAATGGACAGTTGTGGGGGTGGCAGTGAGGAATAATAAGAAATGGGTGATTAGGGAAGTAGAAACATATCAAAGGAAAGGAAAATATATTTGAGAAATACAAATATAACAGGTCATTTATCCTTTAACACTTGGGAAGAAAATCTTCCCTTGGCTTAATTTGGACAAGATACGGGATGTCACTTACCTTTCTCCTTCGGCACCGTCGTAAGAAATGCCATCAGCACATCGGAACGCCATAGGAGCATCCTGGAACGTCGAACCCACAACCACAGGACCCGCTTGGAAGACCACTGGAACGGGAACGAAATATCGTTCAAGTTTCATTGATAGTCATACCAAACAACTCGCACCAGCGTCACACTGGGCAAATTATCGCCAACTTTTGTAGATTTGTTTGAGTCAGACCAAACAACTCGCACCAGCGTCACACTGGGCAAATTATCGCCAACTTTTGTAGATTTGTTTGAGTCAGACCAAACAACTCGCACCAGCGTCATACTGGTCAAATTATCATCAACTTTTATGGATTCGTTTGACTACAAGTGATCTCGACTAGAATAATGTGGTATAGGTATTATTCTGTACTAAAACTTTATCACTAAGTACTGAAAAACTGAATGATAGATGAACTAGAGTTAATATGATTTTAAAACTGGACACGAGATTAACGAAGGTGATGCAGTCAAGGTCATCATATTAAGACAGCAGGACAGAACTCGCAGTAATGGATTTAAATTAGACGAATTTAGATTTAAGAAGAAATAGGCAAGAACTAGTTTACCAATTGAGTAGTCAACGAATGGAATAGACTTGGTAACCATGTAGTGAGTCCTGAAAAATTGGTTGTTTTAAGAGATTAGATAACATTATAGATAAGAATGACAGGTGGTAAGGACCTGGAACTACCAAGTTGTAGGTCTTGTGGTCTCGTGTAGTCTCCTCCTTTCTTGTGGTTTTATGATATTTTTTAGAGAAGTCTGAAATGTTGTAAGCCAATACTTTTATTAGACATTCGAGTACTGTCGCTCGATGCCAAAATCTCCAATCGCATCGCCAAAGCCGCCGCCGTCAAGGCAAGTTGAGCAGAAGAGTCTGGGGCAACAACGTTCGGAACGGTGATAAGTCATAGACACGTACGCCTTCAACGTGTCTTACGCAGTGCGTAGTAGGCCAAGGTCACCAACGCGGTAGTGCTAGAGAAAACGGGATCACTCGATGTCCAAAACGTCACTTGCGATGACTGGGCACGTGCACCACGACGGACGCACCGCCAGGAACTTCCTGTACGGCGAGCTGGTCACAGGATCACCCCGATCAGTATTACGCTTCAAGGAAGTTTGCAAAAGGGTCATGAAACTGAAAAAAAAGTTGACTCAAACAGTTGATAGCTGACCACGGCCGCTTGAGACACGATGCACAGGGGTGGGGTGGGGGTGGGGGTCCAGTAGACGCGCGGAAAAGAGGAATCGCTAGCTGGAAAACATGAGTCAAAAGAGGAAACGAGACAGGAGAACCAAGCCATACCAGGATCGGACTACTGAATCACACCGGACGCTTCTCTCAAAAAAACTGAGCGGATTCCCTCCCCCAGTTTATATATATATATATATATATATATATATATATATATATATATATATATATATATATATGTATATATGCATATGTATGTATATATGTATATACATATACATATATGTATATATATATGTATATACATACATATATATAATATATATATTATATAGATATATATGTATATATATATATATATATATATGCAACTAATCACATCACAGTGATACAAAAATGAAAAATAAACACAGGAGAAAGTAAACTTGTAGACAGTAAGTACTTTCGTATATTACAACTTCAGACTAAATGACTGAGATACAGATTTGGGTTTAAATGTAAGTATCTGGTGACAACCATAGGGGGGGGGGAGACAATACAATGTGAAGAAGAGGGCAAGGTCATCCCCCCTCCTCACATTGTATTGTCTCCCCCCTACCCCTCCTATAGTTGTCACCTGATACTTACATTTAAACCCATCTCTGTATCTCTGTCATTTAGTCTGATGATGTAATATACGGAAGTACTTACTGTCTACAAGTTTCCTTCCTCTTGTGGTTATTTTGCATATATATATATATATATATATATATACATATCTATACATATATACGTATATATATATATAGATATATATATATACGTACTTACATATATATATATATATATATATATATATATATATACACGTTGTGTATGTTAAAGACAGATTGAACATTTTTAGAAGCTCTGCCGGGTGGTCAGGGTTCGAATCCCTTGCCAGAGTTTCTAAAAATGTTATATATTATATATGTATATATATGTATATATATATATATACACATATATATGTGTGTGTGTGTATGTGTGTATGTGTGTATTCACTTGGTCTTTGGATCACGTGTTGTACTCGTGATCGACAGCTATTTCCCTCCTGGAAGAGAGCTCAGAGCTCGTAGGTCCGATCTATGGGTAATGCTATGACCTTGCACACACACACACCCCCAACTCCCCGCCCACGAGAGTTGGAGTAACACCCCTCAGCGCTGCGATACTGATATTATTTCAGCCCCGGGCGAGGATCGAACCCGGACCACCGTAGTGGCAGGCCAGAGCTCTAACCACAGCGCCATGAGAGGTGTGTGTGTGTGTGTGTGTGTGTGTGTGTGTGTGTGTGTGTGTGTGTGTGTGTGTGTGTGTGTGTGTGTGTGTGTGTGTGTGTGTGTGTGTGTGTGTGTGTGTGTGTGAGTGTGTGTGTGTGTGTGAAATGAATTAAACAAACGGATGCCAGCAACGAAAACAACAGCTGACAATGTAATCTGTCGAATCGAACGCAGTTTTTGCAAGATAAAGACAAATAAATTGATGAATAAACAGACAAATAATCACATATCTCCATTTATGAAAAACCAAGCAAAGAGATAAATTGAAAATATGGGTCGGTAGATTAGGATGGCTCAGGTTAGATTATGTTTGTTTAATTTAGGATGAAAAAAGAGAGAGAAAAGTAGATACGTACCAAGGCAGACGCCGATGTTGAATGGGTTAATTTAGGATGAAAAAAAGAGAGAGAAAAGTAGATACGTACCAAGGCAGACGCCGATGACGAACTGTAAATGCCACACACCAAAACCAACTTCATCAATAACCCCATCGAAGTTCTCGGGGACCTTCTCGTCCTGAGGCTTTTGGCTGAGGAAGAGAGAAAGAATAGCGATACATGAAAAAGGCCCAACCCTCTTAACACGAGCCATTTCCCCGAGGTCAATATAACTTCCTGTCATTAGCTAGAATTGTATCTTGGTTGTATCAAACAAGGTATGGCAGGGAGGAGTTTCCGAGTCAGATAAAACAAGATAAAAATCCCACCTGGTTTTGTTGTTTTCCATGGTGAAGTCACACAGAAAGAATGGCACCAGATGTCAACAGCTGTTCTTCAAAGTTCTGCAAACGTAGAAACAAAACAAAACACTTATAAATGTGCCGATATGTGCAAGTCCGACAAAAAAAAAAAAAAAAAAATGCTTGCCTCGATATTTATCATCTGGAAACTCAAATTCCAACCAGTACCCAGTATCTACATTTTATTCTTCCTATAGATCTCTCTGGGAAGAAACGATAGAATGTTCTCCGTATTACCATAGGCCTGTTTCTGATACCAGCTAGCAGCAGCAGGAGCTGGGAAGCAGTTGTCGTTGTCAGATGGAGGGGGGGGGGTTAGTTAAAAAGATCTTGGACAGTTCATGGACCAAATGTCCTCCAAATTGGACGTTACCTTGGTAGTAGGTTCTGAAGATGGGCGGTTCTCTCCTAAGATATAACTATCTTCAAGGTTTATCCGAAGTTAGATTAAACAAAGT
>NC_134797.1:13966965-13969465 GCF_046742065.1 Oratosquilla oratoria | reverse complement strand
GAAACAGAAATTTTTAGCGTATTGCATAATTTATAAATGAATAAATAAATGAATGAATACAGTGTGATTTTGGCTACTTTTGAGTACACTAGTTATTTTTTTTAGATAATGATCATATTCACACAAGCTACTAAATCATTTGGAAATAATTAACAGGATATGAAATAGGTGGGCTTGGAACTCAGCCCACAAAGGATTCAGTCCACTTTTAAATTCACTAAAAATAATGGGTTAGTTGGGTTAGGTTAGGCTAAATCTCTTTGGGCTGAATCCTACGTGGGCTGATCCTATGAAATATATTATACAATGTTGAATGAAATGAATAATAATCATCTAGGCCCCAAAGTTGAGTGGATACAGTATATTATAGTGATATAGCCATTACCCAAATTTAGAAGTAAGGAAGTTGAAGTATCATCTCTTTAGGCCTTCACGTTTTTATTGCACATGCTCTCCATTGTTCACCAAATTTATATAGTTGCGTATGAAAAGGGAGAAATGCACACAATATAAGTAAAATTATTTACCTGGGTCATCAATATCTTCCTCTGTATCCTATGGCTGACCTTGGCATTTATCTCTGTGAGATTTTAATTTTGACAAAATGCCCTGTAGTTCCTGGCTGCAGTCTTTGCATTTAGCTCGGTACCCTTTGCCAGAAGTTGTTTGTAGTTTTTCAAAATAATTCCAGACAGAATAATTTTTTCTGCCTGAAGGAACCACTCTGCCAGGTCCAGAAGACATCCTTCCTGGTTGATTCCAAATCAGCAACTGACTCAGTGAGAAGCTGCTTACCATCAACAAGTTTCAACAAGAATCTTGTTGAAACTTGTTGTGGGCTGCACAGTGATATATTCTCGTATACTACATGTAGGCTTATGCCGTTCCTTGTATACTTGTGGCAAGTCTATATAACACTGATCCTTATATTGATATGCTAAAAATGTCCTTTAACAATCAGATCATATATCAGATAGCAATCCCACAATATTTGAAATCTATAAAAAAAAAATCTATTTAAATCAAATAAATCTGATTTGAATAATAATAAAAAAAAAAATCTATATATTTTTTAAAAAGATAAAAAAAAAAAAAAAAAAATCGCCAACCCTGGTGTCCACTAACCTCATACAATAATACCTGTTAAGTCCGGCTAAAATTGGCATTTCAAAGCATAACGGTGCCTTAAAAATAGTTTCTTATTTCACTATAAAAGTTTTTTATTAACTTATACTGCATTGAATAAGTAAATAGTTAATATATTTGTCCTATATACAATATCAGGTTTCTTGTTTTGATATATTTGTCCAATATAAAATGTTAGGCTACAAAGAAAGCAATGGCCTCCGCTAGCGGACCCAGGGATCTGGGTGCGCACGTCCCGTGTAATAGTAGTCCTTGATACATGCATATATATATATATATATATATATATATATATATATATATATATATATATATATATATATATATATATATGTATATATATATCATATCTGTATATATATGTATATATATATACTATATCTGTATATATATATGTATATATATATACACATATATGATGAAGGTGGAAAAAGAAGTCACGGGTCTAGTTCCGAGTTCCTGAGTTTATTCCTGACCAGTTTCGCTCTGTGCATCTTCAGAGGAATGTGACTCTGGGGTGAAGCTGGCGGTATACATTGTATGAGTAGGACCGCGTTCCCTCCTTGGAGGTGGGTTCCGTTTTGTTGTACAATGATTTACAATTTTTAATAAAATGTACCAAAGCCATATGTATGTAATAAAATGTACAATAATTTTAATACAGTGTACAATAATTTTTGTGATGTAACTATTAAAAATGGACGTTAGATACAGCTCTGGTGTGTGGTGTATTAGTGTAAGTGAAGCGAGTGAGTGGTGTAAAAATGTGGGAATCCCGAAAAGTGTCACAAGATAATTTATAATATAAAAAGATAACATATCCAGACAAAATATAATATAATATAATAAAATGAAATGAAATAATATATTTTTTGATAACATGTCATACAACAATATGCGATGTGATGTCACGTCACTTTAAATTAGCACATTATTTTCATTTAATTTCATTTCATTTTATTATATTATATTATATTTTGTCTGGATATGTTATCTTTATTTTATTTCTTTTATATTATGAATTATCTTGTGACACTTTTCGGGATTCCCACATTTTGACACCACTCACTCACTTCACTTACATTGTTACACCACACACTGGAGCTGTATCTAACGTCCATTTTTAATAGCTACATCACAAAAATTATTGTACACTGTATTAAAATTATTGTACATTGTATTAAAATTTTTAAATCATTGTACAACAAAACGGAACCCACCTCCAAGGAGGGAACGCGGTCTTACTCATACTATGAATACCACCAGCTTCACCCCAGAGTCACATTCCTCTGAAGAAGCATAGAGCGAAACCGGTCAGGAATAAACTCAGGAACTCGGAACTAGACCCGTGACT
>NC_134797.1:13959465-13964465 GCF_046742065.1 Oratosquilla oratoria | reverse complement strand
AGGGGTACAAGGAATCTAGTGTCTGCAGAGTCCCAAGTTATTGGGAGGTGGGGAGGCTCCAAGGCATCCAGTTTCTGCAGAGGCCCAAGCTATTTGGGGGTGAGGGGTAAAAAGCATCCATTGTCTGCAGAGGCCCAAGCTATTGGGGGGGGGGGGGCTCCAAGGCAACCAGTTTCTGCAGAGGCCCAAGCTATTGGTGGGGGAGGGGGTACAAGGCATCCAGTGTCTGCAGAGAGGCCCAAGGTATTGGGGGTACAAGGCATCCAGTGTCTGCAGAGAGGCCCTAGGTATTGGGGGTACAAGGCATCCAGTGTCTCCAGAGTCCAAGCTATTTGGGGACTCTGCAGACACCAGATTCCTTGTAACCGCCACCCCCCCCCCCATAGCTTGGGCCTCTGCAGACACTGGATGCCTTGTGCAAGTCTCACGATATATCGCGCTATATATACATTTCTATGTGTGTTGTAGAAATACGTTTGGCACGAGCACCCAGAGTATGAAAAGTCCCGAACGAACGGATGTGTACAACCTAAATTTTCACGCCCTAGTCACTTCCATAAGATGACGCCTACGTAGGCGTCATGAGGATTGCAAGTGTGTACGCGAGGATGCCGATAACGGCTTCTTGGTTATATTTATTGTAGTCGTGCCTGCGTGTCCCCATACTCTCTAAACAAACTGGCTTCATCATATTTTCTATGGTTATCAAAATTCACGGGTGAAAGCTAATGCTGCCAGACGTGCGATGTGGCCCGTAGTGAAGGGGCATGGCAACAAGGTGACGCTACTATAGGGGAATGATATGATTATTCTGCACATGAAAAAGGTTTTTAAATTTCTGCTATGACCGCTTCCCCTCTTCTTCCCTCTATTCATCCGAAACGTAAATACACGTGCACGCGTATGATGCCTGACGTGACGTATGAGAGTCAGGTGCGTTCTGATTGGCTGTTGTTAATATTGGGGTCCGCAAGTCTCGTGGGAAAAAAAAAAATCGCGGGCGGGCGGGGTCGGGCTGGACGAGCAGGCTGGGGCGGCGGGGATCCGGGGCTGGCAGGCAGGCTGGGGCGACGAGGATCCGGGCTGGCGGGCAGGGGCGGCGAGAGTCCAGGGCTGGCGGTCACTCCAGGTGTCACCAATTATAGTGGTCACTACAATTGTCCTTGTTGGAACCAGCTAGGATATTTAAAGTCAATCCCATGACTGGTTTCTGTTTATTGAAAATGACGATGATACTATTTACAAAAATAGTGACGAAATTCTGGATTCTTTGTGTTACGTATGCAATCATTCAATTTTTTTTTTACAATACATAAATATCCTCTTTACAGGATGCAGAGTGATATGTTTTATTTCATTTACAAAAGAAATTGAATTGTTACAGTGAATATTATTATTTATATTAATTAAGATTAATCGAACGCATGTTCTAAGGGGTGACCATAGTTTATCCTGTGCTTGGCGGTCACGAGTTCTAAAGGGGTAACTACGGTACACGTGTTGGCTACAGAACACTATAGTGTATTGTGGTTCTTAAAAATGTGTATCTGTCCATTGAGACGCATTCAGTGTTGTACACACACACACACACACACACACACACACACACACACACACACACACACACACACACACACACACACACACACACACACACACACACACACACACACACACACACACACACACACACACACACACACACATATATATATATATATATGTATATATATATACATATTATATATATGTATATGCATATACATATATATATATATATACATATTATATATATATTTATGTGTGTGTGTGTATGTGTGTGTGTGTGTGTGTGTATGTATATGCATATACATGTATATATATATATATATACATATATATATATATATATATATATATATATATATATATATATCACTGCCCAGTAATGTCGTTACACATTAGTAATTGCACTAAGAACCCACTATTATTTGGATTTAAGAAAAGAAGAAAATAACGGATTTCTGTATATTCCGTATATTTCCGTGATCACAGCAAGTGATCGAAATATACGGAAATCCGTTATTTTCTACTTTTCTTAAATCCAAATAATAGTGGGTTCTTAGTGCATATATATATATATATATATATATATAATATATATATATATATATATATATATATATATACATATATACTCTAGCCAAATTACTCGCGCGTTGGTGCGAATTCGTGAATAATCCCTAACCTAACCATACCTCACCTAATTTTAACCCTTAACCCTAATTTTTTTTTAATGAAATATAGTTGTCCAAGTACCTGGAGTGATATGGTATCAGAATATATATGTTTATGGGGATCTATCTCCAAAACCTTAGGAGTTCGTGAACAAACAAACAGACAAACAAATGAAGGATAGTTATCCAAGTATCTTGGGTGATAAGGTTTCAGAATGTATATGGTTATAGGGGTCTATCTACAAAAACCTAGGAAGATTTCGTGAATAATCCCTAACCTAACCATACCTCAACTAACTTTAACCCTTATCCCTGACTATTTTTTCTTTTAATGAAATATAGTTATCCAAGTACCTGAGGTGATAAGGTATCAGAATATATATGGTTATGTGGGTCTACAAAACTCTAGGAGGAGTTCGTGAATAAACAAATAGATAGGCAAATAAAAGATAGTTATCCAAGTACCTTGGGTTATAAGGTTTTAGAATATATATGGTTATAGGGGTCTATCTGCAAAATCCTAGGAGGAGTTCGTGAATAATCTTTGACCTAACCATTGTAGTGGATTGTTAACACTACAAGGTGAACGGTACTCGGCCGTAAACTATAAAATGAGACAAAATTTATATATCTTTGGACTTGGCGACTTACGACTTGCTAGGTAAGACCACTCACTCGCGCGGGATCGGTTTTTTGTGGGAGGGGAAGAATGTCTGTATGAAAATGAAAAGATAGTAGTGGATAAAAGTGGGCTATTGCCAATGCGCTTTTACGTGAGCGATTAGGGGCGGTTGGTGGTCGTGGCTCGGGAGAAAAGGGAAGGGAACTTAGACGGCGGCGCCGAAGCCTGGGATTGGAATCACCAAAAGTTGAGAAAATGGTAGGAGGCGTAGTAGTAGAGAAAGGTGGAAAAATGGAAAAATCTTTAGTGGGAGGTAAACTGAAATGAGAAGATGTAGTATAAGAGAAAGTTAGAAAGGAAGCGAATTTTAGTCGAAGAAAAAGTACATGTAGATGTTTGTGCGTGGGGCGTGGCTATGTTCATGAGAGGTGTGTGTATGTATCTTAAGGGAAGTGAGTAGAGATGCTGATTAACCCTAGCTAGGTAGCACGTTCCTGATTAGCCCCAGGTTGGGCATGAACGTTCCTGTTTAGCCCCAGGGTGGGCTTGAGCAATGAGCGAGTGATATCCAAAGCGTAGTCAGGAGAGTGGATCCAATGGCGGTGCGAGGATAGGTGGGTGGGCAGGTGGGTGAGTGTTGTTTTATCTTTCTCCTTCCAAGCACAACTCTGAAAGCAGAGAATAACGTGACTTGGAAATTGTGTGTAAATGTCAGAAGTGTAAACCCGCTCGCCAGCGTCAGCGAAGAGGCCAGGGCGTGGGTGCGGGCCGATCGACAAGAGAGGCTCCCCAATTCCTCTCCCACGACCAGCCGGCGAAGAGTTAAGGGCTCTGAATCAGCGTTGGATTAAAGGTCTCTGCTAAGCCAGCGAGCAAGTGTGCGTGTATCTCTTTTCTTCCAAGCACAACTCTGAAAGCAGAGAATTACGTGACTTGGGAAATGTGTGTATTTGTCTTTGGTGTAAACCCGCCTGCCGACGCCAACGAAGAGGTCAGCCTTGTGCCAGACCGGCAGCAGCAAAGGAGAAAATTCTCCTCGCCGCCATCGCCGGCGAAGATTGCTGGGCGCTTGTTGAGTGTGCTGGAGCGGAAAGCGACGTCTGACCTCTGCGAGCGCTTAGTTGATTATATTTGGACTCATTTATTGCATTTCCGCCCGCGATAGAATAAAATAAGAATAACTAATATTTCAACATTTGGTAAAATTATACAATCATTTTACATTTATATACTTTCTCCTTACAAAGGCTATTATAGCTTGTGGCAACATTAATTTCACAAATATAGATAATATTTAAGGACAAACACAATGGTTTGTTTAATCATAGTAATTTTTTACACAAAAATGCTATGCACGTTAAGGGGACATTACAGTAGTGGTGTGTTACCATATCATACCCAACCTAACTTTAACCATTAACCCTAACCAAGTATTTTCTTAAAATAAATTATAGTTATCCAAGTACCTGAAGTCATATATATATATATATATATATATATATATATATATATATATATATATACATATATATATATGTATGTATACATATATATACATGTAACGTAATATTAGATATTACGTCATATATGTAATTATGTCATAAAACTGTGTTTTCTTTGTATTATGTATAAAAATGTTCATTTCTTGTCTATGTATGTATTGCAACAATGTAAGTAGTAACTCCCGTCCACTGTATGTAATCTTGCCTACGTGCGGAGATTATGTGCGCACTCTTAATGTAAGTAGAACAAACAGACAAGCGAAGTAATCCGAAATAGTTCAGCCCTCCCCAAGATTCACTTCTTTGATAGAGCATGAAATAATTCTAGACTCGACAAGAGCTATCAAACAAGCCCCTTATAGAGTCAATCCGAAAAAGAAGGAGTTCATAAAAGCAGAAATAAACACTCTGCTTCAACAGGGAATAATTGAACCCTCCAGTAGTCCTTGGGCATCTCCTTGCATTCTTGTCCCTAAACCTGACAATTCGTATCGCCTGTGCATTGACTACAGGAAGATCAATGCCCATACCAAGGCCGATGCTTTTCCTATCCCTAGGATAGATGATATTATAGACAGTCTAGGAACTGCCAAGTATGTATCCAAGCTGGATATGTTAAGGGGATACTATCAAATCCCGGTACACCCTCGCTCAAGGGAA
>NC_134797.1:13931965-13946965 GCF_046742065.1 Oratosquilla oratoria | reverse complement strand
ATATATATATGTATATATGTATGTATATATATATGTATACATGTATATATATATATTATATATTATATATATACATATGTATACATATATATATATATGTGTATGTATATATATATATATATATGTATATATAATATATGTATGTATATATATGTAGTATGTATATATATATATAGTATGTATATATATGTATATATATATAATATATGTATGTATATATATGTAGTATGTATATATATATATATATATACATATGTATGTACGAGTATATATATATATGTATATTATATATATATATATTTATGTAGAGACATTGGGACAAATTATGGGAAAGGTGGAGGGGGAAACACGGGTCTTTATCTGATTATCGAGTTTATTCCTGACCGGTTTCGCTTACAATAGCTTCTTCACACATGACTGCCGGACACAGCACGGGCCGGGAGATGGGAGAAATGGAGTGAAAGACGCCCAGGACAACTCAAACATAACACGGTGACAAAATATCACGATTACATTTATTTTCATATTTATTCTTATTATTATTGATTATGTATCGATGCTAATAATTATTATGTTGTATTATAATATGATATACCATGATATGTTTTGGTATATTATATTATATATTATAATTTATATTGTATATTGTATCATAGATCGTGTTGTGTTGTATTATTATTATATTACTATTATTGTATCACATTGTACCGGTGCTGTTTGACATGTACTGGAACCAGCCACCAACCACTCCACAAGGAGGGAACGTGGGCCTGACTCACTATATACACCGCCAACTTCGACCCAGAGTAACACTCCTCTGAAGAAGCTATTGTAAGCGAAACCGGTCAGGAATAAACTCGATAATCAGATAAAGACCCGTGTTTCCCCCTCCACCTTTCCCATAATATATATTTATATATATATGTATATATATGTATATGTATATAATGTATATATATATTTATATGTATATATATATATATATATATATATGTGTGTGTGTGTGTGTGTGTATACATATATATGTATATACGAGTATATATATGTATATTATATATATATATAATGTATATATATTTATATATATATAATGTATATATATTTATATATATATGTATATATATATATATGTATGTGTATATAATGTATATATATATTTATATGTATACATATATATATATATATATATATATATATATATACATATATATATATATATTTAAACCACAAATCACTTTTAATTCCATGCCATCGCAGTCGAGACTGAAGAATCACTCAATGGAGGCATCCGTTGGAAATTGAAACGCGGACGAGCCGAGGATTCGAACCCAGCTAACCCGTAACAAGGTTACAGTGACTTAAACCAATACGCTATAAAAAAAATATTAATTGATCACTGAGAACCATTCAGTGTATATGTACATATATATATATATATATATATATATATATATATATATATATAATATTATTATTTACTATTTACCTGTCTGTTTATTATTTAACTATACCTATGCATTTATCTATGTATTTTATTTGTTATTTACATTATTATAGTTTTTATTTATTTATTTTTTTTTCGCATCCGAGCTAGATATGGACCAAAAGGTCTCCTGTCGGCATGCTCCGCCTTTGTAATCCTTTGTAATTAGTATAAATGGGCAGTAAGTTATCTTGTAGACATGTTCGATTGAAGACCAGAGCTAATTCAATATTCACTATCTTAGTGATTTTCTCAATTTTCCGAATAGGTTGTTTGTATCTTGAAGGGAGGTCAAACACAAGGCTTCTGAGATTCATGGTGTTATCATAACGAAAAACATTACACAAAATTTTAGAATACGAGTTTTCGGTTGAATCATACAACCATCTTCAGGTAAGAATAAGTGTGCAAAGCAGGAATGTAAATAAGAGTAAATGAAGGAGCTTGGAGAGGTAGTTCGTAGCTAGGCGTCAGGTACTGGACGGAGGTGAGGGCTTCTTTTCAGCAGGATGTAGCTGGACATCAGATCAATGGAGCCGGACGTTTGGTCTTTGTTGCCACGCAGCCTCGCTGTGTAGTTGTAAAGTACTAACTGTGTCCGTCTGCTTATTAATGATAGGGGTGTATTGTGTAATGTAGACTCTTTCCAAGATGTGTTGCTGCATTGTTTAAGTATTTTTGTATTGTTAATCAAATCTTGTCTGTTTGGAGTTTTGTTGTGTGTTTGTATCATGCGTTTGCGTATACTTCCTTCACGGGCGTGCATTGTGAGCCTCCTGTTCATAGAGATAGTGGTAACACCAATATAAGTAGCATTGGGGAGAAGTTTGCAACCTTCTTCGGGGCAAGTGAATTGGTACACCACATTAGTCTGTTTGAGGAGATAGTTGTTTTTAGTCATATTATTTCTCATTGTAAGCTTAGAGACTTTTACGTTTTTGTGGTATATGATAAGGGTTAATTTGTCGTGTGGGTTGGTGCATGTGACGTTACGTCCAAGGATGTCTTTGAGAACATGTTCGTCTGTTTTGCATGCTGGTGTCGTTTGGTTTTTGTAATAAACTGTGTGTGTGGAATGTGTGTTGTTTTGTCCGTGTTGTGTTGTGTTGCGGGTGATGCAAAGTCTCGTCTCTTTATGAATGAGAAAGTTGGGAAAACCGTTGTCAATGAGAATTTGTTTAACGCGCGTTATTTCGGAGTGAAAATTTTCCCAAGAAGAGCAATTCTCATATGAGTGTCGAAGGTATGCCCGAATGACACTAAGTTTGTGACGCTGGAGATACTCTTTGCTGCATTCAGGCATCTTCCGGTGTCAGTCTTTTTCCTGTAAACAGCGGTCGCATATTTGTCGTCTTCAGAGTGGATGAGGACGTCAAGAAAGGGAATATTGTTGTGTATATTGAGTTCATATGTGAAGTGTAGTACAGAGGCTGTTTCGATGGCTAGTTGTAGACGCTTTCAGGTTGCCATGGAAACAGACATGGAATTGCCTTAGAGAACAAATCTACACATTACTTACTCTCTTTTTCCTAAAACTAGGGACGTTATCCTATACGACAAACACTGAATACTAAAAGGTCCAGAAGCCCATTTTCATTAATTCCAGTCATGATGAGGGGCGTCTGATGATTCTGCTTTCCAATTCCTGTGCTACCAATCCTTCAGAATTCTGGAGGGGCGGTAATTATAAATTGGAGTAGAGTCCACAATCACCGCTCAGGGTTATTACCCACATGAATCACTCCCTATACTCTCCAGCACTAAGCTATTGACGTGTCTGCATGCAGCGATCTCTTCAAACCTGATCCTCATAGAGTAGCTTTAGTGACCTTGCCGCTGATGAGAAAGTTAATCTCGCAAAACTAGAGGTAATCTTCTTATCGGCTCCATCGAGGTGCAGGAGGTAAAAGTGATTATTTATCAACTCATAATGAAGTTCTACGGACATTCAGGTACTGGTGCATAACTTTTCTAATGCATGCCAAACAAAACAATTGCAGATATGACAACACTATTCAATATTTCTTTGGGTTCTCCCCACATATTTTAAAGCCTCATATATCCTCCATATTAGGGTTGCAAACTGGTTTTTTAAAACAGGTTTATTAATACCGCAAGCCGCAATGCAGAAAACAGGATTTTGAAAACCGGTTTTTTATATTTCCTAAGAAAATGCAAACAACAATATAAAAAGCCTTTTTTTTAATCTTAAGGAAATAAATTTCTGTAACTACCAACTTTCTATGTATCCTTAGAAATCAAATTTCTTTTCTTCCGGTGATGGCAGCATCGCCCCACCCAAAGTGTCCCAGTACCCGGAAAAGAAAGATTTTTTTTTTTTTTTTTTTTTTTTTTTAAACAGATTTGGTGAATACTTCAGGGCTGGACGTGCTTCCGGAAGCAACGCGGTAATTTTTAGGGCAAGGTTACGAAGGAGCATGCAAAGGAAAGGGTAAAAATGCTTTACCAGCCCGGAAGGAAGAGGCACGAATCGTCCCTGCAGGCGAAACGAAAGTTCCGTAAGCCAAGCACCCCTATCGTAGCCAGAGCGGTAAAGCCGGTGCCAGTATAAATTTAAAAAAAGCATATGCTACCAGCCAATTTATTGCTGAATCAGAACTCTTCGTCATCCTTCTATATTTGGCTAACTTGAAAAACTTGTCAAGACATGCAAAGTTGTGAATTATAAATTCAGGTTACCTCAATTTCTTTGTTTTAACTTTAGTAGGCACAGAAGTAATAAAGATTTGGAAATAATTCATTCCGATTTAGCATTCTCATGATAATTTACCATAAAACTATAACATGCATAAAAGTAAGGTTACATTCACAGTTTCAGAGTTATAATTTGAATATCTTCCCTCTAGATCTGTATACTCTTAATCAACTTCTTATTCTCCCAGTGATATCATCATCCAGTACTTCCTAGAACCTGGCAAAACACTGACGGAGGTGACGGTTTTTTTTTTTTTTTAAGGAACGCGCTAAACAAAATCGTTATTTTTGGGCCCAGGTTTCGAAGGAACATTCCAAAAGAAAGGGTGAAAACAAAGAAGAAAAAATGCTTTCCGTAATAAATTAAAGACGCAACACAAGAAAGAATATCTTGACCTTTGCGCCACAACCAAAGGAGACTCAATAAAAGGTAAAACCACGAAATTCCATCGGAAGGTTTAAGAAAGTGTTTTTCATGAAAAAGAAGAATGAAAGGAATTGAAAAAAATACGAAACAGAAGAGCATGAACTGGTGGAAAAAATGTCTCCCAAAAAGAGTTGCGGAAGATGACAAGTCTCCGCCAAAGAATGTATGAAAAATGAATGAAATAGACCTTTCTAATATTTTGTATTTATCCCCGCAGGCCTTCCTCCGGGAGGCACGCCTCAGGCCAAACCCTGTCGTAACCAGAAGATAAAAATACATACATACATATACCAAAGGCTTTTTACCCCCTACATGGGGGGTAGCCAAAAAGAAAAAGACATAGAAACCACTCCCACCCATTCCATTTCCTATATATTCCACTCCCCTCGTGGCCCTCCTCCCTCCCTCTTATCTTGGCACCTCCTGGATGACGGGTCATCCCTGCATCCTGTCCACTGACCTGGGTCAGAAGCAGAAGCAGAAGATAAAAGTGACTCGTCAAATTGACTCCCTATGTCTCCTCGAAAAGAACCAAAGAAATCTGCAGAACAGACAATTTTGAGACTTTTTCCAAATGAATTTCATGATAATGGAATAGAAAACTATATCCCAACAACATAAGCGAAGGATAATGACCTAATGTTTGATTATATGAAAGAGCTGAAAATATTAGTTTCAAATTTATTCCTATGTCTCCTCGAAAAGAACCAAAGAAATCTGCAGAACGGACAATTTTGAGACTTTTTCCAAATGAATTTCATGATAATAGAATAGAAAACTATATCCCAACAACATAAGCGAAGGATAATGACCTAATGTTTGATTACATGAAAGAGCTGAAAATATTAGAGTTACAACATAAACACTGAGTCTGAACATTGAAGCTACTCTTAAAAAAGTGACGATATATAACTTTTGTTGAATGTACTTCTCTCAATCAAGCCAAAGAGCGTCGAAACTGAGAAGTCGTTTTCAGCGGCAAGTAGTCTTCTTTGTCCAAAGTACGTGCAAGAATAGGAGACAATATTTCAAATGCCCTTTGCTTTTTGCGATGTTACTTTAGAAAAAGAGAATATGTCCTAAAGATTTACATGTATACTTTATCTTAGATAAGATAATTTTTCATCAGCTTTTTCAGTGAAAAGAGAAACAAATATTACTCTAATTATGAAAAAGGTTATATGTTTAATAAACTAAAAGGCATTAGAAATTATTGCAGGAACTTTTTCTTTATTATTTTTTTCTTACTTAGGCGTAAATTTAGATAATTTTTGGAATTGTATATCATATTTGTTTGCATTACCTTGCATCTCTATTATTCATAAAAGGAAATGTGGTGCAGTTTGATTTCTGATTACCACTTATTTTTTTAAAGATATTAATTTTTCAGCGAAAATAGAAAGTGTCACTTTTCTTTTGAAAAAGGAGGTATGATTGATGAAGTAGGTGATGAAGATTATTGCAATTATGTTGCAATTACGTTTTTGTAATATATTCTTTATTTTCGGTTTAAATCGGTTTTGAAAATTAGGATCGGTTAAAAACTTATTCGGTCATCAACAATAGCCGATATCCCCAACACCTTAAAACCCACCTATACTCATATATCCTAAAACCACCCTACATCTTTCCTAAAGTACTCTGGCAAGGTTTTAGAGCACGTCCACTGTTGCCACCTGATCTTACCTAAAATGGACGACATTTTTCAGAGGTTGTCAATTTAATTTCCGCCCGGATCAGGGTACTGAACGCGTTATCTCACTGATCGTACAATAGGCCCAAAAGTTGCCATTCGATTAACCTGGTAATGTCATTATGGTATATAAGGATATAGAGAAAGCATTAAACACTGACCCGAGGGTCTTAAGTACCTCGACTTTGTCCTGCCACTCACATAGTTGCTCTGCAACTACATAGATGACAGGACAATAAGAATAAAGTAGCGGGGGTTCTTGTCCCAACCTTTTGTACTCGTACTTAAGGCTGAAGTGTCCCAAGGCTCTATCCTTGCCTCCTGTCTATACAGCCTATGTATGAATGGCTTTACAGACTCTGCTTATTCACGCAACTAGGCCCTTACTCTTTCGTATGTGTACGACACTAATTATATAAGCAGGCAACATACCAAAGATATTTTTACACAAAATACAAAACATATTTGGCACGGTATACGTGCAAATGCAATAGTGGCGTACAAAGACCATCGCATAGAGCTGCAAAGGTGTCTACTTCCACTGCAGGAAAACCAACACATCAATTACTGAAATTATCTTGAGCAAGAAAAACACCTCAGTAAAAGATCACGCCAATGCGCTGGTTAGCACACTGGGGAGCGGTGTGACCTTGACTCTACATTTTTGCATTCCGAAAGCAAGGACTGAGACTGCGCTGGACAGACTGAAGCGTTTCAAATCTACAGCATTGCTCTCCAAATGCCCATTGTACCTTGCGCTGGACAGACCAATACTTTGCCAGTCTCCGGAACCGTCTCAGATAGCATGCTCTCCTCAGAAGGATCCAAAGTAAAAAAATTAAAAACACCCGAATCACTTCATCACGCTGCAAACATCAGTCCATTCATCCAGCGTAAACACAGACTGTACTATAGACCAAGGTAAAACGAATACTATAAGGTACGTTGAGCACCCCCTCCTCTCCGCGCACCTCCACCGTGACGTCATAGAAAATCCTGAGGGGGAGAGAGTGAGAGGTGAAAGAAAATGTAAACTTTAAAGAAAACCATCTGTATGTATGGTAAACTTTAGAATTACACTATGATGTTCACATAATACTGAAATTACTCAGTATCATTTTCTTATCCTCAAATTATCAGTATCTGAGATATGACCACCAAAAAAGTTATAAAAATGTTTTCCATGCTTTCACATTAGGTGGATTATATCAATATGACGAGTTATTAGATGGGATGACATGTCAATTTATATGTTGACCAGGTAGATGAGGAAGATATTATACTGTTGATACACACCAACTAGCTGAATATAAACCCAGTAGTAAAGACACATAAAAGCATCATATGGTGTTTATTATATTACATTTTGGATTTGCGTGGGGCGTGGCTTTTATATGTAGACCTTTATCTCCACCAAGCTCAATTATGTTTTGATCGGATTCTTTAGTGTATTTATTTGCAACTGAATGAAAATTTCAGGAAATGTTGCTGATAAATAGTTACTTTCAAAATGACAGTTGCATACATAACCAGATGACCGAGTATTGTGTGTGCCACATAATTCAATCCATTTCTTTCTAAGTTCTTTGTCTTTGGGTAGTGAAAAGAAATGTATATTTTTATCACCTTTCAGTCTAACGGCATTGCACTTCTGCACTATACCAACTGTTGGCATTATATATGTTATTTGTCTGCCTTAGCTACCCCTTTAATAAGAAGACGGAGCTTTTGCTCCACACACTGGTGTGTGAGTGACTGATAGCTCTCGACCCGCGGAACCCTGGTCTCGATATTTCCGTTGACGTCATCATCTACTTGCGCAGTGGAGAGGTTTTCTGGCTCTCCCTCACCCCCCCGCTGCTAACGTACCTTATAGTATTCGTTTTACCTTGCTATAGACATCTTGCAAAACTTCACGCGAAACACAAACATCAGATACGGCATGTAACACTTTCACCTTCAGCTACACGCACGAAAGATCTCATCTAGATTGAATCCTTTTACCATAATTGGTATAGACTATTCCTTTGGGTGCTCTCCACAACAATTCAAATCCTCCTATATCGTCCATATTAGGGTTGTAAACTGGTTTTTGAATATGCTATAGCTTTTCCCCAAATACCACCACATAGTTCGCCTGTTATTTTCTGAGTAAACCTGAAGAAAATGATTAAGTTTGTGACGCTTTTACTCCAAACCGATTAACACACTGCCCGATTTAGAGATATCATGACTGGGTTATCTACATGCATGTTATGATTTATTTGCAGTTATTATTGTAAATGTGTGTTCATGAACGTTCAATGTCTCAAACACGAAACATGAAATAATATCACTCCTGGTTGGAAAAACAAACACACACGCACAAACACACACACACACACACACACACACACACACACACACACACACACACACACACACACACACACGCACGCACGCACGCACGCACGCATACACAAAGAACATAAGAATGAAGGAGACTACGAGAGACCATAAAGCCTACACTAGGCAGTTCCATGTTCATTACCACCTGTCATCACCATCCATAAAGTTGTCTAATCGTTTTTTAAAACAACTGATAGTTTCAGCGCTCACTACATGGCTACTAAGTCCATTCCATCCGTTGACCATCCTATTAGTAAACCAGTTCTTGCGTTCTTAAATTTAAATTTGTCCAGTTTAGATCTATTACTGCGAGTCCTGCCATGTTGTCTTAATATGATGACCTTGATGGTGTCACCCTTGTTAAAGCCTTTGATCCACTTGAACACCTTTATTAGATCACCCCCACAATCTGCGTCTTTACAAAGAGTGTAAGTTAAGGTGCCCAAGCCTTTCCTCGTAAGGTAAATTTCTGAGCCCATATATCATTTTGGTCATTCTCCTCTTTATGATTCTAGTGAATTGATGTCCATTCTATAGGACGGAGACCAAAACTGTACCGCATAGTCAAGGATGGGTCTAACTAACGCTAAATAGTTTGATAATTACTTCTGTACTTCAATTCGTTACCTTCCTAGCGATGAAACCTAATGCTCTGTTAGCTTTATTCCTAGAGCTAATGCACTGTGTCCTGGATTTAAGGTTAGGACTAACTAGAACTCCCGAGTCTCTCCCGCACTCTGTTTTCTCTGAAAACGTGTTAGCTAAACTATATTTACTTTCGAGGTAGTGTAGCCTGACGTTAACACGCTGTACTTTGAGATATTGTAGTCTATTTGCCATTTCATCGACCATGGGAACAATTTGTTAAGATCTTTCAGCAGAATCTCGGCGTCTTATCCTGCCCTAATTAGGCGTTCTAGTTTAGTGTCGTTCGCAAACTTAACATCAATATTAATCCCATTGTTTAAGTCGTTTATATACATAATGAACAACAAGGAACCCAAACCGAGCCCTGAGGAACTCCACTAGAAATACTTCCCTGTTTGGATCTTACACCATTTATGGTGATCCGCTGTTTCCTGTCACTGATCCAAGCTCTAATCCTTTTTAACAATTTTCCTCTTATGCCATGCGCTTCAACTTTATTTAGTAGTCTCTGGCGAAGCACCTTTTTGAACGCTTAGCTAAAGTATAGGTAAATAACGTCGCAACTATCATTATTATCTGAGACTTTGTATACTTTAATATAAAAAGATAGAAGATTTGTCACACATGACTTACTCTTGGAGAAACCATGCTGTGAGTCACGAATCAAATTATGTCCCTCGATGTGATCTCTGATTCTATTAGCTATTATTGATTCAAGTATTTTATATATCTGTCAAAATGATCGGCCTGTAGTTGCATATAGCCTATTCATTTCCCTTTTTGAAAACAGGAACAACGTTTGCCTGTACCCAAGCAATAGGCACAAAACCAGTGTCTACCGACTTATTAAATATTTCTGTTAACTGGTCGCAGGTTTCCAATTTACATTCTTTAAGCACTCGGAAAAAATCATCTGGACCCAGGGATTTTGTAGCTTTAAGCCTTTGAATTTGTTTGACTACTTCTACCTTACTAATGCTGATGTTAGTTTACTTTCTTCATCCCCAATTAAAATCGGATCGCAGTCAGATACCATATCTAACCTCTCCTTTGTAAACAGAGAGAAAATATTTGTTAAAAGCCTAATTCATTATTCCTCCGGATCAATACCACACCCACATACGCAAATACAAACATATTTTTTCTTCTACTAAAATTTTCTACATTCTCTCGGACTAATGCTCTATTTAAATTTCTATCTCACAAAAAAAAAAATATATATATATATATATATATATATCTTTCTTCCCGAGTAAGTTTTTGACTTCCTTTGCTATTTTGTTGAAAAAAATCTGGTCATTGCCAGCCCCCTTGCCTCCAGAGTCAAAATAGGAAATTCCTAAAACGCACTCACTCATTGTCGACAACCGTCTTTACATGCAGCTTACTAATCATTTTCTCAGAAGTTATTTTTCCTTTCCCATAGAAAACAATCCCATGAAATCGGGCGGTCTGCTCTAGTGAATTCCATTGATACCCACATTACCTCCCTGAGTTGGAGGAGGAGGAGGAGGAGGAAGAAGAAGAAGAAGAAGAAGAAGAAGAAGAAGAAGAAGAAGAAGAAGAAGAAGAAGAAGAAGAAGAAGAAGAAGAAGAAGAAGAAGAAGAAGAAGAAGAAGAAGAAGAAGAAGAAGAAGAAGAAGAAGAAGAAGAACGCGAAGAAGAAGAAGAAGAAGAAGAAGAAGAAGAAGAAGAAGAAGAAGAAGAAGAAGAAGAAGAAGAAGAAGAAGAAGAAGAAATCCAGTATAATCTCAACAATGCCACTATAGCTGTCAGCTTTCTCAGATTATATATTCAACACAGTCTCCTCCCATAATGTGTATATACATTTCAAATAAAGAAAATACAGGTATCAAGAAAATATTAGTAGGAAATACTGAAGGAATTGAACAAGTTAGAACAAATGTAGACCAATGACGCGCATCCACAATTGCAGTTATAAGAAAAAAAAAAAAACAAAAAAAAAATCCGCAGTGACGTGGTCGGATTTAGATAAATTTCCACGCATGTGGAGAATTTTATTTCAAACATGGCGAATTATTTTATTGCCATTACATCACCTGATGGTGTCGTAACAGGTAGAAACTGGAACTAACTGGTTAGTGATATAACTAGGTCTGGTCCTTACGGATGCGGTGCTAACCTGAACACAGGAGGAAGTGAGTCTTCCCATATCGTCCACCATTTTTTTTATTATGTCATCAGGGATGGTGGTGACATACTGAACGTAAATGGCGAGACGCTGGAGAAAGTGGAGAGTTTTAAGAATATGGAGTTACATGTGTCCATGAACGGAACAATAGATGTGAAGGTGAATATTAGATTAAAAAGAAAAGCAAGTTTATGTCTGGGTTGATTGAAAAGTATTATGAGAAAAATTTGGGGATACAAAGTATGGAAGGGTGATTATACCCTTGGAACTATCTAGAGCAGCGACCTGGAATAAACGGGAATGTCTGAGATGAAGTGTTTGCAAAAATTGATAGATGTTACAAGAATGGATTGTGAAACATGCAAAGGTGAGACGGAGAATGGGGTAAAAAGCGTTGCCGGATATGGTGGGTCAAGGAATGGTGAGATGGTTTCGGCACATAGAAAGAATGGCCGAGGGAAGGCGAACAAAAGATTGAGAAATATGTGTCTCTTTTCCCTAAAAGGCGTAGACTCAGGGCTAATTTGATACAGGTTTCGATTCAAAAGTGACAAAATTTACACACTGAATGAGAATCTGACAAGAAATAGTGGTCTCAAGATGTAAGGAAGTAGATTTAATTTGGAAGTGGGTAGAAACAGTTTCGCCAATCGTACAGTAAAGAAATGTAATGAAATTTCTGCAGAGGCAGTGCAATATAGTATAGTTCCAAGTTTTAAGATCCATTTAGATAAGCATTTAAGCAATATGCTGTAATACTTGCCATTTATTTGATTCATTTATCTACTTATCTATTTTTTCCCCTGCATCCGACTTAGTTATGGACCAAAAGGTCTCTTGTCGCCATTCTCTTACTTTGTAATCCTTCGGAACGGATAGAATGAAATTGAGAAGAAACCCACAAGAGAGGCGGATGATTAACCCAAACTGTGTGACGGAAGACAGGGATGAATCTTTATTAACGAGGTACAAAGACAGAAGTGACGTTTAATGAAGACAAAGAAGAAGAAGAAGACGAAGACGACGACGAAGAAGACAAAGAACACGGCGAAGAAGACGACGAAAACAAAGAAGACGAAGAAGATGGCGAAGACGACGATGAAGAAAACGAAAAAGACGAAAATGATGATTATTTGAATCAGCTATCCTCGTCTTTGATGGATTTATGAAATTTTTGGCTCGAAGGCCAAGCGGTACCCTCGTCTTTCTGTGTCACTAGGCACCATTGCTGAGAGGAGGAATGTGTTGCTAGGGGCGAATCTTAACTTTATACTCATCAATTCTGGTGGGGGCACTGAGAGGTCCAGAAGACTTACTTAATATTTGGTACGTGTAGATCAGTGGTTCCCAACGTAGGGCGTACGTTCCACAGGGGGGCAATTTGATTTTCAGGTGTTTCAGTAATCAAAGTCTATGTATTTGATTGATACCTGTGCTTTACTGTACATTGTACAATTTAATTTAAAGTGCTGATCAAAGTATTACAGAAAAGGCTTCCTCTGAAATTAGTTTGTGTTTATTTCAATTTTCTATTACATGTTCTGAATTTTTATTTGTTTTTTCTTATAAATATAGAATAATATAAGATAATCCACAAATATTTCAATTTTCTAATTTTTATTTACTATGAATACTTTATTATTAAATTTAGCTTTTTTATCATTTTAATACCACTTAATGCTTTTTCCATTTTTTTTTTAGCAATTTATTGCTCAGAGCTTTGTCTTTTGTTTATTTAATTTTTCTTTTCCATGGATGCCATGTTGTTTTAAAATTTGTTTGTGCCCATGATTTAACAAACTTTAACTTGAAATTTTTAGAAAATAAAAGTTTAATCTTTAAATCAAAGTATTGGTGTTTTAAGCTTCTTCATCTGAAACGGAGTTAATCTTTTAAATAAGAACTATATATCACCACATGGGGGGCATCAGGATTCTAGAAGTGATTAGGTGGGGCATAATGGCCCAAAAAAGGTTGGGAAACACTGGTGTAGATAGTATTGGGAGAGGACGGATTTCAGCTTGTACATTCACTTTTGAAGCTGCGAGGAACCGATTGGGTATTGTGGATTATTGAGATTTACTTCGGTAGTTTAAAGAGGAAATGGTTGATTGTTTTTTTCTGGGGTACATTTACTTGTGTGGTATAGTTGATGTACTCTTGTTGAGACATTGCGACAGGTTTGAGGAAGGAAGAAGAGAAAGACACGGGTCTAGGGCCGAGTTTATTCCTGACCGGTTTCACTTGAAGAAGCTGTAAGCGAAACTGGTCAGGAATAAACTCGGCCCTAGACCCGTGTCTTTCTCTTCCTCCTTCCTTGATGTGCTCTATTGCATCTTCTATGGCTTCTGCTGGAGAGCTGGGACTTTTCTTGGGATGGGTAAGGTGAGGGAGTGAATGGATTTGTGGGTGAGTGTGGTAGACTGCAAAGAACGGGGGTTGTAGGAGGCTCTTGTACCTCAGATGGGGAGAGGGCGAGGGGTTGAAGTAGAGATTGTAATGGAACAAATTAGAACGGTGTAGGGTTTTGTGTATGGAATTGTTTTTTCATGTAGGTGGTCTTTCTCGGTGTTGCTGTTGAGGTAGATCTATTGGGTATAAGATTCGTCTGACGGACTGCGACGCTTCCGTGTATAATGCTCCTGGTCTCGTTATCTTGGATCGTACTCATCTGAAAATGGCGTGTTCCAAATCTCTGAGGTAGAGGATTTTTTTTATTATTAAACTGGTATACTGTGCAGCTTGAGGATGTTACAGTGTGATCTTGATTTCAGTTTGTACATTTTGGCTGGGTTTGAGCATGGGGTATCGTGTTGATTGATTTATGAAATCTTTGCCTTGAAGGCTAAGCGCTGAAGCCGGTAGGCCATTCAGCGCATAGGGTATCGCGTGCGTGGGTTAAACAGTGCACACATACACCTTCTGGATGTCGACTTCGTTTTCTTGTGTCCAAAGCGCTGGCAGTTGAAGCACCGGCATGAGCATATACATCACTTTAGTTCATATCTTCGGTAACCTACATTAAGGTAAGCTGGAAGTAGTTTTCGATAGAAAATCATCGCTGGTGTATAGAGTATTGACCTTTGTACCGTTTATGGTTTTCTTTACCCGATATGAAATCTGTTTGTCGTGTCTGATCGTTTTACAATTCTTCCCATATATATTTTTTTAATGTGGTATCGTAGTTGTGGAATTCACATTAGGTTTAAATGTTATGTGGTGTTTGGTTTGAGGTATCTGCCAGGGTTGTTAAGGGTTCGATTCTCATTCTTTTGCAAGGTTTTCTTTTTGCGGGTTTTCCGCATCTATCCTCATGCTCATTATATGATTTTATAGGTAATTTTTTTTATTGACTCGCTGTAAATATATTTTAGCACCAAGAATTTTGGGTAGTCCAAGTGAGTCCACTTCTCCTCGGTTTGGATTAATTCGGTGGTTGGAAGTTCGAGGAGGTGGTTGGAAGTTCGAGGAAGTGGTTGGAAGTTCGAGGAAGT
>NC_134797.1:13906965-13926965 GCF_046742065.1 Oratosquilla oratoria | reverse complement strand
TGTGGCTTATCAGGACGCCCTCTACACGCGGGAAGTGAAATCAACTCACTTCTCGTAAGATACACACATACATCTCTCACGAACAGAGCCACAACACACGCACAAACATCTACACTTACTTTTTCTTCGACTAAAATTCGCTTCCTTTCTAACTTTCTCTTCTACTACATCTTCTCATTTCAGTTTACCTCCCACTAAAGATTTTTCCGTTTTTCCACCTTTCTCTACTACTACGCCTCCTACCATTTTCTAAACTTTCGTTGGTGATCCTAATCCTAACCCCGGCGTCAAGCGCTGCCCTCCAAGCTCCCGGTCCATTTCTCCCAAGCCACGACAACAAATAAACCCCTAATCGCTCGCAATTCGCCCGGTGGCAATAGCCCTCTTTTATACACTACTATCTTTTCATTTTCCTACAGACATTCTTCCCCTCCCACAAAACCCGATCCAGCGCAAGCGAGGTGGTCTTTCCTTGGAATCCAGAATCCAGACTTGACATCTCCCGATACTAGTGACCTCACCCAGAAACTTCTTCCTCCAGTGACCTCTCCCAAACATTGCTATGACCTCTCCCAATACCCTTACCATCCTGCTTTTTAAGGACTGACAGTCGGCCAGAGACGATTGTCATTTCCTTTATCTTCGTCGATAGCATACCTAGTTAGCCTTTGAATTTATAGTTCTTCTCACCCTGAAGAAGCCTCCGTGAGAGGCGAAAAGACTTAAGTTTTCGGTGTCTGTGTCAACAACTTTTGTACTGTTACATTGTGTCATTATACCCATTGGCATTCTGCAGCGCCTTTTACTGCACCCTCTTCTCCATGATTTTGAAATCATGAATGATTATGTTCATACTTTGAACTGTGAAGACAAAAAATTATTCTTCAAACTGAAGAATTTGAATCTTAAGATAGCCAAAGCTATTAGCGCAGTTGACTTCAATCAATCAATCAATCAATATATATATATATATATATATATATATATATATATATATATATATATATATATATATGCACTAAGAACCCACTATTATTTGGATTTAAGAAAAGAAGAAAATAACGGATTTCCGTATATTTCGATCACTTGCTGTGATCCTCTTCACGCGGAATACATAGACAAGAGAACATACACATATATATAGATGAGAGAGGTAAAGTTAGGGAACATGGACAAGTCAACTCATGTGGCATCTATATTGTTGTGCGAGTTATGTGGTAAATCGTCCGCTTTTACAATATGGGGAAATAATTTATCAACTGCCAAGGTGGTTATGTAATCTGGTGACCATTGGCCTTTTGAGATGTTAAAATTCGGGAATTGTTTTATTAAGGAAGATTCAATTATTTTCCTTTTGTAACTACATTTGAATTTGAAAATGGTTTTTGCCTCGTCCCAATTTATTCTGTGATTGTTGTTGGCTACGTGTTGAAATACCGCGGAGTTATGTTGAGCATATTTAACTGAGTTTTTATGTTCTTTAATTCTCGTTTTTAATTCTCTGCCCGTTTGTCCCCAGTACACTTCATCACAATCTGAGCAAGGTAATTTGTAAACTCCGGGATTTATGTCTTGTGTTGGTCTGTGATGAACACAATGATGATGAACACAATGTGATGAAGAGTGGGGTTCATTTAATGACTTCTTCAATAGACTTAACCACCTCACTCCTAACATTAAATTTAAAGTGGAATGGGAAGTGGATAACAGATTACCATTTTTGGACATCTCAGTCATGAGACATCATCATCTTTCTTTCACAGTGTACAGAAAACCCACACATACTGGGAGTTACGTACACTTCTACAGCAAACATCCTGATAGTATAAAATATAGCGTTGCTTCGGGTCTTTTTCTTTGGGCACTAAGATTATGTAGCCCATCTTATTTAGATTCAGAGATTTCCGTCATCAAAACTCAGTTGAAAAGATTAGGGTACCCAGACTGGTTTACAAACAAAGCCTTAAGCAAAGCCAAAACCAGTTATTATAAATCCACTTCCCATCCATCTCAACATCAAAAATGGAACAAACACTGCCTAAAACTTCCTTTTAACCAATCCATCAATAATTTCTCTTAAATGTTGCCAAAAGATAACGTAAATATTATTTTTAGTTATCCTAACAATCTTTTCAGAAAAGTAGTTAACGTTCATCACAGACCAACACAAGACATAAATCCCGGAGTTTACAAATTACCTTGCTCAGATTGTGATGAAGTGTACTGGGGACAAACGGGCAGAGAATTAAAAACGAGAATTAAAGAACATAAAAACTCAGTTAAATATGCTCAACATAACTCCGCGGTATTTCAACACGTAGCCAACAACAATCACAGAATAAATTGGGACGAGGCAAAAACCATTTTCAAATCCAAATGTAGTTACAAAAGGAAAATAATTGAATCTTCCTTAATAAAACAATTCCCGAATTTTAACATCTCAAAAGGCCAATGGTCACCAGATTACATAACCACCTTGGCAGTTGATAAATTATTTCCCCATATTGTAAAAGCGGACGATTTACCACATAACCCGCACAACAATATAGATGCCACATGAGTTGACTTGTCCATGTTCCCTAACTTTACCTCTCTCATCTGTATATCATATGTGTATGTTCTCTTGTCTATGTATTCCGGGTGAAGAGGATCACAGCAAGTGATCGAAATATACGGAAATCCGTTATTTTCTTCTTTTCTTAAATCCAAATAATAGTGGGTTCTTAGTGCAATTACTAATGTGTAACGACATTACTGGACAGTGATATATATATATATATACATATATATATATATGTATATATATATACATACATATGTGTATATATGTATATATACATGCGTGTGTGTGTCTGTGTGTGTATTTACCTAGTTGTGTTTTACGGGAAGGGGAGCTATGCTCGTAGTGTCCCGTCTTCATATCTCGTTTTAACTAGATTGTTTTTAAATTCGTGTATAGTTTTCGCACACACCACATTTTCATCTAACTAGTTCGAAACGTTTATTACCCTGTGGGGAAAGCTGTTATTTTTCAGGTCTCTTCTATAATTGTCTTTCTTGATTTTCTTTCCGTGTCCTCTTGTATCTCTATTCCATTTTATTAGATCCTCTCTATCAATAATTTCTATGCCTTTCATGATTCTATAAATAGTTATCAAGTCTCCTCTCTCTCTTCTTTGCTCTGATGTCTGCAGCTCAAGTTTTGCTGGTCTCTCCTCATATGATAGTTCTGAGAGTTTTGGTGCCAATTTCGTAATTGCTCTTTGTGTTCTTTCAAGTTTTGTTATACATTTGTGTGTGTGTGTGTGTGTGTGTGTGTGTGTGTGTGTGTGTGTGTGTGCGCGCGTTCTAGTTTGTGTGTGAATGCCTGTGTGTGCGTCCGCGTGTCTGCATATGTAAGAGTGTGTGCGTATGTATGTATTCACCTCGGATCTGCTGCAGCCTCTGTCGAGACAGCCAGACACCACCCTACGGCAGCGAGCTCAGAGCTCATTATTTGCCGATCTCTGGGTAGGTCTGAGACCACTCACACATCACACACCGGGACAGCAAGGTCACAACTCCTTGACTAACATCCCGTACCTACTCGCTGCTAGGTGAACAGGGGCTACACGTGAAAGGAGACAAACCCAACTTATCTCCGCCCGGCCGGGGAATCGAACCACGGTTCTCCGGCTTGTGAGGCCAGTGCTTTACCAATCCGCCACCGATCCGTGTGTGTGAGTGCGTGTGTGCGTGTTTGCGCGCGCGTTCGCATTTGTGTGCGGATGTGTGTTAACACTGTACTGTATTTCACCAGCTCTTCTATCGCTGTGGACAATCTCGCACCGCTTCGTAAGTTAGTCGAAGATTAGTTAATGTTAGTTCGTGTGTGTTCGTACGTGTTCGTGCGTGCGTGCGTGCATGGATGCTATATGTGCGTGTCTGTATGCATTCGCACGAAAGTGGCGAGTTCGCAAACATGCGTGACACTAATATAACATTAGTACTTGTGATTCGTCAAACTCTTCTAAGTATACCGAATGCCCTCCATGCTCCCTCCCTCTCCTCCTCCTCCTCCTCTTCCACCCTTCCCCAGTTTCCCACTATCCGTCAATTCTTACATAACGTGGCACGCTTCTCACGTGATTCAACTGCGAATTTACACTTACGTATGCAAACATCTAATATTACATTTATTTATATAATAATCTATGTACGTATATATATTTATATATTATATATATATATACAGTATATATATTAGGGTGCTTCTAAGAAATGAAAGTTTGATTTTTACTTTCTCCAGGGCGTCAATCAATTGTTTTTAATCCAAAACTGATACAAAAAAAAGGGTTTTGAAATCAAATGATATTTAAAGGTCGCGCACTAAACTTCAAATGTTTATTTACCGTGCTTCGGTAAAATTGAACTGAACGACCAGCAATACTCAAACAAACGGCACCAAAGCTCGTCAAACGATGAATTATTTCCTCCCAATGAGTTGGGATCTACAAATCCCAAGACATAAATTTCAGCCTTCAATCTTTCTTCAAGGCAGCTGCTTTGGTCGAAGCGGGGAAAGATTTCCGGTGTGCTTTAACTACTTGAAGGACGAAGTGTTACTGCTCTTCGTTTCTCGTGAGTGAGGTATTGAATTCGGACATGAGCGCCACTCCTTGCTCCGCCAAGTCGTTGACCACCTTCAGAGATCCAACAAGGCATCGAGAATGGCGGTACTCTTCGTCTCCTGCCCACTCCCCAGGATCCTTCCCAAGGAAATCAGCTGACAGCTGGAGGCACTTGAAGAATGTCATTGTGGCTGAGGTGACAAAATCCGAGAGGTCCTTCAAGCTGGCGGAGAGTGGCGGAAGCCTTTTCGGAGGGTCGTTCGGGGTTACCCTTTGAAGATTCGTCACCATTTTCTTCTTCTCTGCCACTGTGACTCGGTCGTCAAAGAAAGCAAAGGCAACAAGCACTTCCAACACGTACCACAAGTGGCGATTGAATGCGCTCGAAGCTGCCTTGCCAATGGCTTTGATGGGGAATGCCTCCAAGGCTTGAAGGAAGTCGAGATCGTTCTTCGGAGCGAAGACAGCGGAGGGGACCTCAAACCAGTACTTCACGTAAACTTTTGTGATAAAGATGGCCACTTCCTCCAGATGGTTCCATGTCGCCTCGCTCCGTGACGGCCGCCGAGAAGGTCCAGGTCGATCTTCGATGGGGGGTATTGGGTTTTGAAGAGAACCACCTTGAGTGCGTAGATGGCACAAGCCATCCATCTCGCCCGATGGATTGCTCCAGGCTGCTTGAATCGGATTCCTCCCGGGAGATGATCACCGAGAAAAATTATGGTCAGCTGGAGGAGTTCCTTGTAATCATCCCTCTGTTGTTGCTGCTGGAGCTGAGTCTTGCAGAACAAGATTACCTTTTTCTTCCATCCTTCGACCAGAGGTCCCAACTTCTCATTTTGAACGCTCGTCGTGAATGAATTCTGGCAAATTCGGGGCCAGTAGTCACGGAACATGTCAATGCTCGGGGATGCGGAAGTTTCGAACATTCCGAACACCTTTTCCAAGGCGATTTCAGCCACATGATGCCAGCAGGCAAGATGAAGGAGATGCCGGCCGATTTCCTTCTCGAGAATGACACAGACCCCTACTTTGTGGCCCGTGTTAGAGGCCGGTGTGTCGAAGCACAGCCCGCTGACTCGGTCTCTCACTCCCCATTCATCCACTGTCTCGAGAATCGCCATTGCCATCACCGAAGCAGTCCCCGAACGAAGTTTCGGAATGGCAAGAAGCTTGACAACGTTGTCACCAGACACAAGGAAAGGTAGTCGGTCGACGGTTTCCTTGCCAGGAAGGGAGAAGTCCTCCATGATCTTTCCGTCCTAGTGGAGAACTAGAGGGACTTGTGGGTTGAAGGCCTTCTTCATTTCAGCGGCCAGGGCAGCTCGGCACTTCATTCGAGCCCGCCAGATATCCCATTGGGGCTGATGATGAGTTCCTCGACATCTCCGAGGCGGCTGGAGGAGTAAATAATCTAACTTCCATGCGCGACCTTTTAATATACATCGATTGTAAAATTATTACATCTACGACGTCTTTTTGTTAAACGAAACAAGCTAACACCCTGGAGAAAGAAATTTTATTACTTTGAAATTTCGCCTTTATATGATGGAAGCACCCTAATATATATATATATATATATATATATATATATATATATATATATATATATATATATATATATATATATATATATATATACAAAGTACAGCCCTTGGAAAAAGAAACTAACGAAGCAGAGCGCTTTCGTATATTACATCTTCAATGCAAAAAGTACATAGTTAACAGAAATACATAGATTATATATACATGGGAAAGGAACAAGGACAGTTTACATAAGGGTAGAGGACATTTACCCCCTGGAAGGCGGTCAAGTCAGGTCGCAAGGGTCAATGCGTCCACTAATGAGGGTGGGGCGACATTAGGTCACAGTCGCAGTGTTACATTGTACCTGTTCTTATTTTGCTTATTTCTTGACAAATGAAATCGTCAAGTTTATATAAGTCCTTGTGTAGGTTGGTATTTTGATCACTGGTGGTATGGATCAAACTACACTCTATTAAGTTTCTTACTATTATGTTATTAGTAGAATAGATTCCATAAGCAATACTCCGATCAACTGGATGATCATTCAATTCAATATGCTTGAAAATTCCACTGGAATGATTGCCATCCCTAACATTTTTCTCATGTTGTTCAATTCTAATGTTTAAGGGTTTGGCAGTTTGACCTATGTAAAATTGATTACACATTTTGCAAGGAATCTTATAAATGCATCCTTTTTAACTTCATTACTATTATTGATGAGCATATGTTTTACTGTACTATCATTTTTAAAAACTACCTTTAACGAAAGCGCTCTGCTTCGTTAGTTTATTTTTCTAAGTGGTCTACTTTGCATAAGTGAACACACGTACCCGTGTTCTTATTAGCACATATATATATATATATATATATATAAATAATATATATATATATATATTATATATGAATTATATATACATATACATATATATATATATATATATATATATATATAATAGAAAATGAAAGGAAATTTGTTAAATTCTATAAGGCATGTTATTAGGTCGATGGGGTTTATGGTAGTTATCGGTCAACCTCCGGTCCTCTTGACAACACGCACACTCGCCACATGTCCTCTATGATTGGCTTACCTAGTCTCTGTTAGTAATGAAAACCGTTCTTATATATCAAGAGGAATTAACAGGTGGCAAAAGAATCAAGATCTGTATAAAGTGCCAACAGGTTACTAAAGTGGCAAGAGATCCTAAGGTCGCAAGAAATCCTAAGGTGGCAAGAGGTCCTTCAGGTGGCACCAGGTCCCCAAGGTGACAGCAGGTGCGGTATGTTGGAGCAGGTGCTTAATGAGGCAACAGGTACCTTAGGCGGCAACAGGTGCTGAAGGTGGAAACTGACGTTGAAAGTGGCTGACATTATCGTTTGTTCTCATTTGTCACCACAAACATCTTCCGAGGACTAGACCCAGCAATGACGTCACAGCCCCCATGACGTCAGGTGTTCGGACCCAGCAACCCATTTTGTAACAAAGCAATAAAACAATGTATAAATAATAGAAACTAGAATATAACAAATGATCAATAATAAACAGTGATAAAAAAGAATGGATATATTAAATAAATAACATAAATCAATGATAAGTAATTTAATCAAATAAGATTAAGATATGAGGTAATAGTGCTATAGAGTGAAATATCAAAATATCGAAATAAGGAATTATTAAACTGTTAAAGAAAGAAATTAAGTTACTGATTACTAAGTCATTGAAAAAATTATATCAATTGATTAAATTAATTTTGATTGTAATTATCTGATAAATCAGTAATTCAATAAAAACAGAAAATTGAAATCATTGTATACCAGTGTATACGTAGTTGTGGCCACCGCGAGCCACCAGTGTATACCAGTGTATACCAGTGTATACCAGTGTGGTACGGTTGAGTAACCGTTAAATATGGTGTGGGTGAGAGCACCGCTGGACACCAGTGTATACCGTTATGGTATGGTTGAGTAACCGTTAAATATGATGTGGGTGAGAGCACCGCTGGACACCAGTGTATACCGTTATGGTATGGTTGAGTAACCGTTAAATATGGTTACGTAGGGAAGTCTTAATATGGCGAGATAGACTCCAAAGCGGGAGTTTTCTATTTATTAAACAACAAGTGATTCAGGTTAAGCTACAAATCGGATGCCCCTTTGGGCTAAATACAATAAGTGCCAGGCCTTGACCTAGAGCACGATAGCTCTGACCTCCGGCCGGTAGGTTCGTGACCTACCCAGCCTCTGGCAGTAGGTTCTTCACCTACTCCAGCTCTGGCAACATTACATGGATGTCATAGAATATATAGGGTTAGAAGGGTTGCTGTAAGCAAAGGCGTTAGTCTCGTTAATCTATGGATTGGGGACGGTTTAGATATATAAGGGTTAGTTGTATAGTTGGTGGATATTGTTAGGTATATTATATCTATGTTAGTTTATGCGTAATACACTAGGGCAGTTATAATAAAAGGATTTATGATACGTTAGTCTGGTGACACTAGGCATCTATACTTGTTTGTCTTCAAATGTGCTGTGTTAGGGGTGCATGTCGTGGGAAATGCAAGGTAAGCAAGAGGAAGTCTCGCTCTGTTGCAAGCATGTGGATCACGTGCGTGGTGGGTGATGGTTAGTAATGGTAATGGATACAATCATACCATAAATAAAATTACAAAAAAAAAGTAGTAAAACAATTGAACAAAGAACAATAGGTAAAATAATGATAAAAAATATAGTAATGAAATAAATAAAATGACATTTAAATGATAAAATAACAGATTATAAAATATATGTATATATGTATATATATATATATATATATATACATATATATATACATATATATATATATATACATATATATATATATACATACACATATATATATATTATTTATTTGAAATTAAGTTATTGATTACTAAGTCATTGAAAAAATATCAATTGATTAAATTCATTTTGATTATAATTATATGATAAATCAGTAATTTGATAAAAACAGACTATTGAAATCATACCATAGATAAAATTACAAAAACAAAAAATAAGTAGTAAAACAATAGAACAAAGAACAATAGGTAAAATAATGATAAAAGAATGTAGTAATGAAATAAATAAAATGACATTTAAATTATAAAATAATAGATTATGAAATATGTATGTGTATATATATACAGTATATATATATATATATATATATATATATATAGATATATATATATATATACATATATATATATATATACATAAATATACAATAAAAATAATGATAATAACAATAATTATAATAATAATACTAAACTTAGTCATATGTGAAACATACAATTAAGAAAAATACCTTTTTTTTTACATTGAAACATATACAGCAATAATTCCACAACTTTTTCAGCTTGTTATTCAGTTTACCATGACCCCTTTCGCAAAATGTTGTCAACATTGATATATATGGGTAAATTAAGACACTGGAGATAGTTTTGTTTATTTATTGTATTTGAACATTGTGTATCTCTAATGACTATTTCCAAAGATGTCGAGAACATCAGAAGGAGGGATGGAATTGTATGCTTGGAGCTAATTGAGGAACTCTTGGCTTTTTGATTTTCAGAATTTTTAACTTATTATTATTTTTTTTTTGTCATTCCTCCATTGCCCCATTTTGGGAACCAATGATATACCGGAAAGAAAAAATAAGAAAAAAGAAAAAGAAAAACATGTCAACAGCTCTTATTAAAGTTTAATGTGAAAAACCAGAACAATAGATTTCATCGTGAAAAAATATATTATATATATACATATATACATTATATATACATGTATATATATATATATATATATACATTTATATATATGTATATATAATATATATATATACATTTATATATATACATACATTTTATATATATATGTATATATATATATATGTTCATATATACATATATATATATATTCATATATATATACATACATACATATATATACATATATATATAAATATATATATATATATACATTTATATGTAAATATATATGTATACATATACATATATATATAGTATATATATATATATATATATATATATATATGTATATATATATATTATACATATATATAATATATATATATATATATTCATATATATATAATCATATATATATATTCATATATATATATATACATATATATATATATATATATATATATACATTTATATGTATATAAATATATACATATAAATATACATATGTATATATATATATATATATATATATATATATATATATATATACATATATATATATATATATATTGTCTTACTGCTGTCAGGAAACCTGATTTTCTAAACAAAAGTGTCTGGCTGGTTGGTTGATGGTCATGGACTGTATTTCACAAGCGCTTATGTATTGAAAGAAGTGCTTTCATTTTAACAAAGTGACCCTGCCCTTTGGGTGTAGATAGGTAGGTAGGTAGGAAGGCAAGTGGGTTTTGGATGGGTAAGTAGGAAGGTAGATAAGTAGGTAGAAAGGTAGATAGGTAGGTAGAAATTTAGATTGGTAGGTAGAAATTTAGATAAGTAGGTAGAAAGGTAGATAGATAGGTAGGTAGATAGGTAGTTAGGTAGGTCTATGGGTAAGTAGGTCGATGGGTAGGTATGTAGATAGGTTGGTAGGTAGGTTGGTGGGTGGGTTTGGGTGTGTGGGTGAGTGTGTGTGTGTGTGTGTGTGTGGGTAGGTAGGTAGGTAGGTAAGTGGGATTGGGTGGGTGGGTGGTTGGGTAGGTGGGTAGGTAGGTGGGTAAGTAGGAGGGTAGGTAGGTGGGTAGGTAGATAGGTAGGTGGGTGGGTAGGTAGGTAGGTAGGTAGGTGGGCGGGTAGATAGGTAGGTGGGCGGGTAGGTAGGTAGGTAAGTAGTTAGGTTGGTGGGATTGGGTGGGTGGGTAGGTAGGTAGGTGGGCGTGTAGATAGGTAGGTGGGCGGGTAGGTAGGTAGGTAAGTAGTTAGGTTGGTGGGATTGGGTGGGTGGGTAGGTAGGTAGGTGGGTGGGTGGTTAGGTAGGTAGGTGGGTGGTTAGGTAGGTAGGTGGGTGGTTAGGTAGGTAGGTAGGAAGGTGGGTGGGTTTGTTGGTATAGGTAGGTAGATAGGTAGGTGGGTAGCTGGATAGGTAGGTGGGTAGGTAGGTATGTAGGTCGATAGGTAGGTAGGTAGGTGGGTAGCTGGATAGGTAGGTAGGTGGGTAGCTGGACAGGTAGGTAGGTGGGTGGGTGGGTGGGTAGGTAGGTAGGTGGGTGGGTGGGTGGGTGGGTAGGTAGGTGGGTGGGTGGGTGGGTGGGTAGGTAGGTAGGTGGGTGGGTAGGTAGGTAGGTGGGTGGATGTTTAGGTAGGTAGGTAGGTAGGTGGGTAGGTAAGTAAGTAGGTAGGTAGGTGGGTGAGTAGTTAGGTGGGTGGGTAGATGGGTAATTGGGTGGGTAGGTAGTTGGGTAGATTGGTAGTTGGGTAGATAGGTAGGTGGGTTTGTAGGTTTGGGCCAGATATGCATTCTCAGATCTGATCCGGAGGGTAATAGCTATTGATAACGAGTCAAACACGTGACCCAAGACACTGATGAAATGCAGACACAAGCTGGTATATATCCTTGAGGGACTTTCGTCGTTGTAATACCTAAATAGAATCGCCAATGACGGCTCATCTGGTAATGTGTTGCCTCTGCTTCTCGCAAGCCTCGGTTACAAGTCCATCAAGGATACGTACCAGCTCAACCACGAGTTGGTGTGGGTTTTAGTTATCTGTAAAATTAAGTTAGGACGGATTGTTAGCAGTCGACTTAAACAGATACATATAAACATGTATACATATACAAATATATATATATGTATATACACATAAACATATACATATATGTACATAAACATATACATATATATACATAAACATATACATTATATATATATATATATATATATATATATATATATATATATATATATATATATATATATATATATATATGCATAAACATTTTGCAGAGGATAAAAACGTAACTTTTCTTTGATCAAATTACATGGAAATCACACATTTTAAAGAAAATAAGTCAAATAATGCAACCATATGCTAATTTTTTATATAATAGTGTGCATTTGAGCAAAAACCGTCATTGTTTGGTTGAGGTCTGCAATTAATGAGTCAGACGGTATGTGGTTGGTAATTTTGTAGAGGATAAAAATGTAACTTTGATCAAATTACATGGAATTCACACATTTTAAAGAAAACGGGTAAAATAATGCAACCATATGCTAATTTTTTATATAAAATTATGCATTTCAGCACAAACAGTCCTCAACACTCCTCATCACTCATTCTCGCTAACCTTTCGTACATCCTTGTCGAGCACTGTATGTATATACATAAACATATACATATATATACATAAACATATACATATATATACTATATACAATATATGTATATATAAATATATATATATATATATATACATAAACATATACACATATAAATTTACATAAACATATACATATATATATATATGCATATATATATATATATATATATAATATACATAAACACATATATATATATATATATTTATCTTTTTATTTAAACACATATATATATATATATATATACATCTACAGAAACATTTATATATATATATATATATATATATATATATAGATAGATAGATAAACACATATATATATATACATAAATATATATATATATATATACATATATATATATATATATACAAACATATATATATATATACATATATATAGATATACATAAACATATATATATATATATATATATATATATATATAATATATATATATATGGCACTCCATTCTTTCTGTCCTGCTTGTGCTTCGCTCCCTTCATCAGTACAAATCAAAACTAACAAACGCCACCAAAACTGAATGACAAAAAGAAATTACAAAGTGAAAGAGTGTCCGCTGAAAATAAAAATAAAAATGAAAATAAAAATGAAAAAGAAAAGGGGGGGGGGAGGGAACAAAAAGCAAATGAAGCCAAACCCAACAAAATGACAATTAACTCAGCAGCAGCGAAACAAAACAATACACAAAACAAAACCAATTCTGAACGATAAAAGAAAATTAAAATTATGATAAAGTTATATAAAGTAACATCACAATGGGACTACTAAAAATGCCCACGTGTGCCAAACATCACAGTCCCGGCATAATATCACAACACTGGCCTCCGCTCACTGCTCCTTCTGTCCTGCCTGTCTTTCGCTCCCTTGTAAATAGGATTTAGATTGATGCATCTGTTGACGCTGTTGCTATCGCTGGCCCAAGCTTCCAAAAATAACCTTTCTCCTTTCTTATTGTTTCTGTATCTCACTTCAACGTTGTCCCAATCCATCTCGTGCTGCTCCTCCTGGCAATGCCTGAATATCGCCGAGCTACCATCTTTACGATTTACAGCTCGTTGATGTTCTCTCACTCTAGTCGATAATTTCTTACCCGTCTCTCCTATGTAGGCGGGTACCACAGTTGCCGCAGCCAATATCATATACCACTCCCGTCTTGCTCTCTTTGTCCTCCGTATCTTTTACCTTAGTGAGAGCACCATGTAAAGTATTAGCGGGCTTGTGAGTTATCTCAACACCGCGTTTCCTCAATAGTCTAGCTGCCACCTCAGAAGCCCCCTTCACATATGGTAAGGTAATCCTTCTAGTTGCCGCCTGTCTCGCGTCCGCTGTAGTTTTTCTTCCCTGCGCTGTGGTCCATCTTCTAATGACCGATCTGGGGTACCCGTTGTCCGCAAAGACCTTCTCCAGGTGTTTCCTCTCTTCTTTCAAGTTCTCCTCAGTCGAGCACAAATTCCCCGCTCTAGACCACAACGTCTTGACCACACTCTTCTTATGCTCCACCGGGTGGCAGCTCTCATAATCCAAGAGCCTGTCCGTATGAGTATCCTTTCTATATACACCCGTGGTCATACTGTGACCACATCTTGTAACCAAGACGTCCAGGAACGGCAACTGTCCTTTCACCTCCCTCTCCATTTCGAACTGGATGGCTTCGTTCCTCCCATTCAAAAAGTTGAGAAAACACTCAACCTCACCCTCCTTCATAATCACGAACACATCATCTACATATCTCATCCACGTTTTCAAAGCCACAGGTGCCGCCGCCAACATCTCTTCCTCAAACTCCTGCATAGCCATCTCTGCCAAGACCACAGAAATCGGGGATCCCATAGGAGTCCCAATCCTTTGGTGGTAAACCATCTCCCTAAACCTGAAGAAGGTCGAATCCAAGCATAAGTTGACCAACCTAACGAGCTCTTCTGTTGACAGTTTTTCATTGTCTCGAAACTCCTCCGACCCTTCCACTTTGGAAAGCACTGCCTGCTTTAACAAATCCTGTGGCAAAGAAGTGAACATAGATTTGACATCAAACGACACCAAAATATCTCCCTCTTCCAAGCTTATTCCTCGTAGTCTATCCACAAAATCTGTGGAATTCTTGAGCATTCTTTCTGACTTCTCCACTAAGGGCCTTAGTCGCTTGGCTAGGGCCTTAGCCAAGTTGTAAGTAGGGGAACCTCTGAAGGCAATGATCGGTCTTAAAGGCACCCCTTCCTTATGAATCTTCGGTAAACCATACATCTTGGGTATAACCGAGTCTCCTGGTTTCATCAACATCCATTCCCTTTCAGAGATTAGCCTCGACTCCTTCAACTTTCTGAGCTCCCCCTCCACCTTCCGCTGTAGCTTCTGTGTCGGGTCTGCCTCCACCACCTCATAGGTGTTCGTGTCCTGGAGTAGCGTTGCCGCTTTAAATTCGTACTCACTCCTATCCAACACTACCGTGGACCGTCCCTTATCACTCGAAAGTATGACAATAGAGCTGTCCTTGCGTAAACCTGTCAATGCTTTGGCCTCCTCCGTGGTGAGATTGTGTCCCCTCGTTGGTCTGTTGAACGCCCCAACTATGCGCATTCTCGTGTCCTGCTTCTCATCCTCACTGCAACACATCAGGTTCACTCCAGATTCAGCCGCTGCCATGAACTCCTCTGCTTTTACTCCCCCCTGTGTGTTAAAATTTAAACCTTTGGAAAGGACCTTGTGTTCTGCCTCACTGAGTGGTCTACCGGAAAAATTCCTAACCCACCTGTCAGTTCCTTTCTTTTCGTTGTCAACTAGTCTCTCCAGTTTCTGATCTAATGCGAACCGCTTCTTACTTGCTTTGGATCTGCTAACACTAGTGATCTTGTCCTCAAACTTCGCCAGCAACCCCCAATCCAACCTGTCCATCACCTGCTCCTTGTGTTCTTTGATTTCTCTTCCCAGTCGTTGGATGGTGCTGTGATGGTGGTCTATGGCACATTTAAGAAGTCTTCTTCCACAAGCAGCTGCAACCTCCCTCGCCTTCCTACTATTTACTGGGGACTTGATCTTGGAGAACTTTGGTAACACTCTGCGATTGCTACAGATGGTACAGAATCGCAATTGTTCCTTCACTAAGTTTCTCTTGATCTCCTTTGCTTCCCATTTCCTGATCATGTTGAGTACTTCAACGCCATAAGCCTGTTCTACGTTCGTAAAGAGCTGGAGTCCAGGAGCCATGATATCGGAAAAATTTCGAAACACTGGACTCAGAGTAACAGAATTTATTACCGACGTTTCGAACCCTGTCCGGGGTTCGTCCTCAGGGTTATACATAGTAAGCAAAAGGATTCATTTAAATAGTGTACCGATGTTCTCTGGGACAGGTCCCACCGGAGTGTACAAAGTTGAACAAAATCAAAACCCATTCCGAATGACAAAAGGTAATTACAAATTTGTGTAAAGCGTTACCTAAATGAAAAGAATTGACAAAAACCTCATAACACATGTCATAATAAATGGAACAAAACCAATTCTAAACGACACCCAGAAATTGATAACAGAGTAAGTACAGTGTCACCAAATGGCTCCACCGAAAATAAGAAATAAAATTAAAAATTAAAAAGGGGGCAAAAAGAAAATATCAAATGGCACAGACCAGACACAAAAGCACTACACGAGTCATCTGTCACCGCTCTAACTGTCCTGTATGCACTCATCAGTACAAATCAAACCATAAAATAAAACAAAAACAAAAACCAAGACTAAAAGACACAAAGAAATTTGATTACAAAGTGTCCACAAGAATAACAAAAGGCAAATAAATGGTAAACCGACATAATAAAAATATAAAAAATCACGGTCCGGACCCAAAAGCACCACACGGGTCGCCATTCTTTCTGTCCTGCTTGTGCTTCGCTCCCTTCATCAGTACAAATCAAAACTAACAAACGCCACCAAAACTGAATGACAAAAAGAAATTACAAAGTGAAAGAATGTCCGCTGACTTGTGTTATGAGTTTTTTTGTCAATTCTTTTCATTTAGGTAACGCTTTACACAAATTTGTAATTACCTTTTGTCATTCGGAATGGGTTTTGATTTTGTTCAACTTTGTACACTCCGGTGGGACCTGTCCCAGAGAACATCGGTACACTATTTAAATGAATCCTTTTGCTTACTATGTATAACCCTGAGGACGAACCCCGGACAGGGTTCGAAACGTCGGTAATAAATTCTGTTACTCTGAGTCCAGTGTTTAGAAATTTTTCCGATATCATGGCTCCTGGACTCCAGCTCTTTACGAACATATATATATATATATCATACATATACATACATATACCAAGGTTTTTCCCCCCTTACAAGGGAGGTAGCCAAAAAGGAAAGGCATAAAATCATTCCCACCCATACCATCCCTGAATACACTACACACCCCTCCACCCTTCCTCTTATCTTAGCACCTCCCGGATGACGGGTCATCCCTGCACCCTCTCCATTGCCCTGGGTCAGAAGCAGTGTCGCAAGACACAACAAATCCACAGCAAGGCCGCTTTATTAAATCGGCGACCCCCCCCTCTCCGTCCCCCCATGCATAAAAGGAGAAGACGGGGAGAAATCCCTTCGTGCTGCGTCAAATTTTGCTCGCACATACTACCTCACCCACCATCCCCCCGCCCATTCCACCTCATGCATCACAGCATCATCCATATACAACCATTCTCCATTCACCCCTGTCTTCTGTCCTCTCCCGTCCTTCCTCAACAGACATTCCCCTCTTCCCCAAAGCCCCCTTCACACCATCCATCCACCTCATCCTAGGACGTCCCCTCATGTTCACTCCCTCCACATCTGCCTTCCATACCTCTTTTACTAGTCTTTCTTCACTCATTCTTTCCATGTGTCCAAACCATCCTAATACTCTTTCATCAACCCTATCTCCCAACTACCTTTCCACCCCTCTTCTCCTCCTCATCTCCTCATTTCTCAATCTATCTAGCCTAGTAATCCCCATCATACTTCTCAGACACCTCATCTCAAACACATTCAAACTCCTTCTCTCTTCTTCTCTTATGTTCCATGTTTCTGCCCCATACAGTGCTGTTGGCACAACCACTCCTTTATACAGTCTCCTCTTAGCATCCATTCCCAAATGTCTATTCCTCATTACACTCTTTAATCCACCAAGGCATTTACTCGCTTCTCTCAATCTACATTCTACCTCCACCTTCACTCCACCTTTTCCTGCCACATTTGCACCCAAGTACCTAAAGCTATCCACTTCCTCCAGTCGCTCTCCCTTGATGCTCACTTCCAGTCTATTGCCACTTTCACCACTTGTACATCTCATCACCTTACTTTTACCCACATTTATCTTTAGCTTTCTTCTATCACATACTCTCCCAAACTCTGTCACCAACTTCCTCAATCCCTCCTCCGATCCTGCCACAAGCGCAGTGTCGTCCGCAAACAACTGGCTCACCTCCCACTTTTCTCCATTTTCTTTAACCATCTCCAATCCCTGACCCACTACCCTTGCATTTACCTCTCGCACTACCCCATCCATGTATAAGTTGAACAGCCAGGGCGACATAACGCATCCTTGACGAAGTCCCACCTTTACCTCGAACCACTCACTCTCTCCATTTCTAATCCAGACACAAGCTTTACTACTCTCATAAAAACTCTTGATAGCTCCTAGAAGCTTTCCTCCTATCCCATATATCTGCATAACCTCCTACAGTGCCTTTCTGTCTACCTTAACTAAGCCTTTTCCAGATCCATAAAAGCCCAAAAAACATCCTTCTCTTTCCTATAGCTTTCTCACATATTTGTCTTACCACAAAGATCTGATCTACACAACCTCTACCCGTCCTAAATCCACACTGTTCCTCACCAATTACTCCCTCTGTTCCTCTCCTAATCCTCTCAATCAAGATCCTCCCATAAGCCTTCCCAACTAAACTTAACAAGCTAATCCCTCTGAAACTACTACATTCACACCTGTCCCCTTTTCCCTTGTAAAGTGGAACTATACAGGCACTCCTCCAGTCCTCCAGCACTCTACCCTCTCTCCAGCAAACATTAAATAACCTCACCAGCCAGTCCACCATCACTGTATCTCCTTTCTTTAGACATTCTGCATGGCATCCATCGAGCCCAGGTGCCTTACCTGCGACCCCAATTCCTGTTTTACACAAGGCCCAAGTGCACCAGTTGGCAAAGGGTAAGAATATGTATATACATATATATATATATACATACATTATATATATATATATATATATATGTATATATATATATATATATATATATATATACATATATCGCATATTATATATACTTATAGGTATATATACATATATATATTATATACATATATATATATATACATATATATATATATATATGCATATATACATATACATATATATTTATATACATATATATATATATATATATATATATAATATATAATATATATGTATATATATATATTCTTACCCTTTGCCAACTGGTGCACTTGGGCCTTGTGTAAAACAGGAATTGGGGTCGCAGATTAGTGATCTTTCCTATCCTCGGGAATCAGTTCGATGCCAGGTTTCAAGGCTTTTAATTGTCTGTTGGTGTAGTGGGCTAAGGCTCTTTAAAGGTATCTTACGAGTTGCCGATAGCAGTGGGTTCGAATCCTGCATGCGACCGTCATAAAATTATCGGATTGATGTTGCTGTCACTAGCGAATTTCTCTCATAGTTACAATGACAAAAAGCGTAAATGGGATTTGTTCCGATCCTTACCCCTTGCCAACTGGTGCACTTGGGCCTTGTGTAAAACAGGAATTGGGGTCGTAGATTAGTGATCTTTCCTCACCTCAGGAATCAGTTTGATTCCAGGTTTGAAGGCTTTTAAGTGTCTGTTGGTGTAATGGGCTAAGGCTCTGTGAAGATGACTAACCACTGCACCATCAAGAGAGATATAAGTTGAGCACGGTATCTGCACTGGGGACCACTCAGTGTGTATAACACTTACCCATTGCACTATCATAACGGGGAGGGGTTGAACATAAGATTCGTGTATATGTAACACGAGCATATAAATATAAGAAATTGTATTCAACATATATCTCTCTTGATGGCGCAGTGGTTAGAGTCACTGTTCATTTGGTACTTATGAGCTGAGTTCGAGTCCTTGGCTTCACTATGTATCAGTTTTCGCGTATGTCTCCGTTGAGCTCATTGTCAGTCTCGATCGTAATAACAAGGAATTAAAGTGAAAAGTTAATGTGGTTGAAAAAGGTTAATATCTGCACACACACACACACACACACACACACACACACACACACACACACACACACACACACACACACACAATATATATATATATACATATATATATATATATATATATATATTATATATATATATATATACAGTATAAATATGCATAAATAATCACAATAACGCGTGACTAAATTATATTGCAGAAACCTCAGGGAAAATAAA
>NC_134797.1:13886965-13901965 GCF_046742065.1 Oratosquilla oratoria | reverse complement strand
TAGTCCGAACGTTTTCGTCTATTTAAGACATTATCAAGGAATACACAGTTACAGAAACATAGGTGGATATATACATACGCCAAGCCACCTTCGTCTGACGTCACTAATTTTTCTCATCCAATCTCCTCTTACTTCTCAAATAAGTGCCACTCCTTTTGGGCGTGACTTTAAATCCATGCAACAACAATTTTTCACTGGGAAATAAGAAGCTTAGTCCGAACGTTTTTCTCTATTTAAGACATTATCAAGTAATACACAGTTACAGAAACATAGTTGATATATATACGCCAAGCCACCTTCGTCTGACGTCACTAATTTTTCTCATCCAATCTCCTCTTACTTCTCAAATAAGTGCCACTTCTTATGGGCGTGACTTTAAATCCATGCACCAACAATTTTTCTCCTCCACCTTTTCCTCCAATCCGGAAGGCTGTTACATTGTCACAAGCAATACCGTTTACCTCAGCATTTGTCAAACGGAAATAGCTTTGCGTTTACACATTTATTACATAAGCATATTTCATCGCCGCTCCAACCATTGTTTATAAACAGTCAAATCCAAGCTAACGCGAGTCTGACTCAGCTATTCCCTGTCGCCTCTCGGCCATTGTTTTCATAACAACTGATCTTGGATTAGCATTCGTCTCCATCTACCTCTCCATCTACCTAGTTGTCTACCTACATTTACCGGCCTCTTACAGGGCTCGGGAGCCACCGTTGGTCGTCCCGACCAATTTCTCATCCTCTTACAGGGCTTGCTGATATATACTTGGATTTCATCTTAATAAGCTAATCTACCATTGTATCAATTATATATTAAAGAAATAAGCAACCCTCTAAAATGCAAAATTCATGCAAATAATGGTGAATGTTAGAATAATACATAATACATATTAAAGTAATACATGGCAATCAACATGCACGTCTAAATAATAAATCAAGTAGATACATGGTTAATGGGGCTTAACATAGATAATCTCCTGAATACAAAAATTAAAAACAGTGCAGACAACAGTACTGAAGAAAATATAACACCAAGAATGACTATATAATTGGTAGAATAATCATTTGAGGGAGATCTTGAAAATGATCTTTTCTTAATTCTCAATTGGGGGAAGTTTTCAGGCAATGTGAAATTGTAGGTTGAAATAGATGAATCCTCAGTTAAATGCATGGTATTAAGGGTAATAGAAATAGTAGAAAAAGTGCCTCCATGTAATTCACAGGTATCAACAACTGAGATATGACCTTCAACCAATTCCAATTTAGGACTCAACCCGGGACAATTGATTGATATCTTTGTCTTATTAGGGATAAATAGATAATGAGATCCTTGTATGTTACAATGAGGAATCTGGTCTACAAAAATTTTCTTGTAATGACAATTATTCATCACAGACACATTCCTAACCAGAGAAGCTTCACATGAATTTTTCAAAGCTTCACGAAACACAAAAAGAGAAGAATGACACAGATACAGGTTCATATTAACTTTTTTACAATCATTTAATTTATCAATAGAGATCATGCTTTCTTTTAGGTTGTCTACAGAAAGGATGTAATTGATTGGATCTACAACTGGAATATCTACTTCATATAATGAACCATTTACCTTCAATGGGAAGGGTATCAATTTGAATAAGTTAAATCTTATGCTTGATGAAAAAGGAATTTCTATTATCACTGAGGTTACATTTAAATATGAGTTCAACAAAGGGTAATATAATGCCACATTAGCTTCCTCAAAGAAAGGTTCAAAGTTCCAATCCTTCTTTGCTGAATTAATCATTTTTATAAGTTGAGGTACTGGAAGGAGAGATGTTACTTGACCTGAATTTGCCATAACTAAATCTTGTACAAAAGATTACAACTGAACTTGCATCTCAGATTATTTCAAATGCATAGTATTAATAAGAAAATTTGCATTGTATTCTCCTGTTCACTTTGTTTTAAACTGAGATTCTGTAAGTTATCTGAAATTTCAGAGATCATTTCCTCAATGTTTTTAATACTTGTTTGTAAATCATCAATTTTTGCAACCTTCTCCTTCAATATATTCATAGAAATGTTTAAATCAGCAAGGAAGGCAAAATTGACAATTCCTAATCCAGCAAGAGCTCCTAAAGCCACTACTAACACATTTCTCTTTTGTCTACCATTTCTTTTGAAATTTGAATCTATGACATTTAGTTTGTCTTCTATCTCCTTTATCTTATCAAGTTTCCTTTGAACATTTTTACTGGAAATGTTCTCTTTTAACAATTTCAAATTCACTCTCAAGGAGTCCACATCTTCTTTAGTTTTGTTATATTCTTGTAATCAGGAACTACTCTTACAATCTTGTCCACCAATATTAGGTTACCTTGATGATGTACCAATGCTCCAGGACGAATCGGATTCCAATCCATGGCACTCACCACACATAAAATTATTAGTAAGGCAGTCTTCATCTGTAAAATACATCAAGATTAATGTTTAGCTCCCACAAAATTTCAGCAAGAGATTCCCTATACTCTTCAGGTTTCTCAACACTGATACACAGGGTATCACAACTGTCATTTTCAATTAAGTCACTGATCTGCAATCTTTCTTCATATCATCTAAATGGCCTATCACTTCTTCCCTTGTTTCTAAATGTATGAGTTTATATTTATTTCCACCTGCAGAATCAATTACCCTATATGGACCAGTGTACCTTGGTGAAAGTTTATTATTGGGTGAATTTAGTTTGACCATTACTAAATCTCCTATTTTCAATTCTAGTTTATGTGCTATTTTGTGTTGTTGCTTTTACATCTCTTGTGAATACACCTGCATATGTTCCCTAACTCTTTGGTGAATACTTTGAAAAGTATTTATTCTATTTGAGATGAAATCGTCCATATTATATATGGGTTTCTGATCTGCAGTCAACACTTCATATGGAAGAGTTTTGTCCTCCCCAAAAATTATGAAATGAGGTGTTTCACCTGTTGCTATATTAATTTGGTTGTTTAGAATATATTTGATACAAGGAATCCAAGTATCCCAGGTTATACTATGAGGACTTACCATACTTCTAAGACATGTAATAATTTTCTTATTCAACCTTTCTACAACTCCATTACTTTGTGGATGATTCACTAAGAGATTAAATTTCTTTATCTTAAATAAACTACATAATTTTTCCAAGATTTTTTTTATTAAATTCAGTTCCATTATCTGAAACTAAGATCTTAGGTGTAGTGAAATTACAGATTATCTGATCATAGATTACTGAAGCAATAGTTTCAGCTTTCTTATTTGGAATGGGTTGTAAAATACAAAATCTTGAAAAATAATCAATAGCAACAAATACATATTTATATCCATTCTCAGACATAGGTAACTCTGTAAGGGTGGACATCCCACCCTTACCACGTGGACTACGTTGGGTCACGTGACGGAGCTGGGAGCTTGCAGTCAGCCCAGCACACCTGACCAGGCCGGAGGAATGTGATCTCACGCCAGGGTGGCGTGAGGTCATGCGTAGCTGCCCAGGGCTGCCAACTAGGCCCGACTACGGGGTCACTACTGCCGCTACGCGCATGCGCAGATCGCCACCACCCTCTCTCCCTCACCCTGCCGGATGTGTAGAGGAAGGGCATGGAGATGAAGGAAGTTACTTTACGGCCGCTCGCCGTTGAGGGCGGACTCCCCCCCCTCCCCTCCCAGTTCCACAGAGGGAGGGCACCAGGATGCAGGAGATCACGAGGAGATAGAGAGAGCCGTAGGAGACTTCACGGCTGCTTGCCGTTGAGGGCGCCCCCCCCTCCCCTCCCAGTTCCACAGAGGGAGGGCACCAGGACGCAGGAGATCACGAGGAGAGAAAGAGAGCCGTAGGATACTTTACGGCTGCTTGCCGAGGAGTGGTTTGTGTATATATATTTTTGTACATATTGAGTAGGCCGTGCTATATATCACACTGTTGATATTTCTATTATATATGTTCAGATAGTTTAGTTGTGCTCTTGTCCAATAAAAACACGTGTTAATGTGTGCCTTTGTGTTTCTTTTCTCTCACGCCCAATTCTCCATTTGCTGGAAATCAATGATAAACCTAGCCCTCCCATTCTCAGGGTCTATATTCTCTTCTAAAATTTCTATTTTCCTTTTCTCATCAGTGATGTTTTTCTTCACAATAAGAGTGACTATCAAATTAAGGAATCTATTTACTCCTAATGTGTTTACTTCCCCAGTAAATTTGGGAATATTAATATTTGAGGTATGAACCTCACGACTCGACACATTTGAATTAATAGTACTCGTACCTTCAGTAGTTAATTTGACTTGACTGCCCCGCTTACGTACGTCACTTCGACGTCTCACCTCGACGTCTCACCTCGACGTCTCACCTCGACGTCTCACCTCGTCGTTCGTCAGCTTCGTCGGTCACTGCTTTGAAGATCACCTTGAAGATTCCTCATTCCTCTCGTAGTCGTGGCTCCGTAGACGATCGTCCCGTCAGACCTTCGTCGTCACCTCGTCCTTGAAACCAACACACGCTTGGTTGTGGTTGCGGTCGTGGTTGATGTACTCCCGTAGACTTATCTTGCACAACTTCACGCACCCGTCTGTCTTGCACCAGTCTTATAATCTCTTCGGAGGTGTGTTTAACACTCAGTTCATCCCACCGCTGCCACCACTGTTTGTCCACGACTAATAACACTTCAATTTCCTTCTACAATTTTAGTCTCGTAATTCACTCGTCACAAGGCCCCATGCCTTCGTTACGTCAGTTGCACTAACTTTCTAGTTCATTTTATTCTGAAGGCCCCATGCCTTGTACTTCTCATGCTTCAGTCAAGTTCTTAGGTTAAGCAAAGTTGATTAATTTCCTCTTTTTCTTACTAAATTGAGACTGTATTCTTCAAGCTACACCCAGAGTCTCTCTTGAGATCCACATATCATACGCCAAGCCACCTTCGTCTGACGTCACTAATTTTTCTCATCCAATCACCTCTTACTTCTCAAATAAGCGCCACTCCTTATGGGCGTGACTTTAAATCCATGCACCAATAATTTTTCTCCTCCACCATTCTTCAAATCCGGAAGGCTGTTACATTGTCACAACCAATACCGTTTACCTCGGCATTTGTCAAACGGAAATAGCTTTGCGTTTACACATTTGTTACATTAGCACATTTCATCGCCTCTCCAATCATTGTTTATAAACAATCAAATCCAAGCTAACGCGACTCTGATTCAGTCATTCCCTATCGCTTGTCGGCCGTTGTTTTCATAACAACTGGTCTTGGATTAGCATTCGTCTCCATGTACCTCTCCATCTACCTAATTGTCTACCTCCATCTGCCGGCCTCTTATATATATATATATATATATAAAATATATATATATATATAAAATATATATATATATACATATGTATACATATGTATACATATATATACATATATATACATATACATATATATGCATATATATGAATATATATATATGTATATACATATATGTATATATAAATATATATATGTATATATACATATATACATGTATATATACATATATACATGTATATATACATATATATATATATGTGTGTGTATATATACATACATATATATATGTGTGTGTATATATGCATATATATATACATGTGTGTATATATACATATATATATATGTATATATATACATATACATATATGTATATATATACATATATATATATATATACATGTATATATATATACATATATATGCATATATGTATATATACATATATATATATATATATGCATATATGTATATATACACACACATATATATATATGTATATATACATGTATATATGTATATATACATATGTATATATGTATATATACATATATTGTCACATATATTCCATATGTCAGACGGGAATATTTTATTACTTGGATAACGGCGCCTCGCCATTACGTGGGGTGTCAAATTACAGGACGAGTATATAGGACGCTTGGGAAGAAAAACCTACTCAATGGAGTATTTGTTCTAACACTCAGCCTAGAACGAAGGAGAACGTTTTGTTAATTGACCAATGAGGTTCAATCTCCATAGACGCAATTCCTATGGGCCAATCAGAGGGTTTTTGCAGAGAACCAGAGCGCCTTGAGCGTCAGAAGAGTCAGTTTGAGAGTAGAGGGTACGATGTAAAGGTGTGTGTGCCTTGGGGCGGATTATTCGGCTGAAGTAAGTCCTCTGTACTCCCCCTGTATTAGTCGTAAGATAATTAACTCAGCCAGTGTTTCATCTAGTGTTTCATGCAGTGTTGGAAATGTCTATAGTAGTGATTTCGACAGTTTTTCGTTGGTAAAGTATTAATTCAATATTAATTTTCTTTCACCCCCGTTAAAAGTTTTACGAACGGGAATCTTCTGTTTTGAAACTTATTTACTCATTTGAATGTAAACTTATTCACTCACTTGAATGTTCAGTGATTGTAATCCTTCATGTAATCCTATTAACTTTAATGAATAGTGTTAAACGTTATCTGTGCGTTTCATTTTTTTTCTTGATTTTTATAAAATCAAGTGGCGGCCTTGAAATTTCTTTTAAGTTACCCAAAGACATGGGGTCTTGGGAACTCAGTCACCCATTCACTCTTCCTATGTGTTACGAGTCTGACAACTTTACAATTTCTATTTGAGTTATCCCAAAGACATGGGGTCTTGGGAACTCATTTCACATACTTAATCTATTGCAAGTCAGATATGTGAGCGAGATTCGTAACATATACATTGGCGACCTTGCTAGGATTTTAACGGTAAAGTGAAAGAATTACCAACAAAAATATTTAGTATTAAATAGGATCAATAGTGTGAGAAAATGAAGTTGACAAGTGCAGAGGAGGTATTGGAGTTTGTACACAACCTAGTAAAAGGGAGATACAGAGCGTTACAGCTAACGACTTGAGATTCATAGTACAAAGTCTAGGGGTTGAGCACGCACATGATGCGAATAAAACTGAATAAGAATTGTTGTAGAAATGGTGCATAATCGAGATGAAAGTGGGGCAATGAAAGATGAAGGAAGGGCAGATAGAGAGTCTGTCACTTCAGAATGTGAGGAAGAGGAAGAAGTGGAAGAGGAAATAGAGAAGGGTGAATCTCAAAACACTGAGTCTCGATTAAGCGAATTACGGTTGAAGTTAGAGATAGCTAAGATAGAAGCTGAAGTAAAAAGGGAAGAAACTGAGAGAGCTAAGATAGAAGCTGAAGTAAAAAGGGAAGAAACTGAAAAGGCTAGAATAGACAATGAAAACCTTAGACTTCAAGTTAACTTGCAAGAAAGTAGACGAGTGCTATCAGAAACTCAACTCGTGAATAGGAGGCTCAATTTTGATGTAGTACATAACGCTAAATTGCTTCCTGAATTTGATGAATCACAGGTGGATACTTACTTTAGAACGTTTGAAGGAATAGCGGAAGATTATCAGTGGCCGAAGCAGTATTGGCCTGCATTGTTGCGAACAAGCCTCAGAGGCAAACCGCTAAGATTTTATGGTGCTTTGGAGGATTCACAAAGGATTACGATGAAATCAAAGCAGCCATCCTACGAGCCTGTGAATTAGTGCCTGAAGTTTATAGGGTAAAATTTAGGAATCTGAGGAAGCAATCTAATATCTCACACGTTGAATTTAGTAGAGAGAAAAGAATGTTATGGGACCAATGGGTAAGATCCCGTAACACAAATGGAGATTATAGGAAACTAGCTGAGTTAATGTTAATGGAAGAGTATCTGAGATCCATCCCTAAAGAGGTGTCATTGTATCTTCAGGAGAAAGAAGTCTCGAAGTTGGAAGAGGCTGCTGTATTAGCAGATAAATATGAAATACTTAAACCTACTGCAGGGAAATTCTCAGTTACTCCAAGGGGGAGAGAGGAACAGCCGAGGATCCCACAATCAACCTCCTCAGGTGGACCTACAAAATCCCTAGAGGTCAAGAAAGGTGACTATAGTAAATCATCACAAATGATTTCATGTAGCTATTGTGGAAGGATAGGCCACCTGACGAGGGATTGTTGGCACAGGAGAAGGGAAATAGAGGGGGTTAAACCCATAGTATTATTAAATAGATGGGACACCCACATAGAAAATAAAGTCCGAGAGGGGGAGGACGAGGAGACCACCAAAATAGTGGCCCTCATGAGTAAGGTTGCCACAGACGGCATGGAGAAGGATGAGATGAAACCTCACTTGAGAGGTTATGACCCGTTCCTTTTTCAAGGAACAGTCACCATAAAGGGAGAGAAGAGAAAAGGGGTGACCATTCCGAGAGACTCAGGAGCCCTCCAATCAGTAATGCTGAGTAGCTTAGTTGAAAAACCTGTAGCAAAAGGGAAAGTAGTTATAGGCTTCCTAGGAGGCCTAGCCAAGGTGCCACTGGTAGAGGTAGATATGGAATCACCTCTATATGAGGGACAGGCAAAGATAGGCCTAGTAGATCAGTTGCCAGTGGAAGGAGTTGAAGTCATTCTAGGAAATGACTTAGTGGGTGGGAAGATGTGCCCCACACCTACATGGGAGAGAAGAGAGAAGGGTCTAAGGACCAAGTGAGGCCAATAAAGGTCTCGAGAGGGGAAGGCTGTGGAAATCCTAAATGTAAGGACAGTCTGAATCCCGAGGGAAGAATCCCTAGTGAAAATACTCAAGTCGAGACAGAGGTGGACTTGAGGTTCCTGTTCCGTGAGGAACGAGGCAGCGAGTCGGAAGTGTTTGACCTGACTCGTCTGTTTATGGGAGAGAAGAAGGGAGGTGGAAAGAGTCTAAATGACTCACACAGAGAGGGAGAGAAGAAAGGAGAGAAATGGAGTCTAAGCGACTCACACAGAAAGGGAGAGAAGAAAGGAGAGAAATGGAGTCTAAGCGACTCACACAGAAAGGGAGAGATGAAAGGAGAGAAAAGGAGTCTAAGCGACTCATACAAAAAGGGAGAGAAGATAGGAGAGAAATGGAGTCTAAGTGACTCACACAGAAAGGGAGAGAAGAAAGGAGAGAAATGGAGTCTAAGTGGCTCACACAGAAAGGGAGAGGAGAGAAATGGAGTCTAAACGACTCTCACAGAAAGGGAGAGAAGGAGGAGTCTAAATGACTCACACAGAATGGGTGAGAAGAAAGGAGAAAAGAGTCCTAATGACTCGCAAAGAATTGGAGAGGAGGGAGAAACAAGGGGTCCCAGTGTCTTACAGGGAATGGGAGAGAAGGAGGTGGAGGCAATGAGCCCCCGTGGCTTACAGAGAGTTGGCTCCGATTTGAGAGACCGGAAGGAAGGAGTGGTGAGTGAGAGTGAGTTGTCAGATGAATACTCTTTAGAGTCGGGAGTACTATTCCGCAAGTGGGTGGATAGTACCTGCTCTACTGATGACGCAGGATGGTCTGATAGGCGACAAATAGTGTTGCCGAAGGTCTACAGGGAAGGAGCTATGCGATTAGGGCATGATCATTCCTTTGCAGGACATAAAGGTGATCCAAGAGTGAAGAAGTCGGTGGAGGCAGTGAGAAGTAGGTTGACCTCATGTTGGCAGAGTGTTCAAGAGCGAGTGAAGGCGAAAGTGCGAGAGTTTAAACGGGGAGCGAGGTTCAGCGACCCGTACGACGTGACAAAACGAGTGAGGGAACTGAACAAAGTGGTTGTCACTCCGGGTACGAGACGGAAGCAGCAGTTGTGTCACCTCGGTGTGTGGAAAGCGTACCAGGAGAGGGACAAGAGTGATGTGGGTGTGTCTGGCGGTAGTGTGTATGCCGTCTCCATCGGGCCTGAGGAAGACGAGGACTCGACCTTCCCCACCTTTGAGATGACGTGGAAGGCGAATGCAGAGGTGTGGCCACAGGTGGTGAGCCAGCTGGGTCATCTTTCGGCTAAGCAGCGAGAGGACCTACTGGAGTTGCAGAGACGATACCAGGAGAGCTTTCGGGATGCCCCTGAGAGGACCCACCTGACGCTGCATGACGTGGACGGGAAGATGCGACGCCCATCAAGCAAGCCCCGTATCGTGTGAACCCGCAATAAGTGACTATCATTGAGGAAGGAACAAAGTTCCAGTGGACTAAGACTTATAATTCCGATCTGTTACTAAGAGTGTCAAAGAAAAGGGTTTGCTATCAATGATCTTAGCAATTAAGTATTTTGTTGTGCATGTCCATGTTGGTGCCCAGGTAACGGTTTTCACAGACCACCATCCCTTGAAGTACCTTAACAAGTTTAAAGATAAGAACCTCCGCTTAACCAGGTGGAGTTTGTTTTTGCAGGAGTATCATTTAGATGTTCGTGTACGAGGGAAGACAATGTGGTAGCCGATTGCCTGTCGATATTGTAGGTATATTCTCCCTCAAGAAAAAAAAAAGAAAAGAAAAAAAAAATCCCAAGATTTTTTTTTTTATCTTAAAGAGGGAGGTGTCACATACATTCCCATATATGTCAGACGGGAATATTTTATTACTTGGATAACGGCGCCTCGCCATTACGTGGGGTGTCAAATTACAGGACGAGTATATAGGACGCTTGGGAAGAAAAACCTACTCAATGGAGTATTTGTTCTAACACTCAGCCTAGAACGAAGGAGAACGTTTTGTTAATTGACCAATGAGGTTCAATCTCCATAGACGCAATTCCTATGGGCCAATCAGAGGGTTTTTGCAGAGAACCAGAGCACCTTGAGCGTCAGAAGAGTCAGTTTGAGAGTAGAGGGTACGATGTAAAGGTGTGTGTGCCTTGGGGCGAATTATTCGGCTGAAGTAAGTCCTCTGTACTCCCCCTGTATTAGTCGTAAGATAATTAACTCAGCTAGTGTTTCATCTAGTGTTTCATGCAGTGTTGGAAATGTCTATAGTAGTGATTTCGACAGTGTTTTCGTTGGTAAAGTATTAATTCAATATTAATTTTCTTTCACCCCCGTTAAAAGTTTTACGAACGGGAATCTTCTGTTTTGAAACTTATTTACTCATTTGAATGTAAACTTATTTACTCACTTGAATGTTCAGTGATTGTAATCCTTCATGTAATCCTATTAACTTTAATGAATAGTGTTAAACGTTATCTGTGCGTTTCATTTTTTTTTCTTGATTTTTATAAAATCAAGTGGCGGCCTTGAAATTTCTTTTAAGTTACCCAAAGACATGGGGTCTTGGGAACTCAGTCACCCATTCACTCTTACTATGTGTTACGAGTCTGACAACTTTACAATTTTTCACATACTTAATCTATTGCAAGTCAGATATGTGAGCGAGATTCGTAACAATATGTATATATACATATACATATATGTATATATGCATATATGTATATATACATATATATGTATATATACATATGTATATACATACATATATATATATACATATATGTATATATGTATATATATACATATATATATATGTATATATGTATATATATATACATGTATATATATATATATATATATATATACATGTATATATATATACATATGCATATATATATGTATATATACATATATGCATACGTGTTTATATACATATATGTATATATGTATATATACATATGCATATATGTATAATTATATATATACATTTATGCATATATATGTATATATAGATATATGTTTATATACATATATGAATATATATGTATATATACATATGCATCTATATATATATGTATATATACATATGCATACGTGTTTATATACATATATGCATATATACATACGTGTATATATACATACATGCATATATATATACATGTATATGCATATATACATATGCATACATTATATATGTATATACATATATGCATATATACATATGCATATATTATATATATATACATATATATGTATATGTATATATACATATATGCATATATATATATATATATATACATATGTATATATATACATGTATATGTATACATATACATATATATACATGTATATGTATACATATACATATGTATATATACATATACATGTATATATATGTATATATATATATATATATATGTATATATATATATATATATATACATGTATATATATACATGTATATGTATATATATATATGTATATATATATATATACATGTATATATATACATGTATATGTATATATATATATATATATATGTATATATATACATGTATATATATACATATATATATATACTTATGTATATATACATATGTATATATACATGTATATGTATATGTATATGTATATATACATGTATATGTATATATACATATGTATATATACATATGTATATATACATATATGTATATATACATATATGTATATATATGTATATATATATGTATATATATACATATACATATATATACATATGTATATATACATATATGTATATATACATATATATACATATATGTATATATACATATATGTATATATACATATGTATATATATATATACATGTATATATACATATACATGTATATATACATATACATGTATATATACATATGTATATATACATATGTATATATACATATGTATATATATATATGTATATATATACATGTATATATATATATATATATATGTATATATATACATGTATATATATTATATATATATATACATATACATATATATACATATGTATATATACATATGTATATATACATATACATGTATATATGTATATATGTATATATACATATGTATATATACATATACATGTATATATGTATATATATGTATATATGTATATATACATATGTATATATACATATGTATATATACATAAGTATATATATATGTATATATATACATGTATATATATATTACAAAGGATTACAAAGGCGGAGCATGCCGACAGGAGATCTTTTGATCCATATCTAGGTCGGATGCAAAAAAAAAAAAAAAAAAAAAAAAAAAAAAAAAAAAAAAATCATATTAATAATAAATTAAAACTATAATAATGTAAAAATAACAAATAAAATACATAAATAAATGCATAGGTATAGTTGAATAACAAACAAAAAGGTAAATAGTAAATGATTATAAATTGACAACTAATAATAAATGAAAATCAGACAGACAAATTATAACAAAACAAAAACAAATAATATAACATAAATTATAATCATTACAGCATCTTACTTAGGTATTTGTCTAAATGATTCTTAAAGCTTCGAACTGAACTACATTGCACTACCTGTGCAGGAAGTTTATTCCATTCATTAACTACACGGTTGGCAAAGTTGTTTCTACCTACTTCCAAATTGAATCTATTTCCGGACAGTTTGAGACCATTGTTTCTTGTCTGATTCTCATTCAATGTGAAAATTTGGTCACTTTTGATGTTGTCAATTCCCTTTAAAATCTTAAAGACCTGTATCAAGTCACCTCTGAGTCTACGTTTTTTGGGGGAAAACAGATTCATGTGCTTAAGTCGATTTTCGTATGATTTATTTTTGATATTTGGAATCAGTTTTGTGGCTCGCCGTTGTACTTTTTCCAGTCTGTCAATGTCTTTAATGAGATTCGGTGACCATACGGAAACAGCATATTCCAAATGTGGACGAACTAACGATTTATATAGCTTGTTAATGAGTGATGGACTTTTGAAATCAAAAGATCGCGCAATCAATCCCAGAATCTTATTTGCTTTCTCAGAGGCTGAAATACACTGCTTGGATGATTTGAGGTCGTTACTGATAATTACGCCGAGATCTTTTTCACTATCCACTTTTGTTAACGAATTTCCAAATAACTTGTAATCGTACTTACTGTTATTTTTACCTATGTGCATTACCTTGCATTTACTTGTGTTAAATTTCATTAGCCACTTTTCAGACCATTGCTGTAATTGACCTAAATCTTCTTGAATATCTAATTGGTTTGAGTGATCATTTGCCACTCCGCACAGTTTAGTATCATCAGCAAATTTGGAAACAGTAGATTTTAGTCCATGGTCTATATCATTTATATATACTATGAATAGAAGTGGCCCAAGAACGGAACCCTGAGGAACTCCACTTGCAACATTTTTCCATCCAGAAGTTTTTCCATTTAAAACAACTCTCTGTTTTCGACCTTTCAACCAATTACTAGTCCAACCTAATAGGCTACCACTTATTCCATGCAAAGCTAATTTAGTAAGTAGTCTTTCGTGTGGGACGGTATCAAAAGCTTTTGCAAAGTCTAGATATATTAAATCTATATTGTTTCTTTTGTCATAATTGGAGATAACTGTGTTGTAGAATTCGAGTAAGTTAGTCACGCAAGAACGTTTCCGTCTGAAACCATGCTGGTTATCATTTATCAAACGGTTACTTTCTAAATGATATTCGATATCATCTCTGATGATAGTTTCCATTATTTTTCCTACGATCGAAGTCAAACTTATAGGCCTATAGTTATTTGGTTTCTTTTTGTCACCTTTTTTGAATATGGGAGTAACGTTAGCTAGCTTCCATTCTCTTGGGACATCTCCGGATATGATGGATTTCTTGAAAATAATTTCTAATGGAACAACAATCTCATTTTTAATTTCCTTTAAGATTCTTGGATGCCAACCGTCAGGCCCTGGTGTTTTATTAACTTTGATTTTGTCTATACACCTTTTAATTTTTTCTTTTGTTATATTTACCGTAGTGAGTAAGTTTACCCCAGACTTTTCACAGGTTTCAGTTTGGAATTCACTTTGAGGCGTTTCGTTTACGAATACCGAGCTAAAATAATTGTTTAAGATATTACACATTCCTTCATTTGAATATTCAAGTTGACCGTCAGCAGATAATATTGGACCAATGTGATTCCTAACAACCTTTTTATCTCTAATGTAACTATAGAATTCTTTGGGATTCTCTTTGGATTTATCAGCGATGTTCATTTCGTATTGTCGTTTTTTTTTCTTATTGTCTTTTTTAAATCTCTCTGTATTGATACATAACTTTCATAGTCATTAGAAGCACCCGAGCACTTATATTTCTTATAAGCCTGTCTCTTTTTAGCAATACTTTTTTCAGTTTCTTTGTCG
>NC_134797.1:13831965-13881965 GCF_046742065.1 Oratosquilla oratoria | reverse complement strand
AACTTTTGGTTATTAGTGTACTTAGTGTTTGTTTCTAAAAGGGAGTGGTTTTGGAAAATAAAAGATTGAATTAATGGAGATTATGAATGGACAATGGAATTGAACAGGCGGATGAATTTGTTTGTGTGTGCTTCATAATATATTTAGTAGATGAAGATGAAAGTTGTCATACAGTAAAGTATTCGAGGCATGCGAGCCTCGGTGATTTGACCTTGTGGTAGAAATGTTGTGTCTCGTTGCATTGATTTTGACCGAAGCACTGTGGCGACCTTTCGTCCCTGATCTGCTGATTTATATATTCGGACTCTTTTGATTTGTTTCTGACAAGTGTGTATTTTGACTCGGGAAACTCCCACTTCCTGACAAGAAAGAGACTTTCGTATATGCATACATGTCATTCAATGTTCTACTGATAGGTTCGGGCAGAAAATCTACCAAATACTATGGACAATAATCATTTGATCACATACCCTTTTTTCTATGTACGTCATTCGGTTTTCTAATGATGGTGGCATTACCATCACAAGAAATCGTAACCAAAGGCGAGAAAATCTGTTAAATATTTGGAAAAGAATGCCACCCTCTCGTCATAGCTTAGCTGATCAAAGTACCCTTTCTCGTAACGACGAGCATGGAAGGGTCTATCTGAGGACGGAAATTCTCCAACGAGATTGCTGACCCCTAACCACTTAAGAACATACTCCGCGTCTTCCTTAAGGTTATCATATTTACCAATAAAGTCATAATCTATGCTACATGGATTGCAGATCTGGAGTACTGGCAGCCAGTGCTCATTCCTCTGTTCAACAGATCCATGACCAGGCTCTGATATGAATCTGATGAATTCGGAGAAGGTCACATTGTGTCCTCCTGCCTTCGTGTGACCTCGGTACTTCATCTCGATCTTCTGCCCGACATGATAGTGGAAACTGTAGCTACTCTTTTTGTCTTCGCTTTCCAACTTGTCCTTGAAGGCGGACAGTACTCGGTCGAAAGGGTGCCTCGTGAACATGAACTTCTTGTAAGTCGTCAAGATGTCCTTGACAGAGTTCTTGTACTTGGGGGAGAGTAGAGTGGGTAAGGAACTATGGACTCTGAACCTATCGATGGTGCTGATGTTCGTGGTAGGTTCAACTACCCCTGTCAGCTTCATCCAGATTCGTTTCCAACTCGTACAGGCTACCTGGTGAAGGGAGAGAGAGTTTGTGGTGATGAAAAAAATAATTGATTTAAATTGCTAACCATATTGTATTGAAGCTTTCCTTCTTAGAGATCTCCATCCTTTTTTTATGACCCTGAAGCTCTTTCACCCACCTGTATGACCTTCACAAAAACAAAGTATTTCTTCCTGAACGTAGTTCATCTTCCCATAAAATAACCTTCTAATACATTGACATTTTCATTTGTTTCATGAATTTACGACATGATAACTGTATCTTGAATTTTCATGGACTAAATATTCGCAGCCCTACGGTTGGTGACCGCTGTTTTTGAAATATCGCATAGCTATTTTAGGAAGAAATATTAGACTACTATATGTTTTGCATTAGTGTGGGACACTTTCTATGTTATCAGTTTACAATGCTAGGAGGATAACAGTCGCAGATTGTCGGTTCTATATGAAACGCTGAAAGAAATAGAGTTAAAGTTGATAGAGATCTTTGACACGGTCAGTCCATGTGCGCTGCATCTCCAAATGAGGATGAGGATGTTGACGGGATTCGAAGCTGGGCGTTAGAGAAATTGTTTTTCTGGTACCCATCTTGCAGGTATCCGTCGCTGGTCACTCAAATCTATCCGTGTATCATACAATTATGGTAACATTACACATCCCAGCCTGGAGCCAACCTCAGCTTTGATCATTTCCGTCTTATTCGCACACAAAATTCTTCCTCCTTAAACAATGTCCTTCATAGCCCTCATTAGCTTCTCCCTAGCATCTTACGTTTCCAACATCTAACAAACTGCTGCCCCGCTTATACATACATATACCAAAGGCTTTTTCCCCCCACATGGTGGGTAGCCAAAAAGAAAAAGGCATAGAAACCACTCCCATTCATTCCATTTCATATATATTCCACTCCCCTCCACCATCCTCCCTCCCTCTTATCTTGGCACCTCCTGGATGACGGGTCATCCCTGCATCCTGTCCACTGCCCCGCTTATGCTGTCATGAATGTCATGTACTCCTTTGAGACTGAATACAAATCGTAATCTCTCGTTTATTTTTCTCAACTTCCCTGCTCCTCACCTACCTTCATTTCTAGTCTATCTTTGGTTATTCTATCATAAATCATGTTTGAATGCTCTGGAAGCTTGCACCTATTTATCTTGAACAATTCCTCCCCCTCCATCAACATAGTAGGTACAAATTGTGATACTTTTTGTTGGGGTATGGCTTTTCTTTCTTTTACATAAAAGTAGTCGAGATGAAGGAACATTTCAAGGGCCCCACAAATAGTTGAAATATAATGGTAACATATTTACTCAAGATATAAAGCTTCTGTGTCCTTATTAATACAAGGAAAATGAACCGAATGGTGAAAGCTATAAACAAACACACTGTGACACATTTCGTACACTACACCAACGAATGGGTTCATGAAAACGAATCATACCTTCGGAACGTAACAATACAACACTTTGTTGTTGACGTCGATATGGATGTGGTCGAGATGATAGTTATTAATGGGTATACTGATGTTCAGAAGGGTACAGGTCCTCTTCATTGCTGTCCTCAGCTCATCGCTACGTCTTTTGGGCTCTGCAGGGGCGGAAGTGTCCCACATTAGGGCATTTCAAAATTTCCCCTTGTTCTTGTAATGGGTCACCACAAGAATATCCAACAATTTTTATATATGACGATTAAACAAGGAACAGCAAGGGACCTAGGTACTCTATCTTTCGATTTTTTCTATCAATATGACTCGTGACGAAAGTAGGCTTTGGCTTATCTACAACATACAAGGGGGACTGAATCCTTTGTATACACGGAGCCAAACGAAAACAGGGGAAGGTCTGATTATTATGGCCATATATGTATTTACCTAGTTGTATTTTACGGGAAGGGGAGCTATGCTCGTGGTGTCCCGTCTTCATATCTGTGTGTGTGTGTGTGTGTGTGTGTGTGTGTGTGTGTGTGTGTGTGTGTGTGGGTGTGCGCGTGTGTGTGCGTGTGCGTGTATATATATATATATATATATATATATATATATATATATATATATATATATATTATATATTCCTATTGAGAAGAATATTTTCCCTTTGGGACTGATGTTGGGTGGGGAGGAGGACGGTTTGGTGGAGTATTGAGTTTGGTGGTCTGTAAGAGTTTGTTTTGTGATTTGGGTGCGATTTTTTTCTAGATGTGTTGCATAGTGCCGATGTACTATGAAAAGCTTAAAACTATATCTTACCTTTTAAGTTGAAAATCAAAGCATTTACTTCGACCCGGAATTTCGCAAACTATCAACCGCCAAACGAAATACTTTATCACGAGTTCCAGAATTTTGCCAATTCCCATTCTTCACACGATTTCTGGCACCTAGCTAATAAGCTCCCTCCCCCTCAAAAAATCCCATCTTTCTTCATATCTCATTTCTTTCGTAGCGATGTTGCAGATTCCTTTATGAAAATGTTTAACTCTTTGCTGAAGCTTTCACTAAAAATTAGTTTGGACCATTCCGGTTCTGTTCTTTCCACCACTGCCTTCTATTAAAATTTCTTTTAAGGGTGATCTTATGAACTAATTGGTTCAAGACTAATCAGACCTATCTATGACTTTCAGAAAAGTAATATAGAGACATTTTTTCCTAAATAAAATCTTGACTTTGAATCTACATACTTTTAGTTTTTTCTTCTAGAGCGGCCCACTGCTGGTATTTCATTCTTGTACTGTTTTAGCTCTTTTGCCTTTTTTTGAATGGGTGGGAAAATCTATAACAACAAAAGATTAAAAAGAAAGAGTGAAAGTGCAAGTACAAGACTGCTGTGAGAAGGAAAACATGTGGTTAAGATTCACCAGGTAATATTTTTTATTTATATGAAGGAAAAGTGCCGAGAGATTAGAAAATGGCGAATGTAGTTCCAATTTACAGAATGAAGAATCTAGGAGGAATCCCTAAATTACAGGCCCGTGTCCTTAAACACTATCAACAGTAGCACCAGCGTCAAGAGGAAACATCAACAGCAACAACTATCTTTGTATTTCGTCACCAATTATTCACCAGCGCTTCCTCCCTCGAGGACAATATTACGCCGAGATTGAATACGAGAACGGGGCTATGGAACAAAGAGGTTGCTGTAGGTTTCAACAACAAGAGCAGCAACAACAACTACATCAACAGTATTTGATAATCAGCGCTTCTATCCTTGGGGGCAATATGGAGCCGATGAACTGGAGTCATAGTAGTAAAGGGGATAAGTTTTTAAAATCCCAAGATTAATTGCGACAATGATAACTAAAGTCTTACAGGTTTGCAAAAGTTTATAGTATTACCATCATCGTTTTCCTGCTGGTAGATGTGTAGACTATCTTCTGGCGTAACATCAACCGTGTCTGCGGTCCGTAGGGGTGTCATTAAAGCTAAAAAAAGGGCTACAATATCAAGCTAAAGGAGATGCAAGGTGTGGTAGCAACAGCATACGAGAATATGTTCTTAGCTTGGATAAGTTTTTAAAATCTCAAGATTAATTGCGACAATGATAACTAAAGTCTTACAGGTTTGCAAAAGTTTATAGTATTACCATCCTCGTTTTCCTGCTGGTAGATGTGTAGACTATCTTCTGGCGTAACCTCAACCGTGTCTGGGGGAAGATATTATATCCCATTAACCCTTGCTCAATTATACACATGATAAAAACGCATTAAAAATTACTGGTAAATCCTGAAAATAGGTGGCTTTTGAAAAACCCTGAACGTGAAAGAGTTCTTACGTTTCAACACGTTGACGGCCTTGACCGAGTTTGCTAAGGCTATAGGCCATGGGTCAAAATCTATGCAATCGCTTTATAAGAAATTCCTTTGCAAATTTCGCAAGGCAACTATAAATTCTTATGGGCACTTACTTTGGACCACAGCGATGCTAAAACACCAATGTTCCCACATTTTCACTTTCCCTCTAATTAGCTACAGCTAATTAAATTTATGAGTGGAGATTTTAGTTCACACAGTAGACGCTAGGTGGCTACGACTCGGATATTTTCAATTTTTCTTAAACAATAAAACAGATCTGGCAACTCCAAGTGTTTTTTTACGCCTACAAGATGAGGCAATGTATTGATATCCTGGTTGAACTTGACATCTATCCTCATCTATTACCAAAATTGACAAGAATTCTCCTAACTCAAGTACATTCGTTGAATTTAATCTCTGCCACCAGGGCCTCAATCTTTCTAGCTAGCCTGTAGTAACCATTGTTTTGGTTACTACTAGGTTGCCAAGTGCCAAAGAGCTTCTTTAGTGAGAGAAAGGAATGATTGAAAATTCAGTTTTCTCGGAACTATCTATTTAGAAAACAATGTGAAGTGTACCAAATGAGCCCGCTCACTTGGGGAGCGTAATTTTGATGCAAGGATATATAACAACATACTTTATAGCACCACAAATGAATAGGCTTACAAGATGTGATTTACACTTTACAGAATAATAGTGCTAATATTTATAACCATTTACATATATGAGACATAACACAGTATTACATACATATACCAAAGGCTTTTTCCCCCTTACACGGGGGGGTAGCCAAAAAGAAAAAGGCATAGAAATCACTCGCACCCATTTCATTTCCCATATACTCCACTCCCCTCCACCCTCCTCCCTCCCTCCTATCTTGGCACCTCCCGGATGACGGGTCAACCCTGCATCCTGTCCACTGCCCTGGGTCAGAAGCAGTGTCGCAAGACACAGCACATCCACAGCAAGGCCGCTTCATTAAATCGGCGACCCCCCCTCATGCAGAAAAGGAGAAGACGGGGAGAAATCCCTTCGGGCTGCGTCAAATTTTTTTTATACATACTTCCTCACCCCCCATCCCCCACCCACTCCCCCTCATGCATCACAGCCTCATCTATACACAACCCCTCTCCATTCACCCCTATCCTCTGTCCTCTTCCGTCCTTCCTCCACAGACATTCCTCTCTTTTGTAAAGCCCCTTTCACCCCCATCCATCCATCTCATCCTGGGACGCCCCCTCATATTCACTCCTTCCACCTCCGCCTTCCACACTTCTTTTACTAATCTTTCTTCACTCATTCTTTCCATGTGTCCAAACCATCCTAATACTCTTTCATCAACCCTATCTCCCAGTTCCCTTTCCACCCCTGTTCTCCTCCTCACCTCCTCATTTCTCACTCTATCTAGCCTAGTAACCCCTATCATACTTCTCAGACACCTCATCTCAAACACATTCAAACTCCTTCTCTCTTCCTCTCTCATGTTCCATGTTTCTGCCCCGTACATTGCTGTTGGCACAATCATTCCTTCATATAACTTCCTCTTAGCATCCATTCCCAGATGTCTATTTCTCATTACACTTTTTAAACCACCAAGGCATTTACTCGCTTCTCTCAATCTACATTCTCCCTCCACCCCCACTCCTCCCTTTCCTGCCACATTCGCACCCAAGTATCTAAAACTATCCACTTCCTCCAGTTTCTCACCCTTAATGCTCACTTCCAGCCTACTGTCACTCTCTCCCCTTGTACATCTCATCACCTTACTTTTGCCCACATTTATCTTCAGCTTCCTTCTTTCACACACCTTCTCAAACTCTGTCACTAACTTCCTCAATCCCTCCTCTGATCCTGCTACAAGCTCAGTGTCGTCCGCAAACAGCAGCTGGCTCACCTCCCACTTTTCTCCATTTTCTTTAATCATCTCCAACCCCTGACCCACTACCCTTGCATTCACCTCTCGCACCACCCCATCCATGTAAATATTGAACAGCCAGGGTGACATAACACATCCCTAACGAAGTCCCACCTTTACCTCAAACCATTCACTCTCTCCATTTCTAATCCTAACGCAAGCTCTACTACTCTCATAAAAACTCTTGACTGCTCTTAACAGCTTTCCTCCTATCCCATATATCTGCAGTACCTCCCAAAATATTAATAATGGTTATATGGCCATATTTCTGTAATCAAAATTCTAGCAAGGAGGTGACAATACTAACAATAAAGAAAACGACTCTAGTACGAGTATTTTAGAGAGAATGATGGTTAAGGCTACATTATTCACCCCCTAGTGACGAGGTAGGAGGAACAAAATTTTCCGAACGTGAGCCTTGGTGGCAAATGAAGTATCTGCGACTTTGGTGTAAGGTATGGTCGTGTCCTCACGGAGCAGATAGGCCGGCTTGACACGATCGATGTTGACGAATTCCGGCATACCGTTCTTCTCTATGGTAATCGTTTTCCTAGTTAAAGTTTAAGTGGTTTCTTCACGGCGTCACTTCTAATGAACACATGTGCGCAGGTGTCGTGGTCTTGACCAACAAAAGTCTTGAAGGATGGCGTACGAGGCTGCATCGGTTGAAGAGAACGTACATGATCTGTCAGTTTTGCAGTGTTGTCCTGAAGATGACATGAAGTAGAGTCAGGGGCAGGGCCAAGAGTTGACCAGGTAGCTTGAGGGTAGTTCCATGGACGAGTTTGGCAGAAGAATGTTGCAAGTCTTATTTGAAGGACGTACTTATACCCAGAAGGTCAAGAGGAAGGGCTTGCGACCAGTCGTCTAGTTGGACTGAGGCTAGGGAAGATTTCAGTTGACAATTAAATTGTTCTACAGTACCATTAGCTTGCGGGTGGTAACTTTTAATTCTGATGCGCCGGATGCCTAGAATTTTCATCAATTTGTTCCACACATTGGACTCAAACTGGGCGCCACGGTCGGAACACCGAATCTGGAGATCCAGGTGCTGATGTCAGCCAAGGGGGCAACTTCAGGCCAACGGATGAAACGGTCGACGCAGGTAAGTAACGGTAACCGTTAGAGAAGGGCACTAGACTAACAAGATCAATTTGCACATGTTCAAATCTTGAAGAGACTGGAGTGAAGGTTGCAGCTGGAGAACGCGTGTGACATAATACCTTCGAACGTTGACACTGTATACATGTGCATGCCCACTGCCTGAGATTTTTATTGATGTTAGGCCAGATGAAACGTAATGACATCATCTGGGTTGCTCGGATGCTAGGGTGAGAAAAGTTGTACAGTTTATGGAAGACTGGCAGGCGATAATTCTTTGGAAGAAAGGGACGGCTGGTTTCAATAGAAACATCAGCGTAGATGTGCACATCCGTGCCTGGGAGTAGGATCTTCTTAAACTGGAGCGCAGGGTTGCTCAATAATCCTTGCAGTCCTGGGTCGGCTGTATGGTCGGCAGCAATGGCAGCATAGTCGATAAGGGAGGATGTGACTGCAGATATGTTGCGAGAACGGGCATCCGCTGGGGAATTGTCGGCACCTTTGATATGGCGGAGGTCTGTGGTGAACTGTGGAATGAAGTCAGTGTGACACAGTTATCCAGGGGAGCAGGAGGATTTGTTGTTGAGAAACGTGATAGTGAGGGGCTTGTGGTCGGTGTAAGTGTGAAATTTACGACCTTCCACAAAGTATCGAAAATGATTGATCGCTTTGTAGATCGCTAGGAGTTCTTTATCATAGGCGTTGTATTTGTATTCCTTTTTGCTAAATTTCTTAAAGTGAAGGGTTTTCAATCACCTTGGACGTGCTGCTGATGGACTGCACCAATGCCAATGCCGGAAACATCTGTAGTGATTGAAATGTCGGCGTCCGGGTCTGGGAAACAGAGCGGTGAAACGTCAGTGAGGGCTTCTTTAGCTGTCGTAGAGGAGTCTTCCTTTTCCGGTGTCCAAACTGAGGTAATGGATTGACTACGTTTACAGGGCTAGATTGGTTGGAGCAATAGAGAACAATGAGGGATGAAACGGTTGTAAAAGTTTACCATTCCGAAAAACTCCTCGAGTTGGCGCTGCGTGGTAGGCTTCGGGAAGCGATGGATAGACTCACATTTGTCTTGGAGGGGAGCGATTCAGTATGAAGTGACAGTGTGACCAAGAAAGGTGATGGAGGAAACACCAAACACGGATTTGTCATGTTGATCTGTACTCCGTATTTCTATAGACGAGTTAGAACTTCTGTATACGTCCCATATATACGTGAGCATACACCCAGTCATATGACCCACTTACATCCTCACCCAACCACCCCAAACTCACACTATTTCCTGTCTCGAGATTGCTGAGCTAAACATCACGAGGTCCAATGCAACACACATCTCGCTGACCCAAGCAATCTCTAGCATCGCGACAGCCAGGCAACACACACACACACACGAACGCACACTTATAAGTGCAGTCGACCACCAACTCATAACATTACAGAACCCAATAACAACGAGCTTTTCCCCCTTGGAAATATTATATAATAAATAAATGGGATGTAATTAGTAATTAAGTATGAGAATATTGGTTGTGGGAGGCCGAATACTCCCATTGAAAACAGTGTAAGTACAATTGCTAGCACCTGGAAATTTTGCATATCTAGCGTTTCCGCCGAACGAAACTGAGACGCACCGGGGAGGACGACCAGTTGGTGCGATGACAGGTATTGTGCAAAAGGCTAGTGATAGAGACAATTAACTGTATAAAATAGAAAAGACATGTAGTCAATTTCAGTGTATTGTGAAACAAGTGAATCCTTTGAATAAAGGAAAGGAACTTACTACGAGTTTGGATTAACCATCCCGACTTCTGTAAAATGTATCCTTTCAGCACCAGTTAAGGATACACTTCCCGTAGCTGTTGTTTGTGCATCACTGGGTCAGAGATGGTAATGGGATCATCGATGTATGCAAAGCAAGGAAGTTGGTGTTCGAAAGTAGGTCGTAAAGATGAAGCAGCGCGGAGGAGGTACGAGCACTTTGCGCCATTAATGTTTGTTGCTGGGGTTTAAAGGCATGGTGCTTTACACTTTTCGGAGGAAGTCCCAAACTTCTGATGGTAGAAACATACCGGAGAGTGGAAAGTACGGTTCCTAGAGCGTGATCTTCGCCGGAAACTGTCTCGAGAAAAAGAACGGGAACGTGAGTGGTTGTCGAGCTGTTTCTGCATCTGCTGGAGAAAATTGGGAAACAAGATCGGCAAGTTGCTTGGTGTCTTGTGCAGTGACGGTCGAGACGGCAGACGACTGTGCTAGTGGAAGAATTCCTATAAATTTATCGGCAAGGTTGGCAAGTTCATCGACGGTAAGGGTGTCCTTGACGTCGAAAAGGCTGCGTTGGGTCGCAGGAAGCAGCCGTTGGTAGAACAGTTGCTTGAAAACTTCCCTGTCAAAGGAGTCGTATTTATCTGCCAACAGTGTTTTCATGCGTCGAAAAGGATCGGAGGGCCTCTCATTGTCGAGTTCTTCTCTGGCGAAGTGACAGCATCAGCCTGTTTAAACATACATACATATACCAAAGGCTTTTTCCCCCTACACGGGGGTTAGACAAAAAGAAAAAGGTATAGAAACCTCTCCCACCCGTTCTATTTCCTATATATTCCACTTCCCTCCCCCTCCTTCCCCCCCTCTTATCTTGGCACCGTCTGGGGTATTGGCTGCATGTTATTGTGGCAAAGTAGCATGCAGCTGATACTTTAGGGTCTATATGGGGCGCCCCTACGGACCAGAGTCACACATCATTTTGTCTGTGATAGAGGAAAACTCTGTTCATAGAGAAATGATGATATTTTTATACTACGACTATCCCTCCGTTATGCTGTCCCCCAACCCCTTGTTACTCTCCTGCACCATTTCGCTGAATATTCATTTCTTTTTTTCGCCGACCCTGTGGTGGGGGAAGAGAATGCTACCACCAAGTCTTTCCACTTGAGTCGTAAAAGGCGAAAAAAAAAAAACGGGACGGGGGATGGGATTAGGAGTCCTACTACCTGTAGCCTCAAAAGGGGACATTCCTAAAAGAAGAAGAAAAGGCCCGTTTAAAGGTAAGGGTAAACTGAAAACCCCTCCAGTTAAGGTAAAATTCTGGGAAGGCAGTTAATTGTTTTCCGAGGCTGGTAACTGACTGGGATCTTCCAGAGGATTTGTTATTTGATCTACGCGGATCTGTTACCTATACAGCCAAACGGAATGTCAGAATGTAAATGTTCATTATAACGTCTTTAAATTGTTGAATAAATCTGACAATGCTCTGCCCCCTAATGCTGATAATCTAAAATAGCATTTTAGACGAGCATGGTATCAGCTTGCTATCTGCAGATGCTTGAAAAACTATATAAATACACCTAATCTTCCAAATCATGGTTGACAATTAGAAGATGGAGCAGTGCTCAGTTATGTGTGGATGCTAAATCTTCCAACTCCATCTGAGGATATTCTGATGGATATTATGTGTCAGAGGTGTTCATGCAATGACCAGACTTCTCTTGCAGAAATAAAAAGCCCTGTACTGACCTTTGCCAATTTAAAGATTGTGACAACAACAACTCTTCTCAATATACATACATACATATACCAAGGCTTTTCCCCCCTTACAAGGGAGGTAGCCAAAAAAGGAAAAGGCATAAAATCATTCCCACCCATTTCATCCCTGAATACACTCCACAGCCCTCCACCCTCCCTCTCATCTTAGCACCTCCTGGATGACGGGTCATCCCTGCACCTTGTCCAATGCCCTGGGTCAGAAGCAGTGTCGCAAGACACAGCACATCCACAGCAAGGCCGCTTCATTAAATCGGTGACCCCCCCATCTCCGTCCCCCCATGCATAAAGGAGAAGACGTGGAGAAATCCCTTCGGGCTGCGTCAAATTTTGCTCACACATAGTACCTCACCCTCCATCCCCCCGCCCATTCCACCTCATGCATCACATCATCATCCATTTACAACCATTCTCCATTCACCCCTGTCTTCTGTCCTCTCCCGTCCTTCCTCAACAGACATTCCCCTCTTCCCCAAAGCCCCCTTCACCCCATCCATCCACCTCATCCTAGGACGTCCCTTCATGTTCACTCCCTCCACATCTGCCTTCCATACCTCTTTTACTAGTCTTTCTTCACTCATTCTTCCCATGTGTCCAAACCATCCTAATACTCTTTCATCTACCCTATCTCCCAACTCCCTTTCCACCCCTGTTCTCCTCCTCACCTCCTCATTTCTCACTCTATCCAGCATAGTAACCCCCATCATACTCAAGATGGTAATGAAAATATATACAGCAATGATTCTGACGATGATGAAGTAGAAAAATTCGAATAGAATTATGCAATTTAATTACTTCTTTAGATAAGATTAATTTCCTTGATTTCTCTGACTGGACTAGCTAAGAAAATTGAGGCCTTGGTGCCAGAGATTAAAAGTAACTAGTATATTTGAGTTTGGGAATTATAGTCAATTTTGGTATTAGATGAGGATAGAGTGTCAAGTTTAACCAAGATGTTGATCCATAGCCTCATCTTGTAGACGTAAAATACATTAGGAGTTGCCAGATATGTTTTATTATTGAGGAAAAGCTGAAGACACACGAGCCGTTCCTACCTAGCGGTAACTGTATGAACTAAGACTTCCACTCGTGAATCTAATCAGCTGTAGATGATCAACGTGCAATTGAGAATGTGGGAACAGTGGCGTTTTAGAATCACTGTGGTCCAAACTAAGTATCCACAGGAATCTAAAGTTGCCTCGCGAGAGTTGCTACGGAAAGTCATCGCACGGTCTACGAACCCTTTGGAAAACGACTATGCAGTGGAGAACAGAACTTAAAGTTGAAAGGGTTCCAAAGATTTGGGATATCTATACTGTTCTGGGACATCGCAGTTATACCCTTAATAAGAACTTGCAGTTGTAGATGATCTTAAACTATCGGAATTACTATTAAGATCTGCAACGCTGAATAAGTGTTGATCATCAACATCTGGGGCAAAAATGATGATGAAAAGAATAAATAAATGAATAAATAAACAGATAAAAATAGATAAGTAAATAAATCCTTGTATTCTAGATTTAGTCACTACTTAGGTTTCGAGACTACCGCCACCTTATTCTTCCCATATGTTTACACCGTCTCAACCCACAAGAAATACTGTTAATCAAGGGCTTTAAGATGAGAATACTTACAGACTTGACGTGATTGAAAGAAGGCATAAGATATGCAGGAGAGACTGACAAAGAGGAAGACCAAAAGAACATGGCGCAACCTCTTCCACGAATATCTGTAAAAAAGAAATAAAATTTATATATATGTATATGTATATATGTATATATTGTGTTTATAATCTGCTGAGTGCCTAGATTATAGGTAACAAGTTTCTATAAAACGAGGTGGTTTAAGGGTAAAACAGATTAACAGAACATAGTTTAACGCTCGCATGCGCGCGTAAATATACACACAGGGATTGATTTTTTTTTTCAAATTGCAAAAAAGGCTTATTCAGTATTCGCTTTACTTACATACATACATACATATACCAAGGCTTTTTCCCCCTTACAAGGGGGGTAGCCAAAAAGAAAAAGGCATAAAATCATTCCCACCCATTCCATTCCTGAATACACTCCACACCCCTCCACCCTCCCTCTTATCTTAGCACCTCCTGAATGACGGGTCATCCCTGCACCTTGTCCACTGCCCTGGGTCAGAAGCAGTGTCGCAAGACACAGCACATCCACAGCAAGGCCGCTTCATTAAATCGGCGACCCCCTCTCCGTCCCCCCATTGCATAAAATGAGAGGACGGGGAGAAATCCCTTCGTGCTGCGTCAAATTTTGCTCACACATACTACCTCACCCACCATCCACCCGCCCATTCCACCTCATGCTATCACAACATCATCCATATACAACCACTCTCCATTCACCCCTGTCTTCTGTCCTCTCCCGTCCTTCCTCAACAGACATTCCCCTCTTCCCCAAAGCCCCCTTCACCCCATCCATCCACCTCATCCTAGGACGTCCCTTCATGTTCACTACCTCCACATCTGCCTTCCACACCTCTTTTACTAGTCTTTCTTCACTCATTCTTTCCATGTGTCCAAACCATCCTAATATTCTTTCATCAACCCTATCTCCCAGCTCCCTTTCCATCCCCGTTCTCCTCCTCACCTCCTCATTTCTCACTCTATCTAGCCTAGTAACCTCCATCATACTTCTCAGACACCTCATCTCAAACACATTCAAACTCCTTCTCTCTTCCTCTCTTATGTTCCATGTTTCTGCCACATACAGTGATGTTGGCACAATTACTCCTTCATACAGTCTCCTCTTAGCATCCATTCCCAAATGTCTATTCCTCATTACACTCTTTAATCCACCAAGGCATTTACTCGCTTCTCTCAATCTACATTTTACCTCCACTTTCACTCCACCTTTCCCTGCCACATTTGCACCCAAGTATCTAAAACTATCCACTTCCTCCAGTCGCTCTCCCTTAATGCTCACTTCCAGTCTACTGCCACTTTCACCCCTTGTACATCTCATCACCTTACTTTTACCCACATTTATCTTTAGCTTTCTTCTATCACATACTCTTCCAAACTCTGCCACCAACTTCCTCAATCCCTCCTCCGATCCTGCTTTACTTACTTTACATAATGAAGGGAGCTTAAAAAGATGCCTTATACATAGCCTCTCTAAACCTGACCTAACTGTGGAGTTGCTTCCCCAACAATGTCACCCAAGTGCGGTGTGAAAAAGAAATAAACAACACGGGGAGCAACAGCCCTCCCAAAATCCAAAATCCCTATGTTAACTCCCGCCCAGCCTCTACCTAAACTCGAGACCTCTCTACAGTAGTAACACTAGAGCAAATGTCCACTCTGTCTAAAGAAGGTAATATTTGATGTCGTCGGCATTGCATAAACACGGCAAAGGAAAGCGTTTATTCCTGACGTTCAGAGTTTATATACTTACTTTGCGGCTCAAGGTGGTTTGCGAGTTTCAGTTTACCTACCACTAAAATTATTTCCAATTTCTCTGTCTTTCCCCAAGACAAAGCCTCCTACTCATTTTCTAACTTTGTTGGTTGAGGATAAGAAGAATAGATATTCCACGTAACCTCACGGTTACACATCAATCCCAGTCTCCATCACCAAGTCTCCTGCCCATACCTCCAAAGCCACGACGCCATGAAATAGATATTCCTAATCGCCCGGTGGCAAAAAGCTCTTTTATACAGTACTATCTTTTCATTTCCTTACAGACATTCTTCCCCTCCCACAAAAACCGATCCCGCGCAAGCGGGTGGTCTTACCTTGCAAGTCGCAAGTCGCATTCCTTTGAGAAAGTCAATAAACGAAACGTCAGGAATAAACGCTCCACTTCCAGTCCATGTTTCCTTTGCCGTGTTTATGCAACTTGTTCACATGGATTTTCATTCGTCGGCATTGTATACATAAGATATCACAAGCATTGATTACAGCTCTGAATCTGTCTGCTCGCCCACATATGTGCATGTATTATGAATTATTTTCCCTAAAAAAAGTGTAGACTCGGGGGTTATTTGATGCAGGTTTTTAAGACTGAAAGGAACTGACATCAAAAGAGACGAAATTTTCACATTGAATGCAAATAAGACAAGAAATAATGGTCTCAAACTATCAGGAAGTAGATTTAATTTGAAAGTGGGCAGAAACAACTTCGCCAACTATGTAATAAGTGAATGTAATAAACTTCCTGCAGAGGTAGAACAATGTAGTACAGTTTATAATTTTAAGATTTATTTAGATAAACACTTAAGAAATATGCTGTAATGCCTATAATTTATCTTATTTTATCTATTTATCATTAACTATTCATTATTATGAATTATTCATCATCCTTTATCATTTATCTTTTGTCATTATTTATCAGTGCGTTGGCACCGAGTGAAACTAAGTTGAAAGGTAGGAACGAGTTTGAGTTTGGGAGTATGGTTAGGTGGGTGTATGAAGTGAAGAGAGGATGCGGGAGAGAAGGGTTGGCTATGCAAGTAAGTGAAGAGATAGGTAAATGCGTGGAGTGGAAGGAAGTTTCTTCAAGGTTAATGTGGATGAAGGTGAAACTGAGAAGGGAGATGTGGGTTTTGTAAGTGCATATGGTCCTAATAGTGAGAAGAGTGTAGAGGAATGGGAAGCTTTTTAGATAAAATTAAACGAGTACATAGAGGGTTTAAATAGAAATATCAGTATAGTGGTATTGGGAGATCTCAATGTTAGGGTTGGGAATGAACCAATAAACGGAGTGGTTGGGAGGTGTGGACTTCAAGGAAAAAATCACAGTGGAGAGATGATGGAGATGTATCTAGAGAGTTGATTATAGCAAATACAAGGTTTAGGAAGTCGAGCATAAGTACACATGGAAGAGGGTGGTGGATGGAAGGGTGGTAGATAGGGTTTTAATGGACTATATGGTGGTAACCAGGAGAAAAGTTGAAATATTTTTTTATGTACATGTTCTAAGGGTGGAAAGTAGGCTGAGAGTGGAGAATAGATGGAGAAAGGGGAAAAGAACAGACGATAGTGAGGTACTTAGAGTAAACTGTTTAAATGAGAAAGAAAAGGAGTTTAAAAAGAAGCTAAGAGAGGAGTGGGAGGGAGTGAAGGATAGAGTAGAACTAGGAATGGAAGAGGAATGGGAATGGTTCAAGAAGGGAGTGACAAGGTGTGCAAAGTTGCTGTATTGAACAAAAAGGACGGGAGGGAATAGAAGGAAGGGTAGTGAGGGGTGGGATAATGAAGTAGGTTTTAGAAGATAAAAAGCATTTACAAATTGGTTACAAAATGGGACGAGAGAATCATATGACGGGTACAAAGAAAAGAGAAGAGAATAAAGCATGAGATAAAGGAGGTAAAGAGGAAAGCAGATGTGAAATGTGGTAAGAGTATGACAAATTTTTGAAAGTAATAAAAAGATATTTTGGAAAAAAAAATTGAGGGAGTAAGAGGAGGCGAATCAAGTAAAGAAAAGGTGCAGATGGAGAGATGAAAATAAAAGAGATGGCAGTAAGAGGAAGATGGGCAGAGTATTTTAGGGAGTTGCTAAATGTGAAGGATAGGGAGGGAATAGTAGTTGCAGTGAGAATCGCTAAGAAAATGACAGTGATGAATGAGGAAAATGGAGAAATAAAGATGATGTAAAGCAGTTTTTAAAATGATGAAAACAGGTAAAGCACCTGGGTTCGGTGGGCGCCATACGGAGTGTCTAAAAAAGGGAGGTACAGTGATGGTGGACTGGCTGGTGAAGTTATTTAATGTTTGTCTAAAAGAGGGTAGAGTACCGAACAACTGGAGGAGTGCCTGTATAGTTCCACTTTACAAGGGAAAAAGGGGAAATGTGAGTTTAGTAGTTTCAGAGGAATCAGTTTGTTGAGTGTAGTTGGGAAGGCTTATGAAAGAATTTTGATTGAGAGGATTAGGAGAGGAACTGAGGGAGTAATTGATGAGGATCAGTGTGGGTTTAGGACAGGTAGGGGTTGCGTGGATCAGAAATTTGAGGTAAGACAGATATGCGAGAAAGCTTTAAGATTAGGTAAGGATGTGTTTTGGGCCTTCATGGATTTAGAAAAGGATTATGTCAGGGTAGACAGAAAAGTACTGTGGAAGGTACTGCAGATATATGGGAAAGCTGCTAAAACAGTGAAGAGTTTTTATGAGAGTATAGAGCCTGTGTTAGAATTAGAAATGGAGAGAGCGAGTGGTTCGTGGTAAAGATAGGATTTCGCCAGGGGTGTGTTATGTCGCCTTGGCTGTTCAATTTATACATGGGTGGGGTTGGGTGGGGTGGGAGGTAAACGCAAGGGTATTGGGCCGGGGATTGGATATGGTTAAAGAAAAAGGAAAAATGGGAGGTAAACCAGATTTTCCTGACGACACTGAGCTTATACCTGGATCAGAGCAGGGATTAAGTGACAGAATTTGGGAAGATGTGCAAAAGAAGGAAATTGAAGATATAGGAGGGTAACATTAAGGTGATAAGATGTATATGGGGAGAGGATGGTAGCAAAATGGAAGCGAGTATTAAGGAAGAGAGACTGGAGGAAGTGGATAGCTTTAAATACTTGGGTGCGAATGTGGCTGGAAAAGGAGGAGTGGAGGTGTAAGTAGAATGTAAATTGAGAGAAGTAGATGCATTAGGAGATTAAAAAGTGTAATGAGAAATAGTCATTTGGATGCTAAGAGGAGATTGTATGAAGGAGTGATTGTGGCGACAACACTGTATGGGACAGAAACATGGAACACGAGAGTGGAAGAGAGGAAGAGATTAAATGTGTTTGGGATGAAATGCTTGAGAAGTATGATAGGAGTTAATAGGTTGATAGAGTGTGAAACGAGGTGAGGAGAACGGGGGTGGAAAGCGAGTTGGGAGACAGGGTTGTTGAAAGAGTATTGGGATGGTTTAAACACAGGGAAAGAATGAGTGAAGACATTTTAGTAAAAGAGGTGTGGAAGGCAGAAGTCTAAGGAGTGAGTATGAGGGGGTGACCAAGGATGAGATGGATGGATTTGGGAAAGAGGGGCATTTGGAAAGGTGCATTTGGAAAGAGGTGAACGTCTGTTGAGGAAGGGAGAATGGGGTGAATGGAGAATGGTTTTGTATGGATGATGCTGTGATGGATGGAAGGAAGTGGTTGGGGGATGGGGATAAAGATTACATGTGAATGATATTTTGACGCACCTCGAAGAGATTTCTTCCCGTCTTCACTTTTTCTGCACGAGAGGACGGAAAGATGGGGGAGGGGGGGGATCGCTGATTAAATGAAGCGGCCTTGCTGTGGATGTGTTGTGTCTTGCTACATTGCTTCTGACCCGGGGCAGTAGGCAAGATGCAGGGATAACCCTTCATCCAGGAGCAAAGAAAAGAGTGAGGGAGGGGTGGTGAATGGGAGTGTAATATGTGGGGATAAAATGGGTGGGGCTGGATTTATGCCTTTGACTTTGGCTACCTCCCTTGTAAGGGGGAAAAAGCTGTTAGTATAGGTTTGTATTTTATCTATTAATTTTCTATTATTATTATTATTATTATTATTATTATTCTATTTTTTTTCGCATCCAACCCAGTTATGGACCAAAAGGTCTCCTGTCGGCATGCTCTTACTTTGTAAATCCTTTGTGTGTGTGTGTTTTTACCTAGTTATATTTTACGGGAAGGGGAGCTATGCTCGTGGTGTCCCGTCTTCATATCTCATTTTATCTAAACTATTTTTAAATTCATGTATTGTTTTTTCACACACCACTTTTATATCTAACTTGTTCCAACTGTCTTTTACTCTGTGAGGAAAGCTGTTCTTTTTCAGATCCCTTCTATAGCTGTCTTTCTTGATTTTCTTTCCGTGTCCTCTTGTATTTTTATCATCCCACTTTATTAGATCCTATCAATAATTTCTATGCCTTTCATGATTCTGTAAATAGCTATCAAATCTCTCTTCTTTGTTCTAGTGTCTGTAGCTCAAGTTTTGCTAGTCTCTCTTCATATGATAGTTTTGAGAGTGTTGGTGCCAATTTTGTAATTGCTCTTTGTATTCTTTCAATTTTTTTATACATTTTTTTTTTGTACTTGGTGACCACATCGTTGCTGCATATTCCAATCTTGGTCTTATCAGAAATTAGTATTTTCTTCACCATTTCTTCGTCCAGGTATGTAAATGCCACTAATTGTTCTTATCAAATTATAAGTTTCTCCAAAAATCTTATTTATATGTTTCTCAGGTGACATATTATTCATAACAATGACTCCCAGGTCCTTTTCATTTTCAACTTTTTTTATTCCCTCTTCTCCCAATTTATATAATCCTGTTATTCTGTTTTTTCTTTTTCCAAATTCCATTATACTACACTTTTTAGTGTTGAACTCCATCTCCCACTTCCTACTCCATTCCCATACTTTATTTAGATCACTCTGTAGTGACTCACAATCTTCTTCCGTGTTCACTTTTTTTAATAGTTTTGCATCATCTGCAAAGAAGCTCATATAACTTTCAATTTCTTCATCCATATCATTAATATATATAGCAAACATTATTTGGACCAGAACTGTTCCTTGTGGAACACCACTTATTACTTCATCCTAATTTGAGTGTTTGTCTCTTATCACTACTCTCATTTTTCTTTCTTGCAAAAAGTCTTCCATCCATTTAAGCAGTTTGCCCTGTATTCCTCCTTGAGTTTCTAATTTCTGAAGCAACTTCTTATGTGGTACTTTGTCAAAAGTTTTTTTTAGGTCTAGAAATGCACAATCAGCCCATCCATCTCTTTCTTGTATTATATCTATTAGCCTTGAATAGAAACATTAAATTGGTGACGCATGATCGTCCTTGTCTGAATCCAAATTGCCTTGGATTTAGCACGTTTTTTTTTTCTTCTAAATATTCTACCCATTTACTTTTGACAATTCTTTCACAAATTTTTGCTATTGTACTTATTAGAGAGACTGGTCTATAGTTGGTAGGGTCTTCTTTATTTCCCCCTTTATATATAGGTACTATATATGCTTTTTTCCAATCTTTTGGAATTTTTCCTCCTTCCAAGGAACTGTTTATTATGCTGTGTATTATGTCTGCCAGTTCATTCCTGCATTTGTTCAAAATCCAGTTTGCTATTTCATCTGGTCCATGCGATTTTCTGGCATCAAGATTACTCAAGTGTTTCATTATTTCATTCTTTGTTACTTCTATTTCTTTCATAGGGGGGGGCTTTCTCTTTCCATTCGATCTCCCCAGGTTGTATGTTCTCCCTTGTAAACACTGATTTAAAATGCTTGTTCATAATTTCTGCCATTTCTATTTCCTCTGTGTATTCAACTCTTTGTCTTAATTTCTCTAAATCTTGTTTGTTTTTCAGTTTGCTGTTTACAAATCTGTAAAATAGTTTTGGTTCGTCCACATTTGGAATATGCTGTTTCCGTATGGTCACCGAATCTCATTAAAGACATTGACAGACTGGAAAAAGTACAACGGCGAGCCACAAAACTGATTCCAAATATCAAAAATAAATCATACGAAAATCGACTTAAGCACATGAATCTGTTTTCCCTAAAAAAGCGTAGACTCAGAGGTGACTTGATACAGGTCTTTAAGATTTTAAAGGGAATTGACAACATCAAAAGTGACCAAATTTTCACATTGAATGAGAATCAGACAAGAAACAATGGTCTCAAACTGTCCGGAAATAGATTCAATTTGGAAGTAGGTAGAAACAACTTTGCCAACCGTGTAGTTAATGAATGGAATAAACTTCCTGCACAGGTAGTGCAATGTAGTTCAGTTCGAAGCTTTAAGAATCATTTAGATAAATACCTAAGTAAGATGCTGTAATGATTATAATTTATGTTATATTATTTGTTTTTTTGTTATAATTTGTCTGTCTGATTTTCATTTATTATTAGTTATATGTCAATTTATAATCATTTACTATTTACCTTTTTGTTTGTTATTCAACTATACCTATGCATTTATTTATGTATTTTATTTGTTATTTTTACATTATTATAGCTTTAATTTATTATGATTTTTTTTTTTTTTTTTTTTTTGCATCCGACCTAGATATGGATCAAAAGGTCTCCTGTCGGCATGCTCCGCCTTTGTAATCCTTTACATTTTTCTATGACATCTTTTTCATATCTTCTCTTTTCCTCTCTGCACACTTGTACATATTCATTTGTATAACAAGTTATGTTTTCCATTTTTCAGGTCTTTTGTCTTCCTTCAATTTGATCCAAGCTTTCTCTCTTTTGTCTTTTAACTCCCTACAACTTTTGTTGTACCAGCACATTACATATTCTTTTTCTTGTTTTTGTCCTTTTTTCTCCTTTTTTATAATTTTTTGTCAAAATATTCCATTTCTCTTCCACTGTTGTTTCTTCTTTGTATATTCCTTCCCAGTTTTCTTTTTGAAAGAATTCTCTTATTTTATGAAAATTTGTTTTTTCATACATCATTCTTTCTTTTCTATATTGTTCATTTTTTTCATGTATTTCTCCTCATTTAGTTCCAGTTTAATCAATATGTGTTCACTTTTACTTATTGGTGTCTTATATTCAATCTTTTCCACAATTTTAGGTTCAGATGTGATTATCAGGTCTAGTCTCGATGGTTCTTCATTTCTATACCTAGTGTTCTCTTGTATCCATTGTGTCATTGTATGGTCAATAATCATTTTGAGTAGAAAATTTTCCCATGCGTCGTCTCCACCCTTTACTGTCATCTCTTCCCAGCAGACTTCTTTGCAATTAAAGTCACCCATTATGACTATTCTTCCTCCATCTTCCATTATCTTATTTAATGTTATCCTTGTGTCTTCTAACATACTTTTATGTTCACTCTCTTCCCACGAGGCTGTTTTTGGAGGCACATAGTTTATTACAAACTTTCTGCTCTTCTTACCTCTGTCTTCCACTTCTATCATAATCATCTCTACTGTATTCTTTCCATATGTGACACTCCTCACGTTTATATCTTTCTTAGTCAGGAACATGACTCCACCCCCTTGTTTTGTCTCTCCGTTTCTAATCCAATAATTACATGCATCATGTCCTACATTGTTGGGTGGTAGTGGACCTTTTAATTTTGTCTCTACAATTCCCATTATGTCCGGTTCTTTTTCCTTCAGATAATCATTCAGTTCATTCAATCCTGTTATTAATCCATCTATATTTGTGTAAGACACTCTAAATTTTCTGCTACTTCCATTGTATTTTCTGTTTCCCCTTTGTTTATCTCCGGTATGGCCCATCTCCTCACTTTCATATTCACTACTCTCCAATAGAATTTCTCTTTTTCTGTCTTTGTTCTGTTCTCGTTTTTTTCCTTAGCTTCTTGTCTTTTAATTTTTTCCTCCTCTCTTTCCTCTTTATTCATTTCTCTTTTTATCCATACCTTTTTATATTGTTCACTTGCTGCTAGTTTCCCTGATTTTGCCAAGATATTCTCTGCTGTAGTTTGTGACCTGAATTTAATCTTAATTGGTTTGATCTTATCTGTACTATACTTTTCGAGTCTATACATCTCTTCAATTTATTTCATGATTTCAGGTTCATCTTCCTGAACTAATTCTAGTAAACTGCTTACTTTTTCTTTTTCCTCTTTGATTCTTCTGGTTCTATTTAGGTTATACTTCTCTTTCATTCCTAATGTAATTATACATTACTTTTTATCTGCTAAGTCTCTTACTATGTTCTCCTTCTGTCTCATCACTTTAATAACCGAGTCTTCATTTTGTTCTTTCATTTGCTGTTTTATGTCAGTAAGTACAACTTTACTGTTTTCTTGGATTTTTTTCAACCCTGTGCTTCTTTTGCTATGGCCTCTTTATTGTCTTTATTATTCCTCTTTAATTCCTCACTCATCTTTTACTCCTTTTAACTGTCTTTTAATTCTTCTATTTCTTTAGTTAAGCTTTTGTTCACCTTCTCTAGTTCTTTCAATTTTTCAACTCTCTGCGCAATCTTTGCTATGTTACCGAACCTACTCTCCCAATGTTCGGTCATTTTTTCAAGTTTTTCCTCTAGTATTGCTAATCGGGGAAGGTTGGTATCCCCCCCCCCTTCATTAAATCCCTGGAAATTATTATCTTCACCTTCCATTGTGCTGCCCTTATCTATATTTCTAATCTTTACATTTTTGCTAATCCCTTCTCCAAAATCCTCAGTCCTCCGCTTGTTTACAAGACGCCTGGCCTCCTGGACCAAGTCCTCCCCTTCCTCATTTCCTTCCATTTCCCTCAGTAATCCCTCCCTTTCTCCTTTTTTCTCACCTTCCCACTACACCACGAGCTTTCCCCTTCCATGTAAATACAATAGGTACTTCCTTGACGTTGAGATCCACGTAAAATTTGATTTTTCTTCGGAACTCCAATCTTCGCCGTCCATCCGACGAAAGTGTGTGTGTGTGTGCGTGTGTGTGTGTGTGTGTGTGTGTGTGTGTGTGTGTGTGTGTGTGTGTGTGTGTGTGTGTGTGTGTGTATTTATCCTTGTATAATTGCATTTGCCTAACTGTTGTACTCCGGTCTGTATCTTCAGTTTGCCTGAAATTAACTTGTTTTTAGCGTGGCTTATATCCTTTTCTAACTTGTTCCCTCGACTAAATCATGAATATGGGAAGCTGTGCTTCGAAACACTCAATGTATTCCTCTGATTTTTTTGCTATGACCTCTTACTGTTTTTTTCATATAATACTGATACACCTGTTCTTTATTCTACATCATTTTTCTGTTCTAAATATCATCATACTATCTAACTCCTTTGATGTGAAAGTTGCAGTTTTCTAGATTCCCCTCGTAAGTCTTACTTGTCAGTCATGATATAAATCTGGTTGCCGCACTATATATTCTTTGTTGTTATTACACACACACACACACACACACACACACACACACACACACACACACACACACACACTTACCGACTCGGTGGCATAGTTGGTAGAGCGCTGAACTGGGAAGCAGAAATGCTCCCAGCACCCAGTTCGAATCCTGCCCAGGGCCGAAATTATTTCGGTATCGCTGTGCCTCGGGTCGTTACTCTGACTCTCGTGGGCGGGGAGTTGGGTGTGTGTGTGTGTGTGTGCAAGGTCATAGCATTACCCATAGATCGGACCTACGAGCTCTGAGCTCTCCTCCAGGAGGGAAATAGCTGTCGATCACGAGTCCAACACGTGATCCAAAGACCAAGTGAATACACACACACACACACACACACACGCGCGCGCGCGCGCTCAATTTTTGCGAGGTGAACCCATGACTACATACAGTATTCCAATCTGAATCGTTATAATTTTAATTTGTTTCATCATTAAATTAAGCGTCATTTATTCATTAGCATTTCATACATCTTTCCCATTTTGTTTATGACCTTCTGGTGACAATTTCTTTAATTGGTGTACCTAATTCTTTTCTCTTCTTTGTCCTTATAATCTTTTCATCTTCCACTTTATAAATCCTTGGATCTCTCTTAACATTGGCCTATTTGCAAGATTTTCCATTTCTATGTAATGAATTTCATCTTCGCTTTAGTTTCTATGTATAAGCCATATCTAGATCTTCCCGTGGAAACTTACAATCCTATTCACATTTCACTCTTCGTTATTTTGGTATCACCAGTAAATTGTGTGCAGCTCCCCATTCCATTTATATAATTATTACAAGCTAAGAACATTACCGGTGCCAATACAGAACCCTGTGGTACCTCACTAGTTACCTGTCTCTAATACGCCATTTCATCTTTCATTATTTTTTATACATGGCTATCATTCAGAAAACCCTTTCTCCCTTCCAGTACACTTCTTTTTGTCGTATATTTTCCAGCTTCTATGATCTTTTGTGTGCCACCATGTCGAATATCCTAATCTATTACCCGATATGGGGGCAGTATCTTTCAGTCAGGAGTTGCCCGTACTAGGACTCACACCAGAAATACTACGAAGTTCATTAGCCAGCAACCACATCAAGGGCACTATTTTCCAATACTCCCTCTCACTTTCGTTTTGTTTTGTTTTTTTTCTCTCTAAGTTCCTTACCTGAAGGAGCCCAGAGCCCTGGATGTGACTGGTTCTTCTCTCATGATATCCAAGCGTCCCACGGACGTCAGAAACCACTTTGGCGTCAGCCTCTGCGGGTGTCTCACAGATCAATGGCACCAGGTGGGTGCCAGGAGCGCCAGGCTCCGCCTACACTCGCGGGAGCCAAGTGTCTGAGCCCAAGTGCGGCAAAGCGCTCATACACACCTTAACCCCCCCCCCCCCAAAAAAAAAAAAACGCACTAAGGCGTGGACATATTCTTCAGCGAGTAACTACAACCAATGCATGTGCATACAAGCACACACACACGCGCGCACTCAGACACGCAGACACAAGTAAACACACGACAGGCGCGCGCGCACGCACGCACACGCACGCACACACACACACACACACACACACACACACACACACACACACACACACACACACACACACACACACACACACACACACACACACACACACACTTTGCTGGTGTAGTGGTACCACGTTCGACTGGCAACTCACCGGTCTGAGCAAAAGTCCTGCTCATGACTGGAAAGGATCGCATTACTAGAAACAGACACTCCAGCTCTATTGGGAACGAGTTGTGAGAGTGAGTGTGAGTGTGAGTGAGGGGTAGTGTGAGAGTGTGAGGGTGAGAGTATAACAGTGCATGAGAATAAAAGTGAGAGTGAGTGAGAGAGAATGTGAGAGTGAGATAACGATATAGTGAGAGTGTGAGAGTAAGTGGAGTGAGGTCAACACACACTTGCACGCACACACGCTCGAGCGCAGATATAGAAATATGCACAGACACAGACGCTGACATACAGATATCAAGGTAACCAGGCAGGCAAAGGAGACAGAGGCACAGACGGACAGAAGGCAGACAGACAGGCAGTGAAACACAGACAGACAGACAGACGGGGGGAGACAACGATAGGGAAAAAGCGATAGAGAGCGAAAGAGCGAGAGAAAGAGCGAGAGAAAGCGAGAGAGAGCAAGAGAGAACGAGAGAGCTAGAGAGAGAACTAGAAAGAGCTAGAGAGCTGGAGAGAGAGCGCGCGAGAGCTAGCAAAATAGCGAGAGAGAGAGAGAGAGAGAGAGAGAGAGAGAGAGAGCGAGAGAGAGCGAGAGAGAGCGAGAGAGAGAGAGCGACCAAACTTTCATGTATTCTGACACATTCACTGTTATGAATGTGTATAAAAATGCAAGTATAGTCATTATCATAACCGTTTCCGCTCGCTTGTTGCAGACATTTTGCTGATAACATCTTTGAATAACAGAAGATCGCATTGTCTAGATCACACTTTGTATACTGTAGAAGAACTAATTTGCTCCTGTTCTGAAGCTACGTCGCCATCTAGGAACGGATCTTTATCAAACTTGGCGTTGATGTCCACATGCACCCGACGATAACGCACGAATGAAAGAAAAAAAATAATTGTTAAGAATTATTTATATGTAGTCTTCGAAAACAGGCAGATCAATTCTTGTGTATTGGTACCAAGCTGAAGAGGTGAAGTATACGCGCGTATGTGTACATATGTATTAGTGTGTAAATATGTAAATTAGTGCAAGTGTGTGTGTGTGTGTGTGTGTGTGTGTGTGTGTGTGTGTGTGTGTGTGTGTGTGTGTGTGTGTGTGTGTGTGTGTGTGTGTGTGTGTGTGTGTGTGTGTGTGTATGCGATTGATCATGGTCTTGGATCACGTGACAGACTCGTGATCGACAGCTATGACGCCCCCCCACACACACCACACACAACTACAAACAACCTGTGTACGTGTGTGTGTGTGTGTGTGTGTGTGTGTGTGTGTGTGTGTGTGTGTGTGTATGCGTGTTTGTGCCTGTGTTTGTGCCAGTGTTCGTGCGTGTGTTTGTGCGTGTGCTTGTGCGTGTGTTTGTGTGTGTGTGTATGCGTGTGTGTATACTTGTTTGTGCGTGTGTTTGTGCGTGTGTTTGTGCGTGTGTTTGTGCGTGTGCTTGTGCGTGTGCTTATGTGTGTGCTTGTGTTTGTGCGTGTGCTTGTGCGTGTGCTTGTGCGTGTGTTTGTGTGTGTGTTTGTGTGTTTGTGCGTGTGTTTGTGCGTGTGTTTGTGTGTGTGAATGCGTGTGTATGCGTGTGTATGCTTGTTTGTGCGTGTGCTTGTGCGTGCTTGTGCGTGTGCTTGTGCGTGTGTTTGTGCGTGTGTTTGTGTGTGTATGCGTGTGTGTATGCTTGTTTGTGCGCGTGTTTGTGCGTGTGCTTGTGCGTGTGTTTGTGCGTGTGTTTGTGTGTATGCGTGTGTGTATGCGTGTGTGTATGCTTGTTTGTGCGTGTGTTTGTGTGTGTGGTTGTGCGTGTGGTTGTGCGTGTGTTTGTGCGTGTGGTTGTGCGTGTGGTTGTGCGTGTGGTTGTGCGTGTGGTTGTGCGTGTGTTTGTGCGTGTGCTTATGCGTGTGCTTGTGCGTGTGTTCGCGCGTGTTGTGTTCGCGCGTGTTTATTGGTGTGCGTGCATGTGTATTTGCTTTGTGTTTGCTCTGAGTACGTATAACCTGACGCTGTGTTTGGCTCCGCATCCAGGCAACACGTCAGGGACTCTATACGAAAACGCTGAAAACCGCGCAAAATCCGCTCCCTCACCTTATTGCAAGAATTTCGCACCTTTTCGGACGCGAGCGAAGGTCAATGCTGTGCACATTTCTTCTCTTGATAACTTTTTCCATTTCATTAATATCTTTCATTTCTTCAGTGACGTACCACGTTGTTTTTTAATCACGCTTAGCTTTGTGGAGTTAATGGGGGGTGGGGGGGAGTAGGGGTGGGGTGGGGTGGGGGGTGTTTTTTTTGGGGGGGGGTGTTTTTTTTTGGGGGGGGGGAGTGAAGGGGGGTCATCTTGTACAGTCACGCGCAAAAATTTTGACCCATTCAGAAGTCTTCTATGATACGAAATCAAAATTAATTGACAAATATTTTCTTTGTCTCTTGAAGAGAATTACATAACTAAGTTTAATACTACCCGAGAAAGAAAAAAAAAAAGAAAAAAAATTGATATTGCTCGTGACTGTAAATTCATACATTCACCATGGTCTTGGATCATATGTTGAACTCGTGATCGACAGTTATCAACCTCCCGGATGAGAACTCGTATGACCGATCTATGGGTAATACTGTGACCTTACACACACACACACACACACACACACACACACACACACACACACACACACACACACACACACACACACACACACACACACACACACACACACACACACACACACACACACACACACACACACACACACACACACACACACACACACCACACACACACACACACACACACACACACACACACACACACACACACACACACACACACACACACACACACACACACACACACACACACACACACACACACACACACACACACACACACACACACACACACACACACACACACCCAACTCCCCGCCCACGAGAGTTGGAGTAACACCCCGCAGCCCTGGGCGGGAATCGAACCCGGACCGCCTAGTGTGTGAGGCAGCGGACGATTTCTTTCCAATGTGAGGCGGCAGACGATTTCTTTCGCTCCAACATGAGGAAACAACAAAAGGTCTCTCAGCCAAGCACGGGACAGCGAGAGGAGACCACTAGGTCCATATATCACACCGCTCGCAGGACATTCTAAACAAACCGTGTCGACGCGCAAGAACAGGGTCAAAGGTCATCTACAACGGTCTTCACATCGAAACCCCTCGTGTTGGCGACCCTCAAGAGTGACACCTTTCTCCATTTTCTAAACAGAAATGTAGTAGCACATTTGTAAATGACACACCGGAAACCCACAGTCGGAGAAAATAAACTTCGAATAAAGAAGATTCCTATATTTCGGCTATCAACTGTAGCCCTCTTCAGGAAAGTACATAAGTCCCTTTGTCCTCTGTCTTATGTACTTTCCTGAAGAGGGCTACAGTTGATAGCCGAAATATATTAATATTTCTTATTCGAAGTTTATATTCTCCGACTGTGGGTTTCCTGTATGACCTTTCTCCACGTTTCCCCCCATATTCCTATTGGGCACTCCTTCAGGAGGAACGCCCTTTTGAACGCCCCTTTTGCCATTTATAACTTAGCTAAGAAATCCTGGAAATCCTCCGAAGGTTTCTTCGGGGCTGGCCGGCAGCTGTTGTATCAGATTAGACTAGGCTAGGGTAAGAATAAAGAAGAAAACCAGAACGCCTTTCACTCCAACCCGCCACGCAACGCCAACAAGCGGCAGGCGAGAACTCTAACCTCAACGCCACGTACTGTACATAGACAAGCACATATATACACAAACATATACATGCACAGTTTGATGTAAGCCATAATGAAATCCGTTAAGCGCGCCATCGTAATCAAGTGCCAAATGAAACGGACCCACACAAAATCTTCGTCTCCTCCTTCCTGATACTAGTCCTACGAGATTAACGTCGTAGAGAATCATCTCCCTCAATGCCCATCTCGAAAACCTATTAATATTTACATAAACTGCAAAGAGATCTACGAGAGAGACCGAGGACCGTTGCTGGCATCTGTGGAGCTGCGGGTTTCCAGTCGGTGAAGATCGAGGTAGCGTATATGAGCTGTTCAGAAACAGAGGGGCATCCCCGCCAGTTTCACTGGTTTCGAGTAAAGTATGGGTACATATAAAGGTGGCTTACGCTTTTCATGATCCGTGATGAACTCTAAACCAGTAAAAGTGAGAGCGATGCCCCTCTGTTTCTGGACGCCTCGTATTGTCTCCAGTTTTATTCTCTTGTGAAGGTGTGTGTACATGGGCTGGCGTGTGTACCTAAACTGGTATGTCTACATGAGTGGAAAGGTAGAGTAGTGGACATTAATTAATTAATAATTGTTGCCTCAAGTTTCATTGTCTGGAAACCCGCAGCCCTACAGCGGCTGGTAACGACCCTCGGGTCTTCCCATTGATCTCCCTGGGAAGAAACATTGGACTGTTGTCTATGTTGTATAAGTGAGACAGTTTCTACGTTGCTGGTTGATATTAGTGATAGAAGGGTAGCAGTCACCAGTTACTTAGCAGCTCTCCTGATGTGGAAAGGAGGAAAAACACTTTAGTTGATGGAAATATCCGACCAAGCCCAGAGAGCGAGTGTCATTCCCTCCCATTCTAGATAGAAGTGAGGGTGTTGATGGGCTTTGGGGACTGGTGAAAGCGAGGGAGACTATTCTCTCTGATGCTCGTCTCGCAGATACATATGTTGATTAGTGCGTATGTAGAGGTGAAGATGTATGGAGATTGATTAGATAAGCTTTGGAATAATTACTCATCGCTGTAAACCTGTGTTCGCAAGAGGCTGAACGTCGCGAATTAACACTATTACGCGGCTAGGACGGTGCCCCTCACAGAGGACTTTATAGCGTGGAATTCAATGAACCATGCCCTTGGTCCAACTCACTGGCGGCAGGGCTCGAGCTGCCGACCTCCGTCGCAAGTAGCAATGTTCTAATTCAGACACACACACAGACACACACACACACACACACACACAGACACACACACACACACACACACACACACACACACACACACACACACACACACACACACACACACACACACACACACACACACACAAATGCACCATGCACCAGTCTTGCAATATGAAACAATCTGGCAAGTGTATACCATTTGCAAACAACATGTATTACATACAGTATGTAATATTATTCGTTTATTAATTAGAAACACTTTTCATAGTTTCCCCAAGAGTTTAGACTTTCACAACTAAGTAAATGAAAGACTAACACGCTGTCGATTACTTTTGCTCCATTTGTGCACTTACATACTGGTGCACATTAAATTTTTTGAGGGATAGGGTGTGTCGGGTGGTGTGTGTGGGGGTGGGTGGGATGTGGGGGGATATGGGATGTGGGGGATGTGAAATGTAGGGGGGATGAGAGATGTAGGGGGATGCGAGATGTAGGGGGATGCGAGATGTAGGGGGATGCGAGATGTAGGGGGATGCGAGATGTAGGCGGATGCGAGATGTAGGGGGATGCGAGATGTAGGGGGATGCGAGATGTAGGGGGATGTGAGATGTGGGGGATGTGAAATATAGAGGTGTGGGGGATGTGGGATGTGGGGGATGTGTGATGTGGGGGATGTGGAGAATGGGGGATGTGGAGAATGGGGGATGTGGGGGATGGGGGATGTGGGGGATGGGGGATGTGGGGGAATGGGGGATGTGGGGAATGGGGGATGTGGGGAATGGGGGATGTGGGGAATGGGGGATGTGGGGAATGGGGGATGTGGGGAATGGGGGATGGGGGGAATGGGGATGTGGGGAATGGGGATGTGGGGAATGGGGGATGTGGGGAATGGGGGATGTGGGGAATGGGGGATGTGGGGAATGGGGGATGTGGGGAATGGGGGATGTGGGGAATGGGGGATGTGGGGAATGGGGGATGTGGGGAATGGGGGATGGTTGTTGTTACATAAGGAGGACTTAATGTGGGCGAGATAAACTCCAAAACGGGAGTTTTCTTCTATTTATTAACAATGAAGGCAATCTGGTTAACAAATATTTCAAGTTACAAATGGGCCCTGTGGGCGAATAACAATATGTGCCAGGCCTTGACCTAGGGCACAATTGGCTGGCAGCCTCTCGGTCTCCCTAGCTCTGGACGGTAGGCTCTTGACCTACCTAGCTCTGGCGTTCGTGACATGGGTGTTATAGGTTATATAGGGGTTTAGTGGTTTGTTGTAACTAAAGGCGTTAGTCTCGCTATTCTATGCATTGGGGCCAGTTCTATATATGAGGGTTAGTCCTATAGTTGGTGGATGTTGTTAGGTATATTATATATATGTTAGTTTATGGGTAATATAATAGGGCAGTTATAATAAAGGATTTTAATAGGTTAGTCTGGTGACATTGGGTATCTATATCTTGTTTGTCTTGAAATGTGCTGCGTTAGATGTATGTTCTGGGAAATGCAAGGTAAGCAAGAGGGGAGTCTCGCTATGTTGCAAGCATGTGGATCACGTGCGTGGTGGGTGATGGTTAGTAATGGTTACATTGCCTCCCTGACCTTTTGAGGTACGTCCTCGTACCTTGGTTTAAGGTCGTGATAGTGGGGTTTGGCATACATAATTACAAAATTTAAGATATGATAATTTGTTAAGTTGCTAGTGGGGAATATTGATTCATAAAATTGGTTTGAGTGAGTAAAAGAAGGGAGATTTTTACGTATATTATCATATCTTGAATGTGTTCAATAAGGCGATGTGGGATGTTGTGGGTATAAACACCTTGTGAGATCGAAACCTTTATTGGTACTACGTTTCGCTTGTTACAGCTTTTTCAAGTACTGGATTCTGGATTCCAAGGAAAGACCACCTCGCTTGCGCGGGATCGGGTTTTGTGGGAGGGGAAGAATGTCTGTAAGAAAATGAAAAGATAGTAGTGTATAAAAGAGGGCTAGTGCCACTGGGCGAATTGCGAGCGATTAGGGGCTTATTGGTGGTCGTGGCTCGGAAGAAGTGGACCGGGAGCTTGGAGGGTAGCGCTTGACGCCGGGGTTAGGATTAGGATCACCAACGAAAGTTTAGAAAATGGTAGGAGGCGTAGTAGTATAGAAAGGTAGAAAAATTGAAAAATCTTTAGTGGGAGGTAAACTGAAATGAGAAGATGTAGTAGTAGAGAAGTTAGAAAGGAAGCGAATTTTGGTCGAAGAAAAAGTAAGTGTAGATGTTTGTGCGTGTGTTGTGGCACTGTTCGTTCGAAGCGAGTTGATTTCACTTCCCGCGTGTAGAGGCGGTCCTGATAAGCCACAGGTGGGGCGAGCGTAGCCTGATTTTCCCCAGGTTTTGGGTTTGAAGTCCTTTAGAGTTGATCCAGTGGCGGTGCGAGGGAGGGCAGACGGGCGGTGTACACCCGCCTGCCGACGTCAACGAAGAGATCCGTAACCAGAACGGCAGCGGCAAGGAGATAACTCCTCGCCGCCACCGCTGGCGAGCGCGTTCCTGATGAGCCACAGGTGGGGCGAGCGTTGCCTGTTTATCCCCAGGTTGGGTTTGGATTCCAGAGGAGTTGATTCAGTGGCAGTGCGGGGGAGGGGCAGACGGGCGGGTGTTGTATGGTCTCTTTCCTTCCAATCACAACTCTGAAAACAGAGAATTACGCGATTGGGAATTGTGTGTAAATGTTAGAAATGTAAACTCGCTCACCAGCGTTAGCGAGAGGCCAGCGTTAGGTTGCGGGCCGGTTGGACAGAGAGGTGTCCCAAGTCTCTCCGTCGACCAGCCTGCGATCAGATTGAGCGTTCCGAGACGGTTTGGGCCTCTGCTTTTGCCAGCGAGAAAGTGTGCGTGTGCCTCTTTTCTTCCAAGCACTACTCTGAAAACAGAGATTTACGTGACTTGGGAAATGTGTGTATTTGTCTTGGTGTAAACCCGCCTGCCGACGTCAGCGTAGAGGTCGGCCATGCCAGACCGGCAGCAGCAAGGAGATATCTCTCCCCACTACCACCGGCCGGCGAAGATTCCTTGGAGCTTGTTGAGAGAGCTGGTTGAAGAGACGTCCGACCTCTACGAGCGCTGTGTTGATTCTCAAGTACAGACATGACTTTTTTTTTTGATTCGGTAGATGATATTTATCTACACACGGGCCTTTCTCCATTCGGAGGCCTGTAAGTGTTGAGCCGCTCTGTGTTCAGCTACTCCGGCGTTTTTGTAGTTATCTGGGCGGAGGGTATCCGACCAGGATGTGGGCGAGCCGTTCTATGTTTTCGGTGATGTTGTAAACTATGTCGGCTCCAGTCTTCCAAGCTTCGGGGGCCATGGGGTTGAATTGTCTACCTCTTCTCAGGGCGATGGTGTGAGCGCATTCTAGTAGATAGTGAAGGAGAGGCTCTGAGGTGTTCATCCCGCAGTGGTCGCATTCCCTTTCCTGTCGTTCGATGATTTCCCAGCAGCACTTGTACCCCAACCTGAGCCTGTGGATGATCACGGAGAGTCGTCTGTCGGCGATCTTGGTGGCGGGATGAGGGCACAGTTTGGTGGCCCTCTCGTACCACATTGCGCTTGCTGATGCTGAGCTTATCGATCTTCTGTGGTTGGCTACCTTTGTTCGTTGTAGGTGGTCTTTGGCCCAGCTTTTGATTAATGTGGTTGATGGTTGGACTTTGATTTCTATGTGAGGATGGTAGCGTGTTGTCTTGGCCAGCTCATCTGCTCGTTCGTTTCCGTGTATCCCTATGTGGCTGGGTATCCAGTTGATGATGACTGGGCGATCTTGTTCGTTGTGTAGCTGCAGGAGGTAGAGTATTGTTGTGATAATGTGTATGTTGGTGGGTATGTCCTTCTTCTGGAGTACTTGTGTCACCGCAAGAGAGTCGGTGTGTATGACTACCGGCCCCTGTAGTTGGCTTGAGTACTCCAGAGCTTTTTGCATTGCCACCAGCTCAGTCTGTAGAGTCGAGCAGTGGTCTGATGTGCGCCAGGCGGCGGTGTATGTTGCGGAGTATACTCCTGCACCTGCTGTGCCGTTCTCCGGGTCGACAGTGCCGTCAGTGTAGCAGACAAACCCACCCTGGGCCTCCGTCGCCTGGATCGCTGTTCGTGCAGCGTCCCTCAGTTCCCCTGGTGAGCAGTGATTCTTTGCGTGTGGTAGTTGTGTGTGGTTGAAAGCAGTTGTGGGGGATATCCACGGGGCTGGAGGTCGGTACTTCAGGCATGCTCTGTCTGGCTTCAGAGCCTTTAGATGCCCTTCCATGCCTGTCGCGCGGATTTGGTCTCCTAGGTGTTCGATGTATGTGTCTGGTCGTGGTAGGTCCGGGTGTGCGTCCAGGTGAGCCTTAAGTTTAGTCTTGAGATGTGAGTCCCTGTCGCTCAGCAGAGCCTTGGCTGTCGCGGTGCAGTTCCGGGTCTGAATCCTGGCCATCAGTGGTGGTATGCCAGATTCCATCTGCAGATTGCTTTTTCTTGTCCACATGGGAACACCTAGGATGAGGCGAAGGGCGTTGTTTTGTGCAACTTCAAGTGATTCTTCCTGCTGTGATAGGACAGGTGCTCTATATTCAATAATGGGTCGGATGCAATACTTGTAGTAGTGTTCCAGTACCAGGCGGCTGGCACCCGCCTCAAGTGATTGCATATATCTCATTGGAGCTGTCTTCGTTTTTGTCATTTGCTTCAGCTTCTGGATTTGAAGAGAGGATGACAAGGTTTTCTGCACAGTGCAGACATGACACACACTCTGAGCACATATAAGCCAACAGGGAAGGAACTGGGAGAGGTTATCGGGGAGGGGTGGGTGGTAGGTGGAGGGGGAGGGGGGAGGAGGGGGACGGGTGGGACTTGGTGGAGACAAAGGAGGACATTTCGGACAGTTTGTTGAAGTGGACTAAGGGGGACATTTCATACATTTATTTAATGCGGGTAACAGATGGATGATAGGAGGGGCGATGTTAAACATGCCTCTGTTCTGCTCAATGGTTTTGAAGCTTTGAAAGGCGGCCGCTTCGAGGCATTTTCTCCTCACCCTGTCTGGTTCACTAAACAGAAGTTCTGCGTTATCCCAATCCATCAGGTGGTCGTTAGTGTTCCGGTGGATAACACAGGCGTTGGTGGTGATGTTGTTCCGGGAATCGTAGCGATGCTCCCGGATCCGGGTCTTCAGGTCACGGGAGATCTCGCCAATGTATACTTTATCACATCCAGCACAGGGTATGCGGTAGACACCAGCGTTTTTTTCTCCACATCTCGTCCTGGCTGTCACTCCTTCTAGAGAGCTCTTTGATAGTTCTGCTGGACTGGCCCACTACCTGAATGTAGCAACGCCCAAGTGTCCGGGTGAGGGTGGCGGTGACGCTGCTGGCTGGAAGGATAAGCCTCCTAGCTGGATCTTTTGTTGGTTCCCGCCCTTCCATTATTGGACGAGGTACAACTGCTGGAGTGGGTGGTAGAGGTCATGAGAGAAACTAAAAAACTGAATAATTTTCTCCAACAAAATATTGGGGACATTGAGAGATGTCAGAGGACTTCGAGGATGCTACGTCGAAAGAAGACGCGTGTCCAAGTGCATCCGTAAAAAAGAAGAACTGGCGATCGAGAGGACCAAAAGAAAGGACTATACGATTACTTCGGCTTCTGCTCTTCGCCCATCCTCGAAAGTCGAGGGACCAATTTATGAAATTTACAGTAAGAAATAAAATTGCCTTGATGCTAAAACTGTAAGAGAAGAACATATTAATAGAATATAAACTGCTGGGCTATGCTTTAATGGCAAAGGTAAATACTATTTCTAAAAAATTGCTACATGTACAAATAAACGTCATGGTATGCATAACACACTACCTGGTGGTTTCAGAAAGGACAGTTATAATAATGAATATATAATACAGGAGACAAATCTGACATAGTTAACTGACATTAGTAATAGTATGGGAAGAGAAGAGAAGGGAAACAAGACTTTGAAAGTGCCTTTACTGGGATTTTAATACTTCACTCGACCGGTTTCGACTTACATTCGAAGTCCCACGTTTCCCTTCTCTCGTCTTTCAATACCCGTTTATATAAATTCTAGATATTAGTAATAACATGTCATTTAATCATGCAGAACTTACCCTAGCCAATATTTTAAATATCAATAAGACATATTTTATTGACAGCCAGGGTAAGAGTTGTTTAAATCTAATGGTACTCCTCAAGTAACCAAAGCGAAGTAGGAGAAAGTTTCCGACAAAACGTGAGCTGGAAGACACCAATTTACTGTTGTTTTTTCATACCAATTATCGACGCCTTTATCACCATGGACAATCTCGCACGACGTCACAAGTTATATTCCATGCATTGAAGCAACAAATTGCGTTACTACCTCGAATACAAGACACCCGGAATCGGGTTCATCGTTCAAATCTCACTTTTATGGTCTTCCAGCCCCTCTTCGCAACATAGATTTACATGAATACATTGGTTTCAGACTAGATTCACAAACAAGTATTCCAGCAAGCTTGACACTTTATATGGAGTTCACTCCATTTAACAAACTTACTAAGACGGATCAAAACACCTTGGTGAGGTACAGATGCTGTATCGTAGAATCAGGAAGAGGCTGGTGGTCCTGCATTGGACCATCAAGTCTGCACATTTTCAACCAAGTTACGAAATGTAAACCTATGTGGTAGTAAATCTATCAAGAGTACAAGCTGTAGATATTCCCAAGATCTCTCAGCACCTTCTAAGGCTTATTGTGTTAGATTATTTAGTCAAATTTCTCTAAGTATCTGTAGCACATTATTACCAAATTATTTACAGATTCATCACGCATCTGCAGTTTCTCCCCAGATATTGCTCATTTTTCAAGTGTCAGATTACACTGGTCAAAGAATTTGTCCCAAGGAAAACAGTAGTTGTATCATGTATGTTTTTGAATGCAGAATCCAAAAATATTTTTTTTCCATCACCCACAGTTTTTTGTGCTTCACGGTGTGTTACGTTACGTGTTACACGTTGGATAAATTTCAGTCAAGCGATTGGCAACACCGAGTTTAGCAACACTGCGTGAGATAGTTAAACGTTTGGTAGTACTGTGTTTGAAGGGTTGGTGTGAGGTTGTGTAGTGCGCATTTGTGTGGCAATATGTGATATTGTACAGTAGCATACCCACCATTCACCTTCACAATACCAAGAAACTGTATAAACCACCCAGACAAATTTTACTTTATTTGCGGTGTATTAACATTCAAGTCACAGAGACGGTGTTTCACGTCATTGATTAAAAAATACTATGAACATTATTTTGTCTGCAAAGTGGGGGACCAGGATAAAAGCTGGGCCCCTCATGTGTGTTGTTTAACCTGTGTCATGTTTCTCACTGCATGGACGAAAAATTCACGCCATATACCTTTTGCTATCCCAACTATAAAAGGTATAACATCAACATACAAGCATATTGTAAAATATCTTAATTTATTACACTGGGGAACACTCATTTTGTTGCATTTAAAAAAAGACTTTTCTATAGTCAATTTGAGTGTGTTGATTTCCTGTACATGACCCTCCAAAACAAATGGAACTAAAAGATGACGAGTCAAGTGAGGAGGTTGTGGAAAAAAACAAAAGACATGCACTTTCAGCCAATTTGTTCTTCAAGTAAACCACCTTTATTAAGTCCGCGAGATCTGAATGATCTTGTGCGGGATTTAAACTTGCCCCCCCCCCCCAAAAAAAAAAAAAAAAAAAAAGTACAATCTGAATTTCTTGCTTGTAGGTTAACGGACTGGAATCTTCGCCAGAAAGAATCCATAATTTTTATCGTAAGCAACATTGTGATTTTGAACAGTTTTTCTCACTTGAGGATGGTGTGTTTTGTAATGATGTACATTCTGTTATGGAGGAACTTAACCATAAATATAACAGGAAAGGCTCTTGTTTATTGACTCTTTAAAAGTGAGCCTGAAAGCTGTTTTGCTCCACAATGGAAACAAGTTTCCTTCTGTTCCTCTGGCCCATGCAGCTAACATGAAGGAAACGTATGATAGTATGAAGCTTCAATTGCAAAAAATTAAGTATGAAAAACATAAATGGAATATCTGTGGTGACCTAAAGGTTGTGGTACTCTTACTTGGAATGCAGCTGGGTTAAACAAAGTTTTGTTGCTTTTTCTGTGAGTGGGACAGTCGGAATAGGAAAAATCATTATGAAAAGAATATGTGGCCGAAACGATCTCTGACTTCAGGAGATATAATGTTGTGAATCCTCCTCTTGTTGATTAAAAAAAAAAAATTATCTGCCTTCTTTGCATATTAAGCAAGGGTTGATTAATTCTTTTTGTAAAAGATATGTATAGAACTGGCAAGGAATTCACATATTTGAAAAACAAGTTTCTTAGAGTAAGTGACGCAAAAAATCAAAGAAGGTATTTTTGTTGGACCATATATTAGGGAGCTGATGAGAGACCAGAATTTTGATGAAGAGCTAAATGACCTAGAAAAAGCTGCATGACTGTCATTTAAGAAAGTTTGCGCAGAGTTTTTGGGAAATCACAAAGCAAATAACTGTTCTGAAATCGTAAAGAGCCACAGACATCCTACAAGGCCTTGTGATGCAATATGAGCCTAAAAATCCACTTCCTAGATTCTCACTTGGACTTTTTCATTGCAAATCTTGGCGCCGTCAGTGACGAGCACGGTGAGAGGTTTCACCAGGACATTCTGAACATGGAAACCCGGTATCAAGGGAAGTGGAGCTCTTCAATGTTGGCTTATTACAGTTGGGCACTAAAAAGGAATCTCCCAGAAGTAAAATACACTTGAAAATCATACATTTGTACATTTCAAAGGTAAGTTTCATTGAAATATCAGCCTCATGTATTAGTTATAATTGCTTAGAATTTAATATGTTATCACACAAAAACTATGCCTGATAGTAAATTTCTGAAAACATATTTGAAACCAGCAGAAAAAATTCTATCAAGTTCACCTCATTTTGCTTGTGGAACAGTTATCTTATTAAATTTTGTTGATTTGAGTCAATAGGAATAATGACCAAAGAGGCAGATTGCCAGCCGATTCTAATTATCATACAGTGACTTTTCAATAGTATCAAGCTTGAGGAGAGTGGTGTAAAGAAAAATCCAGTATTTTGCAAAAGAATTCTCCTACGTTTCGACAGTCTTCTTTATAAGACTCTGTTCAAACTTAAGAGAATAAGAGTGCTTCCGCGACATCCTGGATTTTTCTCTACACCACTCTCCTCAGCTATTTGCCTAAGGGATCGGTTCCACCTGCATTAGAGCCGGTGACAGGGGTATGTTGTGGCTGGTTGGCTCCCCAACTCTTAGAGTTGGGAGTGGTGGTCCCACGACGAAGATATACCAGGACCTATTTGGTTATCTATACATTACTGCATGCCAGACTCCTAATATCCATTCCTCTGAATCATGTCTCCCCGAAAGGAGATAGTCCACCAGGCTAGACTGCGATGCGACCACCATACATCCACCCTTTCTAAGATGGGGTTTACACGGTCTAACGGTTCGTCGAACGCGGTTCGACAGACACGTGTTTAAAGTGATGTGTGAACGGGGTATTTGGTTGTCGAACACGTTGGTTAAACCCCAAATACTCCGTTCACACGGTATGCAGACAAAATGCCGATGGACATAATGTAGACGGACATAATGTCGATGGACAAAATGTCGATGGACAAAGTGCCGACATTTGTTCAAGTAGGACAAAATGTCGACGGACATAATGTCGATGGACATAATGTCGAGAAATATGATAATAATAATAATAATGTTACGAGTCCAGTTTATAACCAAGAGAGAATGAAATAGCTTTGATGTGAATACGGGCACCGTAGAATTATAGCATAAACAACCGGTCATCGCCCCGTAGGGGCTATCAGAGACAATTTGCTTGAGCCAATTAGTGATTTGCTGAATAGCTTATTTGTTCTACCCATGTTTGTTCAAGTAGTAGAGAGATTTTTTTTTTCAGCCAGCCCATCGCTATAATGGAGATAATAAAAACGAACAAAGGCGACAAGAAACTTCTTTACGAAGGCTATGCATACGTAAAGCGAAAGGAAGATAAGATCTTATGGCGATGTGAAAGACGTGGCTATTGTGGTGGACAAATAACTTCTAACGATACTGTACTTTCTTTTGCAACCCTTTCTCATCAGCCTGATAGTCTCAGATGTGATGTTCTAAAAATCCAAAACAAAATAAAAGGTATGGCCGGTATGCAGACGGATGATATTCCCTCAAATATAATTCACAACGCTACAGCAAACATTTCACTAGATGTGTGTGGGGCTTTGCCAAGGGATACATTTTTTAAGAGCAGTTGCTCATAACTTGTAAAGCTTTTTAGAATTATGTTGTTTCTAATTGGTAAATTGTGCGTTCATTATATCTTCTGTAACACTTTTTAATTGATTATATTGTTTTTAATAAATTTGTAGCTCTACAACTGAGCCATCTTGTGATTCATTAGAATCAATAGACTGTCAAGTTTGTTTATTTTGGAACTACCATTTTAACCTGTATTATTATGAATGAATGAGAGGTGAAATATAGGGAGAGAGGTATAAAATTGGTGGCAAAAATGACTTAGTTCCTGCATTAACAACTGGCATCATCTCACTAAATAAATAACTAATAAAAGTCGTCGTCGGCATTTTGTCCTACTGGAACAAATGTCGGCACTTTGTCCATCGACATTATGTCCGTCGACATTATGTCCGTCGACGTTATGTCCGTCGACATTATGTCCGTCGACGTTATGTCCGTCGACATTATGTCCGTCGGCATTTTGACCTACAACCGTTCACACATCACTTTAAACACGTGTCTGTCGAACCGCGTTCGACGAACCGTTAGACCGTGTAAACCCCCTCTAAGTTACCGGAAGAGGTTGGATGACAGCATTGCAGACAACTGGCAAGGATGTAACGCTTCACTCCATACTATACAACACATTATGGAAGACTGTATTGTACACAATCACACAAGCCAATAATACAATATACACTATAAATGACTTCAGGGAAAACCTCGTTCCAGCCGTGGCGTTCCTCTGGGAGACAAGACTGTTTGGCCAAACAGTCTAGGGAATGGTGACAACAACTATTTGTCTATTCTTACACAAAAAGTGTCGAGCTTGTTGATGGCTGATACGAAATGATCTTCGTAGGAAATAGCGACTTGCTGAAGAATGATATACAAGGTCAGGAATTCTCAACCAAGGTAACTTCCCCCATCTAATGAATACATTTTAGGATTTCAAGGAAATATGGTACCATATATTTTCATGCGTAAACATATATATTTACATGTCAATATTCTACTGCCTGGTAGGCGAGAAAATCCACAAACACTATTGATAGAAATTATTTGACAACATACCATTTTTCTCCATAAGAACTTCATTCAGTTTTGTAAAAACTGGGGCATTGCCTCAAAAAAATTGTAATCGAAGGCAAGAAAATCCACCAAATACTTAGAAAAGAATGCCACCTTTTCGTCATGGCCGAGTTGATCAAAATAGTCTTTCTTATAACGATGAGCATGGAAAGGCCTATCTGAGGACGGGAATGGCCCGATGAGGTCGCTAATCCCCATCCACTTAAGAACGTACTCCGAGTCTTCCTTAAGGGTCTCATATTTACCAATAAAGTCGTAGTCTACAGTGCACGGATTGCAGACTTCGTGTACTGAGAGCCAGTGTTCATTCCTCTGTTCAAATGTACCATAGCCAGGTTCCGATATGAATCGAATGAACTCTGAGAAGGTTACGTTGTGTCCTTTCGCCATCTCATGACCCCTGTACCTCTTCTCTATCTTTGTCCCAATCTCGTCGTGGAAATTGTACCCACTCTTTTTGTCTTCGCTCTCTAACTTGTCCTTAAAGGCCGATAATACCCGGTCGAAAGGGTGCCTCGTGAACATGAACTTCTTGTAAGTCTTCAGGATGTCCTTGGTCCAGTTCTCGTACTCTGGGAAGAGTAGAGTGGGCAATGATGTGTGAACTCGGAACCTGTCGATGGTGCTGATGTTCGTGGTGGGTTCGACCACGCCGATCAGTTTCATCCAAATGCGTTTCCAGCTCGTACAGGCCACCTAGTGAGAAGAGAAATTTCATTACGTTGCAAGTTTTGCATCATCATCTTTCAATAACCTCTTTGACTCCTCTTTCCCCCCCTAAGTATTTTTGGCTGACCCTTTTGCTACCCGTTCCATGCTTCCAAAAAGGAATTTATTTCAAATGTGGTTTATCACCCTACAAAGCTAACCTTTTATGTACTCTCATTTTAAGTTATAAAAAAGCATATTATGACTGTTACCTTGAGTTCCATAATCTAGAAACAGTAGCCCCACAGTGGCTGTCAACACTTTTTCCTCATACCTCTCGCCCAAAAGATCTCATGGAAAAAATGCTGAACTGTTACCTGTGCTGTTCTGGTGTAAGGGTTTCTATGTTACCGGCTTATAAAAGTTGGAGGGGATCAATAGCCGGTTGTCTGTTTTTTCTGTGAAAAAGCTAATGAAATATAATTGACAGAAAGAGCTCTCTGGCCCAGTTAAGGGACCGAAGCAAGTCCCTCAGGGTTGCACCTTCAAATGGAGGCAAAGTTGTTGAGTTCTTAAGATGGGCGACAGGAAGATCAATCTTTCTGGCGTCCATTTTGCAGGAGTCCCACAAGTTGGTACCAGTCGTCGGCCCTTCAAGGTCATTCGTGTGTTGAACAACTACGGTAACATTACATATCCCTAACTCTAATCCTTTTCGGCCTTGAACTCCTCCTGCTCACTCTGTTCTTCACTACACTCATCATCTTCAACTCTTCACCCCTCCTGTGTAGTCTCTAAACCTATTAGTTGCACTTTACTTTCCCATATACTTGCTTTAGGTGTCCAGCAACAGAAGGGCATCCCCACCACTGTTACTGGTTTACTGGTTTCGATCGTGGAAGGTATAAGATGCCTCTCTATAATTATATCCGTGCTAAACTCGAAACCAGTAAAAGTGGCGGGAATGCCCGTCTGTTTCTAGACGCTTCGCATGAATCATACAATTTTACCCTATTCCTCCCTGTTCTTTACTCATTTTCATTTCTGTTCTCAATATTTTTTTTTGTACTGTCATACACTTTTCCTGCATGATCTGAAAGTTGTACCTCGAGTTCATAAACGTTCTTTTATAGCACAGATTTCTGTTAACGAGTGCCCTGCCAGTCTGCCAGTTTCATCCGCCCCCCTTCTGAAGATCCTCCATGATTATCCTATAATTCCCACTTCACCTGTCATCAATGTAACATTGGTTAGACCTGTCGATTTTCTTACTTCCTAATGCTGGCTGTCTTCTTCGATTACTTTTCATTTTCCTTTCTCTAAGATCTGTCCCTTCCCACCTCCCACAAAGTGTGTGTGTGCGTGTACGTGTGCGTGTGTGCGTGCGTGCGTGTGTGTGTGTGTGTGTGTGTGTGTGTGTGTGTGTGTGTGTGTGTGTGAGGGATTGTGTGTGTGAGGGATTGTGTGTGTGTGAAATTTGTGTGAGATTGTGTGTGTGAGATTGTGTGTGTGAGATTGTGTGTGTGAGATTGTGTGAGATTGTGTGTGAGAGATTGTGTGTGTGTGAGATTGTGTGTGTGAGATTGTGTGTGTGTGTGTGTGTGTGAGATTGTGTGTGTGTGTGTGTGTGTGTGTGTGTGTGTGTGTGTGTGTGTGTGTGTGTGTGTGTGTGTGTGTGTGTGTGTGTGTGTGTGTGTGTGTGTGTGTGCGCGCGCGCGCGTGTGTGTGTGTGCGTGCGCGTGTGCATGTGCCTGGGCGTGGGCCTGTGTTTTAATTTACTCAAAATCAATAGTTTGCTTTGGCCAATTACTATCTAAAGCTGTGCAGATAAATTGAAAGATATCCCCCTTGTAATTGTGGAACACCGGACGAAGTAGTTTGAAGATAAGAAAAATTTGTCTTATGTCATCATCATCATCAATTGGGGCATACGGCAGGAGACACTTTGCTTCACTCACTCCAGCGCCAATGCCCACGGTCTATTCGGGCAAACTCCCATGCGGATACCCACCCTTTCCACTCCAAACAACTCTCCACAGGTTCCATCAACTTGCCCCTTCAACCATCAATTCTGTGGGCGTCCCCTTCGTCTTCTCTAGCAAGGATTAATTCTTGTGGAGAAAACCCTTTGAGTAGGACCATCACCAGCGGGACGTGCCACATGCCCATGTAACTGGTGTTGACGTTCACGAATTATGCTGGTAACTGGTCTATATTGAGTCTCAGTATAGTCTCTGGTTTGATATGAAGTCATTTCAGCGATATCACATGATTGTTCGAAAGCACCTAGTATCAAAGACATCTATCAAGACGCCTTTTCAAGTCAGCTTTCACTATCCATGTCTCACAGCCGTACAGTAAGACAGGGGGCACAAGTGCTTTGAAGATTCGAATCTTAGTCCTGCATAAATAATGACATCATATTCTATGTCTTGTGTGAATATAACAAATATACGTGGTTGCTACAGGATATACTGGCCTGATTCACGAGGCATGGAAATATTTTGTTTACAGATCATGAAGATGAACGTAACACGTTTATTATGCCACACTTCATGTATCCAGTTAACGGTCCATGTATGAGGGCTATAGAGGATGACGCTTTTTATACGATGTGGCACCACCGTTTTCTTTACCTGACATGATGGGGCTAAACAATCGCAAGTCGTCGCATTTAAAAAATACTGTCGACAGTCCAAAGTTGACAGATAATGAAGTAATTAATGGAATAATGCCACTCATGTCCTTGTTAACATGAAAAATAACTGCATGACCCAAACTATAAACAAACCCACTGTTGCCACATTTCGTGCACTCCGCCAACAATCGGGTTTTCGAGTACGAATCATACCTTTGGCACATAACAGTACAACACTTGGTTTTCGTCGTCAACATGCATGTGATTGAGTTGATAGTCATCAACAGGTCTACTGATGTTCAGGAGGGCACAGATTCTCTTCAATGTTGCCCTCAGCTCATCGCTGCGTCTCTTGGGCTCTGCAGGGGCGAAATTGTCTTGTATGAGGACATTTGACACTTGATCACCCCCTGTGGCGGAGAGCAAAAATACCTGTGTTATTTATATTATTGTATTTTTTATTTTTTATTTTATTATCATTATGATTTTTTTTCGCATCCGACCTAGATATGGACCAAAAGGTCTCCTGTCGGCATGCTCCGCCTTTGTAATCCTTTGTAAGATTTTATGAAGCAAAGCAAGGAAACTAAGTATGGTCTTCTACCATATGACGGCAGAAGAAGTTTAGATGAAAGGACTATCTATGGACTCCGAAACAACGTATATGGGCGATGCACAGTCGTGGATCAAAGTTCATGCATCTGTTCTCAAACTGCTGTTAACAATTTATGCGGGTGCAAGCAGTATGACCCTCTTCACACTACGCGGCGGTACCGCATAGTCGAAGAAAAACCGCGTGGTTATGTGCGAACGCCTCCATTGACTTAATTGTAATTGAATCGCTGCGGTTGAAACCGCAAATGTGAACAGGGTCTACATAGACTTGGACAAAACGTATGACATCGTTGTCCGCAGGGATCGCTGTATCTTATGACCACTTCTGTCTGTAACAGAAGTTATAGCATGTTTAGGCGAGGGGAGCTTCTTACTGCTGAAGTGAAACTTCTTAGAATTACATTAGTACACCAAATCTTTTTAAGTTTTATTCTGTTTTACTTTATTTCGAATCTATGAAAGTGACTATAGAGTGAACGCACGATCCTTGTCCTTAACTGTACACGTTATTTCTTAGCACAAATGAATTACTTTTCTATTTCCAAGTATAAACAAAATTAAAATTCTTAATAAATAAACAAATAAATAGAAATAATGTAATATACCAATATCTTTAATATCTGATGAGGTATTTTCAACCCCCATTTTTTAAAATTATTTACGTTATTATACAGTTACAGGAGAAAATTTTCCTTCGAATATCAGAAAGACCGAGATGTATTGATTCTTAACTGTCTCTCGGAAAATAGAGTACCTTCGTCAAACTTCAATTCTTTGCTCTTTTGCAGTAATTTCTCTCCCTTCATATCTGTAAATAGAGACAGAAATAGTAATAGTCATGTGCCATTAGTGAGAACAGGGACTACATGCACAGAGACATAGAAGAATCAACCAAGTTTTCATGAGTTTCTTTGAAATCGAGCGATACTTATCATGATATTTATAGACGATGATAAGCAGAAAAAATAAGTATTCTGGCACAAAAGTGTATCAAAAGAAATGTTGAAGTATTACCTGCTTTATTCCAATAATTTTCAGTAAGGTTTTTTGATATGCCCTGCATCAGATCTACGTAAAAGAAATATTACAGAATTAGATTTATTCAATAAAAAGGGAAATATATATTGCTTATACAGTATAGAATGGGTTCACGCAGCACAGACTTGCTTACTAGCCTATCAAACCAAATGTTATATTCACTTAAAATGTAAAAACGTAGGTATGGAAATGCCTTGTAAATACCTCGTCTAGATTTTAAATGGTTAGATAGAAATTAGATGATGTTCGTAGGCATAGGACTATAACTAATACCAAAAACTAACCCCACAAAACACACGCACACACGCGCACGCACGCACGCACACACGCGCGCACACACACGCGCGCGCACACACACACACACACACACACACACACACACACGCACGCACGCACGCGCGCGCACGCACACACACACACACACACACACACCCCTACCTACCTACCTACCTATCGGATAGAGTGTAAAAGCAAAGTTGGAAACAACAACAGCTAGATTTGATTTACATCTAGACTCTTGACAATTTGCAAAATTACCTTTTTTCTGCTGGCGGATGTACATGCTATCTCCTTGTTTGTCCTCTAGTATGTCTACAGAAAGAGATTAATCCCGGTTAATACTTTTCCAATAATGATTCGGTTTAATGTCATGAATTCCTCTAGTCAGGCAGGGCTAAGACGGTGCCTCCTTACAAAATAATTTTTGAAGAAAAAGTGTACAAGTTAATATGCTCAAAATGATAGACAAAACCCGTGAAATAAGTGGCCTTAGATTCTGAAAGTAAGAGTTTAACATTCATCAACAGGCTAAACTTTGTTTAACCTCGTTCAACACTATTAAACTTTGTGAGGCTAGTGAGGTTGTTAAATGTGTGTAAGAGGGGAATGTGGCGGAGGACAGGGATAATGCTTGTCTAACTTTGTCTAATAAAGGTTAAATCTTGTTTAAACCTCTTCATGAACTTGGTTGTGACCAACCAGAAAAGTGTTGGTGCCCCTCCCCCCCCCCAAAAAAAAAAAAAAAATGTAGCCTAGATCGTTACTACCCCTAATGAACCCTAGGTTTAAAGACTAATACAATTTCTTTCCCTACACACGAATCGCTCTCCACCGTCTTACTCTGTTCGTATGTCAACACCATCTGAACCTACTAGGCACCCTGTTAACAAGGACTTTAAGATGGGGATACTCACAGACTTGACGTGAAGGTAAGAGGGCGTAGAAGAGACAGAGGAAGAAGGTGGCAAGGAGGAAGACCTGGAGAACGTAGCGCAGCCTTTTCCATGGGTGTCTGTAAGAAAATATACTGGGGTACTGACTGCATGGTAACATGCAGACAATACTTTAATGACTGTTTTGGGGTGCCCCTACAAACCGAAGCCATGCATTATTTGTCTATGTTTGAGTAAAATTCCAACTCAGAAGAATTATGATACTTATATAATACAGCTGTCCTTCCTTTATGCTGTTTCCTTGAAACCGTCCTTTACTATTTCTTTGAATGCCTCTTATTGATCCCCTTATGGTGGTAGTAGTGGGTCTGCACCAGGGTTGTATTCTATCACCATGGTTGTTCAATGTGCACGTGGATGGGGGGTGTTCTCACCTTTCTCAACATATATATATACCAGGTTGGGCCAATGCATTGTCAGTTGTGGTACCTCACGAAACTTCTCCACCAGGTACGGTCATCGTAAAGTTCTTCTCCCACAGTCTATTGTTGATCCTTTCGCTTCAATTGCTTCCCTCACTCCATCCCTCCATCTCTTTCTGGGTCTGCCTACCGGCCTCTTCCTTCTCGGCTTCCATCGAAAATATTTAGCAGGATAACTTTCTTGATCCATCCTCATGACGTGCCCATACTATCTCAGTTTAATCCTTTCTACAAAATCTAATACTGGTTTGGTGACCAGATCATCCTTGATATCATATAAACATTTAAGTAATCTCTTCTTGTTGCTTCCTTTATAAAAGCAACACTCATCTCTGTTAGTTGTAGCTTACTCTTTGTTCCCGTTGCTAGTGTCCAGGTCTCTGAGCCATATGTTAATACTAGTCTTCATATAGTTTTATAGATTATGAGTTCTACTCTTGATAGGATGTTGATGTTGATGGGATGGAGTGTTATGGGAGGTAAATATGGAGGTGATTGGCATTGAATTGGAAATGGTTCACGAGTGGAAGGAAGTGGAAGGCGAGCCAATCGTTGTTTGCTGATGACGGTGCGATTGTGGCTGGGGTTAGAGAAGGCTCTAAGGCAATGACAGAGCTCAAGAAGGTATGCGGGAAAAGAAATTTGAAAGTAAATGTAAGTGAAAGTAAGGTGATGAGGTGAACGAGGAGTGAGGGTGGTAATAAGCAGGAGGTGGGTCTTAAAGGCGCGAGGAAGTGGACACCTTTTAAGTATTTAGTGTTTACGCAAATTGTGTGTATACCGTTTTTATGTTTGTTTCTCCCCGCAAGCTCGGGCTATATAAGGAGTAAGATGTTTCTCAACTGTGTTATTTCTGAAGAAGCCCTGCTGGGCGAAACGTTAAATATATTGGATCCCATACTCTGCGTTTGGCCTCTCTCCTACAGTATTTAGTATCACATGTAACAGAATAGAGGAAAGAGGGTGGAGGTAGACAATCGAGTGACAGTCG
>NC_134797.1:13819465-13826965 GCF_046742065.1 Oratosquilla oratoria | reverse complement strand
TTGCGGACGACACTGCGCTTGTGGCAGGGTCAGAGGAGGGATTGAGGAAGCTGGTGGTAGAGTTTGGGAGAGTATGTGATAGAAGAAAGCTAAAGATAAATGTGGGTAAAAGTAAGGTGATGAGATGTACAAGGGGTGAAAGTGGCAGTAGACTGGAAGTGAACATTAAGGGAGAGCGACTGGAGGAAGTGGGTAGTTTTAGATACTTGGGTGCAAGTGTAGCAGGAAAAGGTGGAGTGAAGGTGGAGGTAGAATGTAGATTGAGAGAAGCGAGTAAATGCCTTGGTGGTTTAAAGAGTGTAATGAGGAATAGACATTTGGGAATGGATGCGAAGAGGAGACTGTATGAAGGAGTGATTGTGCCAACAGCACTGTATGGGGCAGAAACGTGGAACATAAGAGAAGAAGAGAGAAGGAGTTTGAATGTGTTTGAGATGAGGTGTCTGAGAAGTATGGTGGGGGTTACTAGGCTAGATAGAGTGAGAAATGAGGAGGTGAGGAGGAGAACAGGGGTGAAAAAGGATTTGGGAGATAGGGTTGATGAAAGAATATTAGGATGGTTTGGACACATGGAAAGAATGAGTGAAGAAAGGCTAGTAAAAGAGGTATGGAAGGCAGATGTGGAAGGAGTGAACATGAGGGGACGTCCTAGGATGAGGTGGATGGATGGGGTGATGGGGGTTTTGGGGAAGAGGGGAATGTCTGTTGAGGAAGGAAGGGAGAGGACGGAAGACAGAGGTGAGTGGAGAATGGTTGTATATGGATGATGTTGTGACTGCATGAGGAGGAATGGGCGGGGAAGTGGGGGGTGGGGTAGTATGTGTGAGTAAATTTTGACGCAGCCCGAAGGGATTTCTCCCCGTCCTCGCCTTATATGCAAAGGGGGACGGAGAGGGGGGGTCGCCGATTAAATGAAGCGACCTCGCTGTGGATGTACTGTGTCTTGCGACACTGCTTCTGACCCAGGGCGGTGGGCAGGGTGCAGGGATGACCCGTCATCCAGGAGGTGCTCAGATGAGAGGAAGGGTGGGAGGGGTGTGGAGTGTATTTAGGGATGAAATGGGTGGGAGTGTTTTTATGCCTTTCCCTTTTTGGCTACCTCCCTTGGAAGGGGGAAAAAGCCTTGGTATATGTATGTATGTATGTATTTGTTATTTACATTATTATAGATTTTATTTATTAATTCATTATGATTTTTGTTCGCATCCGACCTAGATATGGACCAAAAGGTCTCCTGTCGGCATGCTCCGCCTTTGTAATCCTTTGAAATAAACGAGTCACGAGTAATATAATTTGCTTTGTATATGTACAAATAAATACATAAATAAACTTAATACAAAAGCTATTATATGTTCTATTCGGTATTCTTATTTGTGTCTGAAAACAACATTTTATTATTCGGTGACTGATTGTATGAAAATGTAAAATGCTGGAGTTTGTCTTCTATCACGTGGGATTTTGGAAGAATGTCGCCTGACGTCATGTCGCGCGAAAATGTCGTATGGCGTGATGTCGAGCGTATGTAGTTTTTAATCATGGTCTATGGCTATGGCCTCAGTTCTGTTTCAAATTTTGTAAATACAATAATTGTTATTTTCTTTTTATTGCATCATTGTGTTTTAGAGTATGACTCGTATGTTTTATAGATGTATCCGACAGGTGATTTTGTCAAAAGTAACTGCACTTGTTCGGTGCTGTGACTTTTACTCACGTAGTCAACGTAAATTTTACACACACGTGTACGTACGTACGAATATGCTGGCACTAACCTTGCTAAGAACTGTACTCTGCGACAACGTACAAAAAAAAAATCTTGGAAACACATCCTGATATTTAGTCTTTTCCTAGTCCTACAAGCTAATGTGTTTTGCCACGTTTTACAACTGATCAAAATCGACTGCTAACAGCTTCTTTGATCGCCTTGCAACTAGTTACCACGTTCTGAACCTCTTCCGTTAATCAAAATGTAGTTAAACATGTCTGTTTGCGGACACAATCCAACGCAAATAGTGTTTTGTGTGTTACTGCCGCTGCCATAGTGGTAGCCAGAAATCTCCGACTTTGTCTGGTTAGGACGTTTCGTAACCGGAGAGAATTTTAGGAACAGAAGCTTATCTTCTAGAACGGGTTATCTGGGCGTCGGATGACGTGTGGTCAAGTATGTGGCAGCACGCCTCCACTGCTGTAGTGTCCCCATATTGCACATAGCTTTATTGTAAATAAAATTGTTAATCTTCGCCAAATCATTGTATACATCTATTATAATCAATACAGTATGTTGTAAATATTATATCTCATATGAGGATGACAATTATATTGTTAAATGTATTAATATATAGTGTAATGAGGAATAGACATTTGGGAATGGATGCTAAGAGGAGTCTATACGAAGGAGTGATTGTGCCAACAGCACTGTATGGGGCAGAAACATGGAACATAAGAGAGGAAGAGAGAAGGAGTTTGAATGTGTTTGAGATGAGGTGTCTGAGAAGTATGATGGGGGTTACTAGGCTAGATAGAGTGAGAAATGAGGTGAGGAGGAGAACAGGGGTGGAAAGGGGGTTGGGAGATAGGGTTGATGAAAGAGTATTAGGATGGTTTGGACACATGGAAAGAAGGAGTGAAGAAAGGCTAGTAAAAGAGGTATGGAAGGCAGATGTGGAGGGAGTGAACATGAGGGGACGTCCTAGAATGAGGTGGATGGATGGGGTGAAGGGGGCTTTGGGGAAGAGGGGAATGTCTGTTGAGGAAGGACGGGAGAGGACAGAAGACAGGGGTGAATGGAGAATGGTTGTATATGGATGATGTTGTGATGCATGAGGTGGAATGGGCGGGGGGATGGGGGGTGAGTTAGTATATGTGAACAAATTTTGACGCAGCCCGAAGGGATTTCTCCCCGTCCTCTCCTTTATGCATGGGGGGACGGAGAGGGGGGTCGCCGATTTAATGAAGCGGCCTTGCTGTGGATGTGCTGTGTCTTGAGACACTGCTTCTGACCGACCCAGGGCAGTGGACAAGGTGCAGGGATGACCCGTCATCCAGGAGGTGATTAGATAAGAGGGAGGGTGGAGAGGTGTGGAGTGTATTCAGGGATGGAATGGGTGGGAATGATTTTATCCCTTTTCCTTTTTGGCTACCTCCCTTGTAAGGGGGGTAAAGCCTTGGTATATGTATGTATTTGCATACACTTTACAAAGCGTTTATATATTCATCGTGTATTATGTATGTCATGGCGGACGGGCGTATCAAACATAAAACTAAACTAATCTAAACTTTTCTAAACCAGTTGTCATGGATCACCTTATATGTCATGTAAGAGAACACGCTTCCCATATAGATACGCCTCGTGACTATACTAAGTAGGACAGTGGGTCCATGTTTAGTAACTTAACCCAAATAATGGTAGTCTTGGTGAATATATCCAATTTGTAGGAAGTCGCTCCAAAGACCACTTCTCTGAACATCAGTCCCAGCGTTATACTTAGCAACTGTCCCCCGGACATCTGAACTTCCTCGATCAACGACCTATCTTGAGTTGCATCTCCACGTCCAAGTCACCGCTCTCTATCAAGGTAAATTTCGAGAAATTCGTAAATACGGATTCTTAAAACGAAACTGACGTCTGACGTAGTCTTATTACCTTTCGGTATGATTGCGGTGATACAAAAAAAATCTACTATAACAAACCAAACCTAATTTAACGTTGGGAAGGCAAGGTTTCCGTGGCGGCTTCCGACTCGTGAAAATTCTAAAAGTGCCGTTTTTTTATTTGTTATTTTTTTTTTGAGGGGGGGGGAGGTGACATTCGAAAGTTTGAGAAAGAAGGAATCTTGGAAAAAGAAATATCGAAAAATACATATAAAAGCGTTTTCGATAAGCACCTGAAAATCACAATATTATTTGCGGATTAGATAATAATTCCTGTTACGTTCTTGACATTATGTAGCCTGTAATTCGAATAACCGCTATCACGCTGATACACATTTGCTGGGAAGCAAGTAGGAATTGACCAGTGTGGAAAGATGAGACGGAGAAGTTTGCAGGAGTGGTACGAGAGAGGCCTTTGTTTAGCAGTGTATTCAAGATTGCTGATTGATTGCAAATGATAAACGTAATAGTTGTACTGACGTGGGAAACAGAATAAAATAATCTAGAAATGTTGCTTAGGAACAAGGATGGAAGTAGGAATTTAATGAACAACGTTCTCCAAACAAAGGAATAATCAAACTTATGATAAAATACAAACAAGAAAATCACAAATTTTTCGTTACCTTAAATACACACACGCACGCACAAGGAAAAGAAGTGTAGAACACGAATGCACTAACATGTAAAGGTTCACACGCGCAGTAAAACGCAATGTGTGTGTGTATAATAGCTTGATTATCCTCATGACTACTAGAGCCAAGTCGATTAATATACCAAAATCTCTGTAGGATTCTTCCACATCTTGCACGAAATATTAGGCGAAGACCAGCTAGCACACACCAACAGACGTAGGGCCTATAACTGGTACGTGTCTGATGACGTAGAAGGAAATTCCCGACAAAATAGGGTAGCGTTGCAACGACGACTTGGACAATGTCTCCTCGGAAATCACCGAACAAGAACACTACAGATAAATCGTGTGTTGGGTATTCTGAAGTTAGCAAGATTACAACTGTGAAGCGTTTGCTAAAAATTACAAATTGAGAATACCTAAAACGAGTATATTAAAAGCGTCTTCACAAAGTATTTCATCCCACATACGGGGCTGCCATTTATGTCAGCGTGAGCTAATTTAGTTTTTATCTGCGATTTTACTATTTATTATTAGTCATGTTTTTTAAACGTATCTGTTGAAATAAAGAAATTTTACGTGGTTATATAATTCATTTGATAAAAACTGGACTAAAGATTGAAAAAAGAATGAATATTCACATATGGCAGCGTGCATAACTGTCAAGGCTTCACCATCCCAGCGTTACCGACGGCTGCTTCTGTACAATAAGGAAACAATACCAAAACTATTAGTCTTAACAAAATGACATTTTTTTCTTTAATCTCTCAGGTTAATAGTGATTTACATATAGAAGCATGACGTCATTGAAAGTATGAATTAAGATACTAGTAAATTTAACAGGAAGACTTTCTTTCAATTTGATAACTGAAAACTTAAGGTATTGCCAGTCTGACAAAGAACATCTACATGCAAGTAACAATCGTTGTAGAAAAGACTAGAAAAAACAACTCGGCAAAAATAAAATATAGATAAATAAAACATTAAAATAAACAGAAAACAAAGTAAAACTAAAGAAAATTCAATTCTTTGCACCGAATTTTAGTCACCCTTTAGTATATGTATTGAACCAGACGATTTCATTCGTCTTTTAGGAAACCCATGAGGTTATTTTTCTATCAATTACCTTGTTCATTACATATGTGGTTGTGTTTCGTACGTGTATCTTCATTTGTCTCAAGCTACTGCATTTACTGCAAATATAGAAAAACATTGTCAATTCAAATTTTAAAACCCATAATCTTAAACGATTCTTCTACATTTTACTTACACATTATTTTAAGTCCACGAGACTATAAACGTAACCTAGCAAGTGGGTCTGCCCCACATCTATCATAACTCTAACATCCTTCCATTTAATTGTTTCCTTCCACTAAACCCCCAAATACCCCCTCCCTCCCTCTCCCCCACTTTATCTATCCTGCCATCTAACTCTCTTACATTGTCACATTACTCCTGTCATATGCATACACGTGTGACAGCACGCTAACACATTAACACACTAGCACACATTAACACACTAGCACACATTAACACACTAGCACACATTAACACACTAGCACACATTAACACACTAGCACACATTAACACACTAGCACACACTAACACTAGCACACACTAACACTAGCACACACTAACACTAGCACACACTAACACTAGCACACACTAACACTAGCACACACTAACACTAGCACACACTAACACTAGCACACACTAACACTAGCACACACTAACACTAGCACACACTAACACTAGCACACACTAACACTAGCACACACTAACACTAGCACACACTAACACTAGCACACACTAACACTAGCACACACTAACACTAGCACACACTAACACTAGCACACACTAACACTAGCGCACAGTAACACTAACGTAACACACTAACACACACTAAGACGCACTCATAGCATTACCCATAGATCGGTCATACGAGCTCTGAGCTCTCTTCCGGGAGGGAAATAGCTGTCGATCACGAGCCCGAGACGTGATCCAAAAGACCAAGGTGAATACACACTCCCGAGCACGCACACACCGGCTCGATGGTGTGTTGGTACTGCGCCCGTTTGAGTACCACACAGGGGTGAAAATTTCAGCATCGCTGCACTGCAAGCCGGCACTCCAGCTCTGATGACCATGGAGTTGGATGTATGTATGTATAAGGGTACAGCATTAACAAGGCCATATACGAGGTCTGAGCTCTAACGCGGAAGGGTAATAGCTGTTGATCACGAGTCCATCACGTGGTCCAAAACGGTAGGCGTTCACACTATCATATATACACACACACACAATACATACACACATACACCCTGAGCTAAGTGGGGGGTGGGGGTGGGTGGGGGGTGGGTGGGGGTTTAGCCCTCAGCCGCAAGTGACGCCGGGGGAGGTGTACGGTGTACCAAGTAGCTGAGGGTCACTTCGGAGGAGATGGTGAGGCGAGGGTCGGGCAGAGCCCTAGGCGAAGAATGGCCGTTGCTCTACACAGCGTTTCTCAACCTTATTACCCTTGCGTAACCTTTAAAATGAATTGCATGTCTCAAGGAACTCCTGCGAAAAAAACCCCGCATATACCATATCTTTCTCATTTCATTTTCATCGTAATAATAGGTTAGATAGGATGATGTCTATATTACATTAATACAATCACCAAGAATACGTCGTGCGTGTTTAATTATATTACGTATATGAAATTAAATCAAAAATCAAAAGTGCATTAGCTTATCTCACTTGTTCTCGCGGAACCCTTAGGGACCTTTAGCGGACCCTTAGGGTTCCGGGAAACCCTGGTTGAGAAATGTTGCAGTCTACATTCTATCTGCTGCTAGCAGTTAATAGTGGAAGAGCTGAGCTGTTACACCTCGATCCCACAGATATTTGCTTGCAATGAAAGTTATTGATAGTATAATTAGAATCGGACCGAATGGTATTGGAAACCTTCAGTTAAATTTTTACAATTCCTTGCTTGCGTGTCTATCACTGCACATTTTCTCTATACACCTGTCATTTACTGACGTGTCAGTTATTCTTGTACTTTTGCTTTATCTATTTAATCCATTTGTTTGTCTATGTATTAATTTTTATAGTATAATCCCAAACCAAAGTCTGTCTCTACGGCTTAAGTTAAATATTAAAGTCACGCTTAAAATATTTGTTCTCTATAATGCTTTAACATTGGAGACGTTTTCTCTGAATGCAACTCTCGAGGCAAC
>NC_134797.1:13804465-13811965 GCF_046742065.1 Oratosquilla oratoria | reverse complement strand
GGAGAGTGGGGGGAGAGTGGGGGGAGAGTGGGGGGAGAGTGGGGGGAGAGTGGGGGGAGAGTGGGGGGAGAGTGGGGGAGAGTGGGGGGAGAGTGGGGTCGAGAGAGGGGGAGAGTGGGGTCGAGAGAGGGGGAGAGTGGGGGAGAGTGGGGTGGAGAGAGGGGGAGAGTGGGGTCGAGAGAGGGGGAGAGTGGGGTGGAGAGAGGGGGAGAGTGGGGTCGAGAGAGTGGGGTGGAGAGAGGGGGAGAGTGGGGTCGAGAGAGGGGGAGAGTGGGGTCGAGAGAGGGGGAGAGTGGGGTCGAGAGAGGGGGAGAGTGGGGTCGAGAGAGGGGGAGAGTGGGGTCGAGAGAGGGGGAGAGTGGGGTCGAGAGAGGGGGAGAGTGGGGTCGCGAGAGGGGGAGCGAGGGGGAGAGTGGGGTCGAGAGAGGGGGAGAGTGGGGGGAGGAGAGTGGGGGAGGAGAGTGGGGGGAGGAGAGTGGGGGGGAGAGTGGGGGGAGGAGTGGGGGGAGAGTGGGGGGAGAGTGGGGTCGAGAGAGGGGGAGAGTGGGGTCGAGAGAGGGGTCGAGAGAGGGGGAGAGTGGGGTCGAGAGAGGGGGAGAGTGGGGGGAGAGTGGGGTCGAGAGAGGGGGAGAGTGGGGTCGAGAGAGGGGGAGAGTGGGGTCGAGAGAGGGGGAGAGTGGGGTCGAGAGAGGGGGGGAGGGGGGTGGAGAGAGGGGGAGAGTGGGGTCCGAGGGGGAGAGAGGGGGAGAGTGGGGTCGAGAGAGTGGGAGAGTGGGGTCGAGAGAGGGGGAGAGTGGGGTCGAGAGAGGGGGAGAGTGGGGTCGAGAGAGGGGAGAGTGGGGTCGAGAGAGGGGGAGAGTGGGTGGAGAGCGAGGGAGAGTGGGGTGGAGAGAGGGGAGAGTGGGGTGGAGAGAGGGGGAGAGTGGGGAGAGAGAGAGGGGGAGAGTGGGGTCGAGAGAGGGGGAGAGTGGGGTCGAGAGAGGGGGAGAGTGGGGTCGAGAGAGGGGGAGAGTGGGGTCGAGAGAGGGGGAGAGTGGGGTCGAGAGAGGTGGAGAGTGGGGTCGAGAGAGGGGGAGAGTGGGGTCGAGAGAGGGGGAGGGTGGGGTCGAGAGAGGGGGAGAGTGGGGTCGAGAGAGGGGGAGAGTGGGGTGGAGAGAGGGGGAGAGTGGGGTGGAGAGCGGGGGAGAGTGGGGTGCAGAGGGGGAGAGTGGGGTCGAGAGAGAGGGAAAGTGGGGTCGAGAGAGAGGGAGAGTGGGGTCGAGAGAGGGGGAGAGTTGGGTCGAGAGAGGGGGAGAGTGGGGTCGAGAGAGGGGGAGAGGGGTCGAGAGAGGGGTCGAGAGAGGGGGAGAGTGGGATCGAGAGAGGGGGAGAGTGGGGTCGAGAGAGGGGGAGAGTGGGGTGGAGAGAGGGGAACAGTGGGGGGGAGAGAGGGGAAGAGTGGGGTGGAGAGAGGGGAAGAGTGGGGTGGAGAGAGGGGAAGAGTGGGGTGGAGAGAGGGTGAGAGTGGGGTTGCGAGAGGGGAAGAGTGGGGTGGAGAGAGGGGAAGAGTGGGGTGGAGAGAGGGGAAAAGTGGGGTGGAGAGCGGGGGAGAGTAGGGTGGAGAGAGGGGGAGAGTGGGGTCGAGAAAGGGGGAGAGGGGTCGAGAGAGGGGGAGAGTGGGGTGGAGAGAGGGGGAGAGGAGGGGGAGAGAGGGGGAGAGTGGGGTGGAGAAGAGGGGAGAGTGGGGTGGAGAGAGGGGAGTGTGGGGTGGAGAGAGGGGGAGAGTGGGTGGAGAGGGGAGAGTGGGGTCGAGAGGGGGAGAGTGGGGTCGAGAGAGGGGGAGAGTGGGGTCGAGAGGGGGAGAGTGGGGAGGGGTGGGGTGGAGAGAGGGGGAGAGTGGGGTCGAGAGAGGGGGAGTGGGGGGGAGAGTGGGGTCGAGAGAGGGGGAGTGGGGGGAGAGTGGGGGGAGAGAGGGGGAGAGTGGGGGGGAGAGAGGGGGAGAGTGGGGGGGAGAGGGGGGGAGTGGGTGGGTGAGGGGAGAGTGGGAGGGTCGAGAGAGGGAGAGTGGGGTCGCGAGAGGGGGAGAGTGGGGTCGAGAGAGGGGGAGAGTGGGGTCGAGAGAGGGGGAGAGTGGGGTCGAGAGAGGGGGAGAGTGGGGTCGAGAGAGTAGGAGAGTGGGGTCGAGAGAGGGGGAGAGTGGGGCCGAGAGAGGGGGAGAGTTGGGTCGAGAGAGGGGGAGAGAGTGGGGTCGAGAGAGGGGGAGAGTGGGGTCGAGAGAGGGGGAGAGTGGGGAGAGAGGTGGAGAGAGAGGGGGGGAGAGGGGAGAGTGGTGTCGAGAGAGGGGAGGGGGAGAGTGGGGTCGAGAGAGGGGGAGAGTGGGGTGGAGAGAGGGGAGAGTGGGGTGGAGAGAGGGGGAGAGTGGGGTGGAGAGAGGGGGAGAGTGGGGTCGAGAGAGGGGGAGAGTGGGGTCGAGAGAGGGGGAGAGTGGGGTCGAGAGAGGGGGAGAGTGGGGTCGAGAGAGAGGGAGAGTGGGGTCGAGAGAGGGGGAGAGTGGGGTCGAGAGAGGGGGAGAGTGGGGTCGAGAGAGGGGGAGAGTGGGGTCGAGAGAGGGGGAGAGTGGGGTCGGGAGAGGGGGAGAGTGGGGTGGAGAGAGGGGGAGAGTAGGGTGGAGAGAGGGGGAGAGTGGGGTGGAGAGAGGGGGAGAGTGGGGTGGAGAGAGGGGGAGAGTGGGGTGGAGAGAGGGGGAGAGTGGGGTGGAGAGAGGGGAAGAGTGGGGTGGAGAGAGGGGAAGAGTGGGGTGGAGAGAGGGGAAGAGTGGGGTGGAGAGAGGGGAAGAGTGGGGTGGAGAGAGGGGGAGAGTGGGGTGGAGAGCGGGGGAGAGTGGGGTGGAGAGAGGGGGAGAGAGGGGGAGAGAGGGGGGGAGAGGGGGGGGGAGAGGGGGAGAGAGTGGGAGGAGAGAGGGAGGAGAGGAGAGAGTGGGGGGAGAGTGGGGGGAGAGTGGGGGGAGAGTGGGGGGAGAGTGGGGGGAGAGTGGGGGGAGAGTGGGGGGAGAGTGCGGGGAGAGTGGGGTCGAGAGTGGGGTGGAAAGAGAGGGAGAGTGGGGTGGAGAGAGAGGGAGAGTGGGGTGGAGAGAGAGGGAGAGTGGGGTGGAGAGAGGGGGAGAGTGGGGTCGAGAGAGGGGGAGAGTGGGGTTGAGAGAGGGGGAGAGTGGGCTCGAGAGAGGGGGAGAGTGGGGTCGAGAGAGGGGGAGAGTGGGGTCGAGAGAGGGAGAGTGGGGTGGAGAGAGGGGGAGAGGGGTGGAGAGAGGGGGAGAATGGGGTCGAGAGATGGGGAGAGTAGGGTCGAGAGAGGGGGAGAGTGGGGTCGAGAGAGGGGGAGAGTGGGGTCGAGCGTGGGGGAGAGTGGGGTCGAGAGTGGGGGAGAGTGGGGTCGAGAGAGGGGGAGAGATTGGGGTGAGAGAGAGGGGGAAAGTGGGGTCGAGAGAGGGGGAAAGTGGGGTCGAGAGAGGGGGAGAGTGGGGTCGAGAGAGGGGGAGAGTGGGGTCGAGAGAGCGGGGGAGTGGGGTCGAGAGCGGGGGAGAGGGGGTCGAGAGAGAGGGGGAGAGTGGGGTCGAGAGAGTGGGAGAATGGGGTCGAGAGAGGGGGAGAGAGTGGGATCGAGAGAGGGGGAGAGTGGGGTCGAGAGAGGGGGGAGAGTGGGGTCGAGAGAGGGGGGAGAGTGGGGTCGAGAGAGAGAGAGTGGGGTCGAGAGAGGGGGAGAGGGGTCGAGAGAGGGGTCGAGAGAGGGGGAGAGTGGGATCGAGAGAGGGGGAGAGTGGGGTCGAGAGAGGGGGAGAGTGGGGTGGAGAGAGGGGGAGAGTGGGGAGGAGAGAGGGGGAGAGTGGGGGGGGTGGAGAGGGGGGAGAGTGGGGTGGAGAGAGGGGGAGAGTGGGTGGAGAGAGGGGGAGAGTGGGGTGGAGAGAGGGGGAGAGTGGGGTGGCGAGAGGGGAGAGTGGGGTGGAGAGAGGGGGGAGAGTGGGGGAGAGAGGGGGAGAGTGGGGTGGAGAGAGGGGGAGAGTGGGGTGGAGAGGGGGAGAGTGGGGTGGAGAGAGGGGGACAGTGGGGTCGAGAGAGGGGGAGAGAGGGGGGGAGAGATCGGGAGAGGGGGGTGGAGAGAGGGGGAGAGTGGGGTTGGGAGAGTGGGGTGGAGAGAGGGGGAGAGAGGGGGAAAGTGTGGAGAGAGGGGGAAAGTGTGGAGAGAGGGGGAGAGTGGGGTCGAGAGAGGGGGAGAGTGGGGTCGAGAGAGGGGGAGAGTGGGGTCGAGAGAGGGGGAGAGTGGGGTGGAGAGTGGGGGAGAGTGGGGTGGAGAGAGGGGGAGAGTGAGAGGGGGAGAGAGTGGGGTCGAGAGGGGGGGGAGAGTGGGGTCGGAGAGGGGGAGAGAGTGGGGGGGGAGAGAGGGGGAGAGTGGGGTGGGAGAGGGGGGGGGGGGTGGGAGGGGGGGGGAGGGGGGGGGGGGAGAGGGGGAGAGTGGGGTCGAGAGAGGGGAGAGGGGGTGGAGGGGGGGGAGAGTGGGGTGGAGAGGGGGAGAGGGGGGTCGAGAGAGGGGGAGAGTGAGGGGAGGGAGGGGGGGTGGAAGGGGGGAGAGTGGGGGGAGGGGGGGAGAGTGGGGTGGAGAGAGGGGGGAGAGTGGGGTGGGGGGGGAGAGAGGGGGGGAGAGAGGGGGAGGGTGAGGGGGGGTGGGGTGAGGAGGGGGGAGTGGGTGGGAGAGGGGGGGGGGGGGGAGAGAGGGGGAGAGTGGGGGAGAGAGGGGGGAGTGGGGGGGAGGGGGAGGGGGAGAGTGGGGGGGGGGGGGGGGGAGAGTGGGGGGGGGGGAGAGAGTGGGAGAGAGGGGGCGAGAGTGGAGGGAGAGTGGGGGAGAGTGGGGGGGAGTGGGGGGGAGAGTGGGGGGGGGGGGGGAGAGTGGGGGAGGAGAGGGGGAGAGTGGGGGGGGGGGGGGGAGAGTGGGGGGGGGGTGGGAGGAGGGGAGAGTGGGGTCGAGGGGGGGGGGGGAGAGAGGGGGAGGGTGGGGGGTGGGGAGGGGGGGGGGGTCGAGAGAGAGGGGGAGAGTGGGGTCGAGAGAGGGGGGGGGGGGGGGGGGGGGAGAGGGGGTCGAGAGAGGGGAGAGTGGGGGAGGAGGGGGAGAGTGGGGGAGAGTGGGGGGGGGGGGGTGGGGGCGAGCGTGGGGGAGAGTGGGGTCGAGAGAGGGGGAGAGTGGGGTCGAGAGGGGGGAGAGTGGGGGTTGGGGGGGAGAGTGGGGGGGAGAGGGGGAGAGTGGGGTCGAGAGAGGGGGAGAGTGGGGTCGAGAGAGGGGGAGGAGTGGGGTCGAGAGAGGGGGAGAGTGGGGTCGAGAGAGAGTGGAGGAGAGGGGAGGAGTGGGGGTCGAGAGAGGGGAGAGTGGGGTCGAGAGAGGGGGGGAGAGTGGGGGAGGAGAGAGGGGGAGAGGGGTGGAGGGGGGGGGAGAGTGGGGTCGAGAGAGGGGGAGAGTGGGGTCGAGAGAGGGGAGAGTGGGGTCGAGAGAGTGGGAGAGTGGGGTGGAGAGTGGGGTGGAGAGTGGGGTGGAGAGTGGGGTGGAGAGTGGGGTGGAGAGAGGGGGAGAGTGGGGTCGAGAGAGGTGAAGAGAGGGGGAGAGTGGGGTCGAGAGAGGGGGGGAGAGTGGGGTCGAGAGAGGGGGGAGAGTGGGGTCGAGAGAGGGGGAGAGTGGGGTCGAGAGAGGGGGGGGAGAGTGGGGTCGAGAGAGGGGGAGAGTGGGGTCGAGAGAGGGGGAGAGTGGGGTCGAGAGAGGGGGAGAGTGGGGTCGAGAGAGGGGGAGAGTGGGGTCGAGAGAGGGGGAGAGTGGGGTCGAGAGAGGGGGAGAGTGGGGTCGAGAGAGGGGGAGAGAGGGGGAGAGTGGGGTCGAGAGGGGGGGAGAGGGGGGGGGAGAGAGGGGGAGAGTGGGGTCGAGAGAGGGGGAGAGTGGGGTCGAGAGAGGGGGAGAGTGGGGTCGAGAGAGGGGAAGAGTGGGGTCGAGAGAGTGGGAGAGTGGGGTGGAGAGTGGGGTGGAGAGTGGGGTGGAGAGTGGGGTGGAGAGTGGGGTGGAGAGTGGGGTGGAGAGGGGGAGAGTGGGGTCGAGAGAGGTGAAGAGAGGGGGAGAGTGGGGTCGAGAGAGGGGGAAAGTGGGGTCGAGAGAGGGGGAAAGTGGGGTCGAGAGAGGGGGAGAGTGGGGTCGACAGATGGGGAGAGTGGGGACCTGAGTGGGGGAGAGTGGGGACGAGAGAGGGGGAGAGTGGGGTCGAGAGAGGGGGAGAGTGGGGTCGAGAGAGGGGGAGAGTGGGGTCGAGAGAGGGGGAGAGTTGGGGGGAGAGTTGGGTGGAGAGAGGGGAAGAATGGGGTCGAGAGAGGGGGAGAGTGGGATCGAGAGAGGGGGAGAGTGGGGTCGAGAGAGGGGGAGAGTGGGGTGGAGAGAGGGGGAGAGTGGGGTCGAGAGAGGGGGAGAGTGAGATCGAGAGAGGAGGAGAGTGGGGTCGAGGAGGGGGAGAGTGGGGTCGAGAGAGGGGGAGAGTGGGGTCGAGAGAGGGGTCGAGAGAGGGGGAGAGTGTGGTCGATAGAGTGGGAAAGTGTGGTCGAGAGAGTGCGAGAGTTGGGTCGAGAGTGGGTGAGAGTGGGGTGGAGAGAGGGGGAGAAGAGTGGGGTGGAGAGGAGGGGGAGGGAGAGTGGGGTGGAGAGAGGGGGAGAGTGGGGTGGAGAGAGGGGGAGAGTGGGGTGGAGAGAGGGGGAGAGTGGGGTGGAGAGAGGGGGAGAGTGGGGTGGAGAGAGGGGGAGAGTGGGGTGGAGAGAGGGGGAGAGTGGGGTGGGGAGAGTGGGGTGGAGAGAGGGGGAGAGAGGGGGAAAGTGTGGAGAGAGGGGGAGAGAGGGGAAAGTGGGGTGGAGAGAGAGGGGGAAAGTGGGGTGGAGAGAGAGGGGGAAAGTGGGGTCGAGAGAGGGGGAGAGTGGGGTGGAGGGGGAGAGTGGGGTGGAGAGAGGGGGAGAGTGGGGTGGAGAGAGGGGGAGAGAGAGGGGGAGAGTGGGGTGGAGAGAGGGGAGAGTGGGGTGGAGAGAGGGGGAGAGTGGGGTGGAGAGAGGGGGAGAGTGGGGTGGAGAGAGGGGGAGAGTGGGGGGGAGAGAGGGGGAGAGAGGGGGAGAGTGGGGTCGAGAGAGGGGGAGAGTGGGGTTGAGAGAGGGGGAGAGTGGGGTCGAGAGAGGGGGAGAGTGGGTCGAGAGAGGGGGAGAGTGGGGTCGAGAGAGAGGGAGAGTGGGGTCGAGAGAGGGGGAGAGTGGGGTGGAGAGAGGGGGAGAGTGGGGGGGAGAGAGGGGGAGAGAGAGGGGGAGAGTGGGGTGGAGAGAGGGGGAGAGAGGGGGGGAGAGAGGGGGAGAGGGGGGGCGAGAGAGGGGGAGAGAGGGGGGGAGAGAGGGGGAGAGTGGGGTGGAGAGAGGGGGAGAGTGGGGTGGAGAGAGGGGGAGAGTGGGGTGGAGAGAGGGGGAGAGTGGG
>NC_134797.1:13779465-13796965 GCF_046742065.1 Oratosquilla oratoria | reverse complement strand
GATGGTATGGAAGAGGAGTGAGATGGTAAAGAAAGGGGGGCGAGATGGTAAGGAAAAGGGGTGAGATGGTAAGGAAGAGGGTGAGATGGTAAGGAAAAGGGGTGAGATGGTAAGGAAAAGGGGTGAGATGGTAAGGAAGGGGTGAGATGGTAAGGGAAGGGGTGAGATGGTAAGGAAGGAAAGAAGGGGGTGAGATGGTAAGGGAAGGGGGACGAGATGGTAAGGAAGGGGGGCGAGATGGTAAGGAAAGGGGGCGAGATGGTTAAGGAAAGGGGGGCGAGATGGTAAGGAAAGGGGGCGAGATGGTAAGGAAGTGGGGCGAGATGGTAAGGAAAGGGGGCGAGATGGTAAGGAAAGGGGGCGAGATGGTAAGGAAAGGGGGCGAGATGGTAAGGAAAGGGGGCGAGATGGTAAGGAAAGGGGGCGAGATGGTAAGGAAAGGGGGCGAGATGGTAAGGAAAGGGAAAGGGGGAGAGATGGTAAGGAATGGGGGGAGAGATGGTAAGGAATGGGGGGAGAGATGGTAAGGAAGGGGGGGGGCGAGATGGTAAGGAAAGGGGGCGAGATGGTAAGGAAAGGGGGCGAGATGGTAAGGAAAGGGGGCGAGATGGTAAGGAAAGGGGGAGAGATGGTAAGAAAAGGGGGTGAGATGGTAAGGAAAGGGGGCGAGATGGTAAGGAAAGGGGGCGAGATGGTAAGGAAAGGGGGGCGAGATGGTAAGGAAAGGGGGGCGAGATGGTAAGGAAAGGGGGCGAGATGGTAAGGAAGGGGGGGCGAAATGGTAAGGAAGAGGGGCGAGATGGTAAGGAAAGGGGGAGAGATGGTTAAGGAAAGGGGGGCGAGATGGTAAGGAAGGGGGGGGCGAGATGGTAAGGAAAGGGAGGAGAAATGGTAAGGAAAGGGAGGAGAAATGGTAAGGAAAGGGAGAAATGGTAAGGAAAGGGGGCGAGATGGTAAGGAATGGGGGGTGAGATGGTAAGGAATGGGAGGTGAGATGGTAAGGAATGGGGGGCGAGATGGTAAGGAAGGGGGTGAGATGGTAAGGAAGGGGGGGCGAGATGGTAAGGATGGGGGGGCGAGATGGTAAGGAAGGGGGTGAGATGGTAAGGAAGGGGGCGAGATGGTTAGGAAGGGGGCGAGATGGTAAGGAAGGGGGGGGCGAGATTGTAAGGAAAGGGGGCTAGATGGTAAGGAAAGGGAGGAGAAATGGTAAGGAAAGGGAGGAGAAATGGTAAGGAAGGGGAGCAAGATGGTAAGGAATGGGGGGCGAGATGGTAAGGAAGGGGGGGCCGAGATGGTAAAGGGGGAGAGATGGTAAGGAAAGGGGGTGAGATGGTAAGGAAAGGGGGTGAGATGGTAAGGAAAGTGGGAGAGATGGTAAGGAAAGTGGGAGAGATGGTAAGGAAAGGGGGAGAGATGGTAAGGAAAGGGGGAGAGATGGTAAGGAAAGGGCGTGAGAGATGGTAAGGAAAGGGGGGAGAGATGGTAAGGAAAGGGGGTGAACTGGTAAGGAAAGGGGGAGAGATGGTAAGGAAAGGGGGAGAGATGGTAAGGAAAGGGGGAGAGATGGTAAGGAAATTGCGTGAGAGATGGTAAGGAAAGGGGGGAGAGATGGTAAGGAAAGGGGGAGAGATGGTAAGGAAAGGGGGGAGAGATGGTAAGGAAAGGGGGGAGAGATGGTAAGGAAAGGGGGGAGAGATGGTAAGGAAAGGGGGAAGAGATGTAAGGAAAGGGGGTTTAATGGGGGATGTCACTTCTGTCACAGAGCATCGCCTGTGAGTGGAAAGGGGACGGGGAGGGGAAAATATAAAGGGAGAGAAAAAGGAAAACAGGAAGAAAAAGAAAGGGGAGAAGGAAAGGGAAAAGGATAGGAAGGGAAAGGTCAAGTAGGAACAAGGATAGGGGAGGGGGGAAGGGAAAGAAGAAAGGATAAAGAAAAGAAGGAGAATGGGGAAGGTGGAATGTAGAGGGAAAGAAGGGAGGTATAGGGAGGAAGGGGAAGAGAAGAGGGAGAAATGAAAGGTAAAGGGAGAGGGGGAAGGGAAAGGAGGGAAGGGAAAAGAGAAAGAGGTAGGTGTAGGGGAGAGGGGAAGGGGAGAGGGGAAGGGGAGAGGGGAAGAGGAGATGGGATAGGGGAGAGGGGAAAGGGGAGAGTGGATAGGGGAGAGTGGATAGGGGAGAGTGGATAGGGGAGAGTGGATAGGGGAGAATGGATAGGGGAGAGTGGATAGGGGATTGTGAAACGGAAGGGGAATGTGCGGAGGGAAAAGTGGAGAGTAGAGAGATTTTTTCCCCTTTCTTGAAGAAAAAAAAATGAAGCTGACATCAAAGTTTTAGTTCGAATGTTTGCTCTCGCTCTCCCTCTTAACTCTCCCTCCCCCCCTCTCTCTCTCTCTCTAATTTTATATTTATTTCATTCACTTTTGTTTTCTTTTCGTCTGGTCCGTCATCTTCCAAAAGTTCTGTTTTCCCATCGTAAGCCATTCCTAAGAATCTCTTTCTTCAAATTTGAAGAGAGTGGGGGGATGGCGGGGGGCAGTTGTTAGATTTCATTAAATTCCGGAGTGCACAATGAAAACAAGCATTCCCAGTTCCAAGGCTTCGATTAGTTTCATGTCTGTCTGTCTGTATCCGTTTGTGATGTTACATTTCTTTTTCTTCTTCAATGATGGAGGTGGTGATGGTGGTGGTGACGGTGTGATGTTGACAGTTATGGTGACGGTGGTGGTGATGATGGTGACGGTGGTGGTGATGATGGTGACGGTGGTGGTGATGATGGTGACGGTGGTGGTGATGATGGTGACGGTGGCGGTCATGATGGTGACGGTGGTGGTGATGATGGTGACGGTAGTGGTGATGGTGATGATGGTGACGGTGGTGGTGATGGTGATGATGGTGACGGTGGTGGTGATGATGGTGACGGTGGTGGTGATGATGGTGACGGTGGTGGTGATGATGGTGACGGTGGTGGTGATGATGGTGACGGTGGTGGTGGTGATGGTGACGGTGGTGATGGTGAATGTGATGATGGTGAATGTGATGATGGTGACGTTGGTGGTGATGGTGACGGTTGTGGGGGTGACTGTTGTGGGGGTGACGGTTGTGGGGGTGACGGTTGTGGGGGTGACGGTTGTGGGGGTGACGGTTGTGGGGGTGACGGTTGTGGGGGTGACGGTTGTGGGGGTGACGGTTGTGGGGGTGACGGTTGTGGGGGTGACGGTTGTGGGGGTGACGGTTGTGGGGGTGACGGTTGTGGGGGTGACGGTTGTGGAGGTGACGGTTGTGGGGGTGACGGTTGTGGGGGTGACGGTTGTGGGGGTGACGGTTGTGGGGGTGACGGTGGTGGTGGTGGTAATGACGGTGGTGGTGGTAATGACGGTGGTGGTGGTAATAACGGTGGTGGTGGTAGTGACGGTGGTGGTAGTGACGGTGGTGGTAGTGACGGTGGTGGTGGTGGTAGTGTATACACCACTTATAAAAGACGAGTAATATAACCCCAGTCATATGACCCACTTCCTCACTCACTGTCCACCACAAGCATCAAGCGCCAACTCAGCATCACGAGGCCCAGTGGGATGCACAAATCCTGACACATCAATCCTTTAGCTTCGCAACAACAGACAACACACACACACACACACACACACTAACGCACACTTACAAGTGCAGTCCACCGCCAGGCATGGCAATTACGAAAAACAACATAACAACGAGCTTCTCCCCTTTGGATACACATATATAATAAGTTTAGAGATGTACCTATACGTAAACATAAGAATTAGGTTGTAAGAATCTATAGGCTCCCGTTAATAATCATGTAAGCACCATCGTCGGCAACCGACCCATTGTATGCGTCAGCGTATTTCTGAACAAAACCGAGACGCACGGCCGAAAGAGCGGGTCGGTGATGTACTTGAATACTGTTAGTGGTGATGTTAAGGTGTAATAAGACTGTTAAATTCAAGGAAATAAAGTGAAGAAAATAAGACATACTGTTTGATGTGTCCAGCTGGGCCCTGGGAACCCTACGCACGGATACATCCACACGAATGGTGGCAGCCACAGTACCACCCCACATCTCCGAAGAGAATCGCCTGTCTCCAAGCAAACACGTCTGAGTAAGTCCCCCACGCCACACGACTCCATTCGAGCCGGCGAAACCAATACGACTACACCTCCCAGTTCCAACCGCTCCCTCTGCCAGAGTCCAAGCGAATACTCGACCTCTTCACACCAACCGTTCCCTCCCAGACGCACACAACCTGAATCACCCAGTGTTATTCTAGTACGCTACCACCGACCCATCTACCGTCAACCTACTGATTACAGGTAACATAACAAATTTCTTCAACTTCCACTTAATTCCAATATATCCCGTGATAATACACAATACATTATCCATCACTCCCCATCCCTGATTCTGCCTGTCTTCCTTTTTTTTTTTTTTTTTACGAGAACATCTACGAGGCACTACCCTCATCAAGAGATATTTCCACACACCGCTCATCTCTCCCCAGTACCATATTTCTATGGTGACGTTACGCCCCTATCAACGCGTAACTACAAACAAGTCTACGGACCGCCACAGCCACACCTGACGGACCGGAAGCACATCGATATAATTATCGATAACCGGGAATATACCCATAAAGGTACTCTATGATAACATATATATAACATATGGACCTTTAGTGATTTAATAATTCAACAACATTATCTTATTATAAAACTAAGCTACTTAATTAAGTTACACAACTAAGTTAAAATCATTTTTGCATACTTCCATCTTATACTGTACCAATTTATTATTTAAAAATACTGTATTTTAAATATATATCTCAATAACTATTATAATCACAATTTTTTTTGCCAATATCAAATAATTCTTCTTCACAATATTTTCTATAACCTTTTACGACGTATATCCTATATACATATATATATATATATATATATATATATATATATATATATATATATATATAAATCAAATACCAATTTCACATATTCCTAATACCATTTCATATTTATAGATATGCAATAACTTTACTAGATTTGACTATTACATAATATCACATTCATATGTATTCTTACAGTTAAGTAATTCTTGTCTAAACTATATATTTATATATACAATAACCGTTAATTGCTTTCACTACGTACCACCCATTTATATTCTACATAGAACTTAGATATTTTTATAAATGTAACTTACCTTTCATAATTACTACTGTTAACCAGCTATATATGTACACATATAATTATTATTATACTATAATTTGCACAATATATAACCTATCCTTATTATTGCCATATTTATATTTTCACCATTTATATTTATATGTTCTTATATGTAACCCATATATAAATGTTGACACCATTCCTAAGCATAACATATTACCCTTAGTTACTATATACCTATTATTCCTATTTTAACTAGTTTTTTCTTAGACTACAAATCAAACCTAACTATTGACTAATACATACTATTAACTAATACATACTAACTACTAACTAATACATACTTCGACAAACATGGCGACTGGAACAAGAAGTAAAGTCATTCAAAAGATGCATAGCGTCCTGTCAAGATCCAAAGAAGAAAAACAACCACAGGACATATCCAGTGACAAAGAGGAAATACACACAGAAGACTTAATTGACAATGACAAACCAGACCATTTTTACCTATATCCACAGGTTGACAGTACCTCTAAACAGTTAACCAATGACCAGTTAAATAATCCTGACAAAACTGCTCCTAAGGCAGGTACCCCAATAACCCCTCTTTATGAGAACGATGTCCTACCTTTTTTCAACCAACCTCCTCAAGTATACCCCTCCAACCCCTCTCAACCACAACAACCCACCCAAACAACTCCTCATATTACTCCTCCTAATATCATACCTTTCAACCAGCCTCCTCAAGTAGACCCCTTTTACCCCTCACAACTACAACCACCCATTCCTCCCATCCAGCCAAATATGCAAACTAAACCTCCTATAAACCATAATCCATCCAACCCCCATATCCCAACACATAATAACCCCTCTCCCATTCAGCAGCAGTACCAAAACTTCCCCTTTCCTTCCCCCCATACCCCATCTGGTCAAGCCCACTCCACACCATACCACCAACCACCACCTAACCTTCCTCCAAACCCACAATATTATCCTTACCCACAACCTCAACCAACAATAATTAACAACTATCAAACCATAACCCCCCTCACAGAAATCCCAACCTTTTCCCAAGATAGTGGACTATCCATTACAGACTTCTTGACAGCATGTGACCTGTTCTTCTCAAAGAACAAACACTACTCTGAGACAGATAAAATAAATTTGTGCCGTCAGAAAATAGACCCATCTGACATTTGCCGTTCAAAGGCAAGGATGCTAGACAGTTTAGTTGCATGTGGAATCACATATCAGGAATATAAACACCACCTTCTTAATATCTTTCACAACAAACAAGTAAACAACATCTCCTTCCTTCTCACTTTCCTCAATAACACTAGAGTCCAACCACATTCCGTTACGAACATTATGGATTTCGTAGCAAACGGAATTAAAGAGGTCAGAGAGGACCTAGAGAATAACTCTCCTTGGACCCACACTGACCAATTTGGTCAAAATGTAATGACAACAAAAAACTTACTAACATTCTTTGAGATAGGTTTCTATCTCTCCCAACTCCCTCCAAAGTGTTTTAAGGAAGCCTCCAAAAGGGAACTAGACACTAGAAACCCTCTAGCTTATACCTATATCTTAGACATCATCAATGCTTGCAATGTATCTTTAGACACCCCCCACTATCTCCCCAGACTAAATAGCCTTCACTCACAGCAGCCCCCTCCCACCAATCAAGGACAACCTTCTAAGTGGTGCTCCTACCATTCATCAACCAGTCACAACACAAGAGACTACATACAAAAACAACAAATACAAACACAGGCACCACGCCACCCTATCCCTTGCTCAGTTCATGGAACCATTTCCCACACCGATGCCCAGTGTCGAACACAGCAACAACAATACCCGCAGGTACAACACCACCCCATCCCTTGCTCAGTGCATGCTACTACCTCGCATACGAATGCTCAGTGTCAAGTTCAGAATCAAAACAAACAAGTTCCACCCCCCTTTAAACCTCCACTCCTACCTACACCAACACATCCAAACAAATACTGCAGCCTACACAAAACAACAACTCACTCCAACGAAGAGTGTTACCTACAGAAATCACAACCACAGCCTCATCAGAGAACTAACCAACCATTCACCACCCCTCGACACACCCCTCGACAAACAGCTCCCTCCCACACAACACGCACAACCCAACACCGATTGGGGGAACGTGTACCAGCCTCACGCACCAAACCACCATAGGAATATCTCATACACAACACAACTACCTCACCCTAGAAGTGAGTGTAGATCAACTTACAGTTGACATGATGGTTGATACAGGAACAAACCTGAACATCATCCCAAGAGCTCTCTATGAAGCATTAAATGACCCACCCCAAATTCAATTTTCCAATATGGAAGGACTCCTAATAGAAGGGAGCACAATTTCTCTACACGACACCATAGACTTAAACATTGAAGTCAATAATTGTAAGGTAGGTTTCACACCTTTCCACATAGCTGATGAATGGAGTCTCGATCAACAAGGTATAATAGGATTGAATTCATTGAGGACATGGAAAACTATTATAGACCTAGACAAAAATAACATCAGTTTCACAGATGTAAATGATGAGCCAACCGTCACTGAGACACCCGACTCAGACAGACAACCTCTCTCATGTCTCCTTTCCTCAAATACTCCAATTCCAACTAACAACTATTCCTTCCGACCACCCCCTTATGTCACCTCAAAGGCATTGATGTCTAACACAGTCATCATACCCCCTAGACATTCAATAACAGTTCCACTATACATACCCGGTGCAATCGAACATCAGGACGTCATAATCGACTCAGACACGTCCAGGCTTAACAACATAGCCATTGAGTCCTCCTGGGATACAATATCAGACAATAAACATACACTAGCTATGTTAACAAACATGTCAGACCAACACCGTAAAATCAGGAAGAATACAAACATTTGCGCAGTCCATCTCCATAATTCCCCTATCCAGGAACCACTGCCACAACACATCAACCAAGTGAGACCAACACAACCCCTCCCCCCTATCCACCCAGACCAAATCACGACATCAGCTACCGGAGAAACCCATAGTGAACTGTTAACCCTCCTACAAAGGAATAGATCAGCTATCGCCTTAGAAGGTGAACCACTAGGCAAATGTGATATTATCAAGCATCACATCCAAATCCCCCCTAACACCCCCCCTTCATACACCCCCGCTTACCGCATACCTCACAGTAGGAAATCCCAAGTCAATGACAGTGTCCAAGAAATGATACACCAAGGCGTCATTTCCCATTCAGACTCCCCATGGAACAGTCCCCTCTTCTTGGTCCCTAAGAAAGATGGAACCTTACGCCCTGTGGTGGACTTTCGAAAAGTCAACCACCTCACTCAATCTGACCCACACCCCCTCCCCGCCATGCAAGATGTACTACAATGCATTGGCAACGGGAACACAGTTTTTTCCACAATTGACCTTAAGTCAGCCTTCTGGCAGGTGGAATTAACAGACGAGTCGAAAGCCATAACAGCTTTCTCCACTGATAAAGGGCATTTCCATTTTCAACGGATGCCCTTTGGCTTAAAAAACGCCCCCTCAACCCAACAAAGGTTGATGACCCGGATTTTCAGTGACATGATAGGAGTCTCATTGTTCGTCTACTTAGACGACCTCATCATTTACAACCCCACACAAAGAGAACATCTTCACACACTAGAGATTGTCCTAAAACGACTCAAAAACACTGGATTAATAGTCCAACTAGGGAAGTGTAAATTCCTACAGACGGAACTCACCTTCCTAGGACATAAGGTAGATGCCAGAGGTATCCATACCAACACAGACAAGATAGAAGCTATAAACAAATTCCCAACACCCAAAGACACAACCCAAACTAGAAGCTTCATAGGTCTTGCATCATACTACAGACACTTTATCCGAAACTTTGCTGATATCGCTTCCCCTCTGACCAAATTCACAAGGAAAGGCGAGCCATTTCAATGGTCAGAAGCAGAACAGCAAAGTTTCGACACTCTCAAACACGCACTCACCACAGCCCCTGTACTAGTTTTCCCTGACATGAAGAAGGAATTCCTTCTTTACACAGACGCCTCCTCTGTAGGAATAGGCGCAGTCTTACAACAAAAAGACGACAATGGCAAAGAGCACCCCATAGCCTACGCACGTAGAGTCCTCAACAAGGCTGAAAGTAATTACTCCACAACACACAAAGAAGGGTTAGCTATCGTTTGGGCACTCAAACACTTTAAACATCTCATTCTAGGGTACAATATAAACATCTTTACAGACCACCAACCCCTAGTTTACCTTTTCAACACAAAAGACCTCCACGGGAGAATTGCTAGATGGAAAACCACCTTACTAGACTTTGATCCCAAGATAACATACTTAGCCGGAAAAGCTAATGTAGTGGCAGATTCCTTGAGCAGACAAAACCACATCAACCCTGTCACCCAAACCACATGCATACCCATGCGAGAACTTAGGGATGAAACAGACAGTGACCCAATATGGTCCCCAATAAAACAACATCTCATTTCACAAACCCCCTTACACTCCCGACCACCTGTCCCTATTGAGGAACTCAAACTGGTCGACGGAGTCATAAGGAGAACCATTAACACAAGAGAGGTTACTGTTATCCCCAGAGCCCTTGTCCCCAAGGTCCTACACATATTGCACGACAGTGCAATGGGAGGCCACTCGGGCAGAGATAAGACACTAAACACTGCTAGGCACACATACTACTGGCTTAACATGAAAAGAGATATAACCACACACATAGATTCTTGTGTAACTTGTAACCAATTCAGAGGCCCTGACCCAAAACAAATCCACATTAAAGACATCCCACTCCCTGCTGAGCCATGGGAAACATTTGGCATTGACCTACTGAAAATGCCAACGAGCCATCAAGGTTCCAACTATGTACTCACAGCAGTAGAATATTTCTCTAAATACACAATCTTAATACCACTCCAAGACAAAACAGCAGAGACTGTAGCCAAAGCCCTAGTCAACAATATCTTTTGTAGATACAACATACCACACACAATGGCTCAGAATTTAAAAATCAGGTGATGCGCGAAATAGCACACCTGTACAACATTGACCAAACATTTGCCACTCCATACCACCCACAGGGAAACGGTCTGACTGAGCGAACAAATCGCAAGGTCCTAGAGATTCTCAGACCCTTGGTCAACGACCTCATGGACAGTTGGGAAGATTGGCTACCACAGGTACAAGCCAGTATCAATAGCACAGTCAATTCCGCAACAAAGATGTCCCCACACGAGATCATTTTCGGCCAACCAATGCGCCTACCCTACCAAATATTCAACCCCCACCCCCACCCTTATACAACCTAGATAACCTCGCACACTGCATCAAAAGAGGTATGCAAACCATTTACAAACAAGTTAGAGCAAACCTGAAAGAAGCCCAGGAGAAGAGAAAGACAAAACAACACAAACGGTCAATTCCACTTGACATAGCACTTGGCGACTCAGTCATGGTAAAAGACTCAAGTAGGACAAACAAACTCAAACCCAAATTCCTAGGCCCCTTCACAGTCACAAGTTCACTCCCTAACAATGTTTTCCTACTAACAGATCCTTCCGATCACACCACCTTCACCATACATGGAGAGAAGTTGAGAAAGGTCAAACTGAACCTCGACCCAATTTCACCTCCCATCCACAACCCACCTACCACAGACACACACCAATCACCAAAACGCAAGTCTCATCCCATGACTCTGCGTCGACGCAACTAAACATGCACTCTAGCTCTCGCCCCTGAAGATGCAGGACGTCATGTATCTATCAGTGGAGGTTAAAATGGCCCAATTCCAATAAGAACTTCTTTTCCGCATATCTATTGAAACTTCTCTACTTCCTTCCGACCAATATAACCTTAGCGAGAGTCAGATAAACATATCCTCATTCACTGAGACATAACCTTCATCCTCCAAAATTAAATACATCATTAATTACCCACCTTAAACATCGACTACTTTTGACATGGACTCACTTGACCTACACTAGAGGTACTGCCATATACCTCCACAGCCCTTTCCCTCTTAATCATTCTCTTTATACTGGTAATAATCATTTTCTGTTGCACGAAGTAAAACCTTCCATAACCTTTCAACTCCCATTCCCGATTTACTGTAAACCTAGATTAAGTTTATGCTGTGTCTCACCCACGTTCATGAATATTATAATATTCTTTACGGGAAACCATATATATATCTATTGTGATTGCCAACAAGTGCGATGTGTTACACCACACTACCCATAGAACTGGGTTGGACAATGACATTCCCTACAGTGTTGGTACTAAAACACATGAACGTCATAACAGTTAGAAAGTGATGTGACACACCAAACTGACCATAGAACAGTGTTTAGAAAATGACACCCCCCCACAGTGATAGTGTTAAACCATGAAAACCATAACATTTAGAAAGTGATTTCAACAGTGTTATCAAATATATAGTCAAACCTTCATATGATATTTAATATAACATGTAATCTGGTGAGACACAACGTTACACTTCTGAGACACAACATCGCTACCCTTAATTACAGTTCATGATCCCCCTTGGGACCTCAGATTCACTTCAACAACACCCCCCCCCCCATCTTCACATTTTAATCCCACAGAATTTTGTGTCTCTGAAATTTTTCTCGATATATTACCCATATGAATACTTTTGTAAACCATGTAACCTAGGTGCCGGGAGCCACCTAACCCCAGGGGGAGAGCGATGTGTATACACCACTTATAAAAGACGAGTAATATAACCCCAGTCATATGACCCACTTCCTCACTCACTGTCCACCACAAGCATCAAGCGCCAACTCAGCATCACGAGGCCCAGTGGGATGCACAAATCCTGACACATCAATCCTTTAGCTTCGCGACAACAGACAACACACACACACACACACTAACGCACACTTACAAGTGCAGTCCACCGCCAGGCATGGCAATTACGAAAAACAACATAACAACGAGCTTCTCCCCTTTGGATACACATATATAATAAGTTTAGAGATGTACCTATACGTAAACATAAGAATTAGGTTGTAAGAATCTATAGGCTCCCGTTAATAATCATGTAAGCACCATCGTCGGCAACCGACCTATTGTATGCGTCAGCGTATTTCTGAACAAAACCGAGACGCACGGCCGAAAGAGCGGGTCGGTGATGTACTTGAATACTGTTAGTGGTGATGTTAAGGTGTAATAAGACTGTTAAATTCAAGGAAATAAAGTGAAGAAAATAAGACATACTGTTTGATGTGTCCAGCTGGGCCCTGGGAACCCTACGCACGGATACAGTAGTGACGGTGGTGGTGGTGGTAGTGACGGTGGTGGTGGTACTGACGGTGGTGGTGGTAGTGACGGTGGTGGTGGTAGTGACGGTGGTGGTGGAAGTGACGGTGGTGGTGGTAGTGACGGTGGTGGTGGTAGTGACGGTGGTGGTGGTAGTGACGGTGGTGGTGGTGGTAGCGACGGTGGTGGTGGTGGTAGCGACGGTGGTGGTGGTGGTAGCGACGGTGGTGGTGGTGGTAGCGACGGTGGTGGTGGTAGTGACTGTGGTGGTGGTAGTGACTGTGGTGGTGGTAGTAACCGTGGTGGTGGTTGTGATGATAGTGGTAGTGACGGTGGTGGTGGTAGTGACGGTGGTGGTGGAAGTGACTGTTGTGGTGATAGTGACAGTTATGGTGGTAGTGACTGTGTTGGTGGGAGTGACTGTGGTGGTGGTAGTGACTGTGATGGGGGTGACTGTGGTGGTGGTAGTGACTGTGGTGGTGGTAGTGACGGTGGTGGTGGTAGTGACGGTGGTGGTGGGAGTGACGGTGGTGGAAAGAGTGACGGTGGGAGTGACGGTGGAGAGAGTGACGGTGGTGGAGAGAGTGACGGTGGTGGAGAGAGTGACGGTGGTGGAGAGAGTGACGGTGGTGGAGAGAGTGACGGTGGTGGAGAGAGTGACGGTGGTGGTGGGAATGACGGTGGTGGTGGGAATGACGGTAGTGGTGGTAGTGACGGTGGTGGTGGTAGTGACGGTGGTGGTGATAGTGACGGTGGTGGTGGTAGTGACGGTGGTAGTTGTAGTGACGGTGGTGGTGGTAGTGACGGTGGTGGTGGTAGTGACGGTGGTGGTGGTAGTGACGGTGGTGGTGGTAGTGATTGTGGCAGTGGTAGTGACAGTGGTGGAGAGAGTGATGGTGGAGAGATTGACGGTGGTGGAGAGAGTGACGGTGGTGGAGAGAGTGACGGTGGTGGAGAGAGTGACGGTGGAGAGAGTGACGGTGGTGGAGAGAGTGACGGTGGTGGAGAGTGTGACGGTGGTGGAGAGAGTGACGGTGGAGAGAGTGACGGTGGTGGTGGTAGTGACGGTGGTGGTGGTAGTGACGGTGGTGGTGGGAGTGACTGTGGTGGTGGGAGTGACTGTGGTGGGAGTGACTGTGGTGGTGGGAGGGATGACAGTGGTAGTGACGGTGGTGGTGGTAGTGACGGTGGTGGTGGTAGTGACGGTGGTGGTGGTAGTGACGGTGGTGGTGGTAGTGACGGTGGTGGTGGTAGTGACGGTGGTGGTGGTGGTGACGGTGGTGGTGGTAGTGACGGTGGTGGTGGTAGCGACGGTGGTGGTGGTGGTAGCGACGGTGGTGGTGGTGGTAGCGACGGTGGTGGTGGTGGTAGCGACGGTGGTGGTGGTGGTAGCGACGGTGGTGGTGGTAGTGACGGTGGTGGTAGTGACAGTGTTGGTGGTAGTGACAGTGGTGGTGGTAGTGACAGTGGTGGTGGTAGTGACGGTGGTGGTGGTGGTAGTGACGGTGGTGGTGGTAGTGACGGTGGTGGTGGTGGTAGTGACGGTGGTGGTGGTGGTGGTAGTGACGGTGGTGGTGGTGGTAGTGACGGTAGTGGAGAGAGTGACGGTGGTGGAGAGAGTGACGGTGGTGGTGGTAATGACGGTAGTGGTGGTATTGACGGTGGTGGTGGTAGTGACGGTGGTAGTGGTAGTGACGGTGGTGGTGGTAGAGACGGTGGTAGTGACTGTGGCGGTGGTAATGACGGTAGTGGAGAGAGTGATAGTGGTGGAGAGAGTGACGGTGGTGGAGAGAGTGATAGTGGTGGAGAGAGTGACGGTGGTGGAGAGAGTGACGGTGGTGGAGAGAGTGACGGTGGTGGAGAGAGTGACGGTGGTGGAGAGAGTGACGGTGGTGGAGAGAGTGACGGTGGTGGAGAGAGTGACGGTGGTGGAGAGAGTGACGGTGGTGGAGAGAGTGACGGTGGTGGAGAGAGTGACGGTGGTGGAGAGAGTGACGGTGGTGGAGAGAGTGACGGTGGTGGAGAGAGTGACGGTGGTGGAGAGAGTGACGGTGGTGGAGAGAGTGACGGTGGTGGAGAGAGTGACGGTGGTGGAGAGAGTGACGGTGGTGGAGAGAGTGACGTTGGTGGTGGTAGTGACGGTGGTGGTAGTGACTGTGGTGGTGGGAGTGACGGTGGTGGTGGGAGTGACTGTGGTGGTGGGAGTGATGACAATGGTAGTGACGGTGGTAGTGGTAGTGACTGTTGTGGTGGTGCAAGTGACTTGTGGTGGTAGTGACTTATGGTGGTAGTGGCTGTATTGGTGGTAGTGACTGTGGTGGTGGTAGTGACTGTGGTGGTGGTATTGACTGTGGTGGTGGTAGTGACTGTGGTGGTGGTAGTGACTGTGGTGGTGGTAGTGACTGTGGTGGTGGCAGTAACCGTGGTGGTGGTTGTGATGATAGTGGTAGTGACGGTGGTGGTGAGAGTGACGGTGGTGGTGGAAGTGACTGTTGTGGTGATAGTGACAGTTATGGTGGTAGTGACTGTGGTGGTGGTGGTAGTGACTGTGGTGGTGGTAGTGACGGTGGTGATGGTAGCGACTGTGGTGGTGGTAGTGACTGTGGTGGTGGTAGTGACTGTGGTGGTGGTAGTGACTGTGGTGGTGGTAGTGACGGTGGTGGAGAGAGTGATGGTGGAGAGATTGACGGTGGTGGAGAGAGTGACGGTGGTGGAGAGATTGACGGTGGTGGAGAGAGTGACGGTGGTGGAGAGAGTGACGGTGGTGGAGAGAGTGACGGTGGTGGAGAGAGTGACGGTGGTGGAGAGAGTGACGGTGGTGGAGAGAGTGACGGTGGTGGAGAGAGTGACGGTGGTGGAGAGAGTGACGGTGGTGGAGAGAGTGACGGTGGTGGAGAGAGTGACGGTGGTGGAGAGAGTGACGGTGGTGGTGGTAGTGACGGTGGTGGTGGTAGTGACGGTGGTGGTGGGAGTGACTGTGGTGGGAGTGACTGTGGTGGTGGGAGGGATGACAGTGGTAGTGACGGTGGTGGTGGTAGTGACGGTGGTGGTGGTAGTGACGGTGGTGGTGGTAGTGACGGTGGTGGTGGTAGTGACGGTGGTGGTGGTAGTGACGGTGGTGGTGGTAGTGACGGTGGTGGTGGTAGTGACAGTGGTGGTGGTAGTGACGGTGGTGGTGGTAGTGACGGTGGTGGTGCAAGTGACGGTGGTGGTGCAAGTGACTGTTGTGGTGGTAGTGACTTATGGTGGTGGTAGTGACTTATGGTGGTGGTAGTGACTGTGGTGGTGGTAGTGACTGTGGTGGTGGTAGTGACTGTGGTGGTGGGAGTGACTGTGGTGGTGGGAGTGACTGTGGTGGTGGGAGTGACTGTGGGGGTGGGAGTGACTGTGGGGGTGGGAGTGACTGTGGGGGTGGGAGTGACTGTGGGGGTGGGAGTGACTGTGGTGGTGGGAGTGACGGTGGTGGTGGGAGTGACTGTGGTGGTGGGAGTGACGGTGGTGGTGGGAGTGACTATGGTTGTGGGAGTGATGACAGTGGTAATGACGGTGGTGGTAGTGACGGTGGTGGTGGTAGTGACGGTGGTGGTGGTAGTGACGGTGGTGATGGTAGTGACGGTGGTGGTGGTAGTGACGGTGGTGGTGGTAGTGACGGTGGTGGTGGTAGTGACGTTGGTGGTGGTAGTGACGGTGGTGGTGGTAGTGACGGTGGTGGTGGTGGTAGTGACTGTGGTGGTGGGAGTGACGGTGGTGGTGGGAGTGACGGTGGTGGTGGGAGTGACGGTGGTGGTGGGAGTGACGGTGGTGGTGGGAGTGACGGTGGTGGTGGGAGTGACGGTGGTGGTGGGAGTGACGGTGGTGGTGGGAGTGACGGTGGTGGTGGTAGTGACTGTGGTGGTGGTAGTAACTGTGGTGGTGGGAGTGACGGTGGTGGTGGTAGTGACGGTGGTGGTGGGAGTGACGGTGGTGGTGGGAGTGACGGTGGTGGTGGGAGTGACGGTGGTGGTGGGAGTGACGGTGGTGGTGGGAGTGACGGTGGTGGTGGTAGTGACTGTGGTGGTGGTAGTAACTGTGGTGGGAGTGACGGTGGTGGTGGTAGTGACGGTGGTGGTGGTAGTGACGGTGGTGGGAGTGACGGTGGTGGTGGGAGTGACGGTGGTGGTGGGAGTGACGGTGGTGGTGGGAGTGACGGTGGTGGTGGGAGTGACGGTGGTGGTGGGAGTGACGGTGGTGGTGGGAGTGACTGTGGTGGTGGTAGTAACTGTGGTGGTGGGAGTGACGGTGGTGGTGGTAGTGACGGTGGTGGTGGTGGTGGTAGTGACGGTGGTGGTGGGAGTGACGGTGGTGGTGGGAGTGACGGTGGTGGTGGGAGTGACGGTGATGGTGGGAGTGACGGTCTTTTTCCTAATCATTTCCCTAGACAAAATCCTCTTCCTCAAGACAATTCTCCCCCACACTTCTTTATTTTCCTCCATTTCACCTATTCCTAATCTTTCATTTCGTCTCATTTCCCCTACATCTCCACTTATTTCAACACTTCCCCTCATTTTCTCAATTTTCCCTCATAACAGCTAAAGCCTTCCCTCCCCTCTTCCCTTCTTGCCCCCCCCCCTCTCTCTCTCTCTCTATCTCTCTTTCTCTCTCTCTTTTTATCTTAAGGCTATCGACCCATAATGAGCATTAAGCCTGGTGTGAACCTGCGATCCTTTTTAATTCACCGTTACAATTTCCACAACAGTCCTGTTATGCGCAAATAATACACTACTTTGTCAATAAGGAACCAGTCATTGGCCAAAAGATTTGTCACGTTTAACTGAATTTTGTTGAGTTTGCAATGATGTATAAGCGCCTGGTGCTGTGTGTTATATTTCGTGCATTGTATGAGTATGTATCTTATAGTGTAGTTTCCCTGAGGATTAGAAAAAGATTCAAGAAACGTCATCCCTCTCTTGTATGCGGGTGGCTAATAA
>NC_134797.1:13761965-13774465 GCF_046742065.1 Oratosquilla oratoria | reverse complement strand
AAACACTCACCCAGAAACACAAACACTCACCCAGAAACACACACACACACACACACACACACACACACACACACACACACACACACACACACACACACACACACACACAGTAAAAAAAAAATGTGTAACAGAGAAACTGAGGTATAGTACAAAAGCGGCATTTCCTGTCTCAGGTAAGAGCCTCTTGGTATAAAATACTTCAATGAAATTTTCTCATTCCTTAATCCCTTAGCTACTCTGGCACCTTCACAGGTTTTGTTCTGGCTGACGCCAAACGATTCTATTCAGTTTAAGATAGGATCCACGTGACGTTAGGTTCAATATACACACGACCTGAAAACTATTTTCTTTTTATTCCCGGTAGAGTTTCACCTCACAATTCATAACTATCTCTGATTTCCATCTAAGAGATAATAATATCAAATAAGACTTCCTCCCCCTTCCCCCCCCCAAAAAAAAAAAAAATGTAAAACTAATAGAAATTAAGTAAACTATGATGTCGGTCCTTATAAGGTCAAATATTTCAGAAAAAAATCTGAAATTCCTCACGAACCCTCAACGAAAGAGACAGATCCCTTTTCCACTCCCCCTCCCTCCTCTCCTCTCCCTTCCCCTCTTCCCTCCTCTCCTCTCCTCTCCCTCCCCCCTCTCCTTTCCCTCCCCCTCCCCCTCTCCCCCCTCCCTACCTCTCTTCCCCCTTCCAATTCCAAGTTTACCGAATTATCATTCCTTAAGACTGGACTTCCGCGTTCTTTTGTCGCTGCCTGTACCCCCTCCTCTCCCCTCCCCCACCCTCCAGATAAGACGAAGTCTGTTTTACCTTCCGCTCGGGCCGTCTCCTTACGGGTCCAAAGATACGGACGATTTTGTTCAGAATTTTTAGGCTCTATCAAGACTTTCGCGTACGCCTTTCTATTGGTCTTCAGGTGCGTTTTCCTCGGGACGATTATCGTTCAACGATGATCGTTCATGGCTCACTGATGATCGTCAAACGATTGTCTAAGAGCACCAGCTTTTTTTTAACCCATTCAACTCCGATGACAAGATGTCTTGTCATTTGGTCAAATAAAACAAAAAATCATAAAACACCAAAATGTTTGATCAAACACCAGAAAAATATGACGTCAGTCCTCGCTTCGCTCGCAGCGAAGCGAGGACTGACGTCATATTTTTCTGGTGTTTGATCAAACATTTTGGTGTTTTATGATTTTTTGTTTTATTTGACCAAATGACAAGACATCTTGTCATCGGAGTTGAATGGGTTAATAGGTTTCTTTTTGTTTTGAGCTGCAGAGTACGAGGCTGATAATTCTAACCGAACCCACCAACGCGTTTACTCAAATATTATGCCAGTTTTGATGTGCATCACCGGAATTGGCTATGGTAGGTTATCACCGAGCAAAACGTACCTTTCGTCCTCAAGATAATTTTCGAATCTATTCCAATCGCGTTCTCCTCTTTCTTACTATTCACCTCATAATACCTTTCGGTTATCTTCGTCGTGCTTCGATCGTCTCTTAAGCCAACTCCTTAATCAAGTTATCTATAACCTCTTCGTGTGTTCGACTCCTACTAGAGTTAACCCTTATCGGATAATATGGGTTTGTTCGATTTTCCGCTTGTCATCAGTTGATTTTATTCAGCTGTAGGGGATACGTCACGGCCTCCTGTTAAGAATGACATCTTGAATTAACAATCATTAACGTTATATATTTTTTCCTGTTTATCAATAAACAACTTCGCAAAGAAAAATCCTCTGCATGTTAAAATGGAGGATTGAGACACCAATTTCAACAAATATAGGCACGGGTTCATTCCACATGTCAAGTATGGATAGTATGGGGCATACTTTATCGATTTTAACTTAAGCCTTTAGGCGTGGCTCGGCGAGACCACGCTGTTGCCACATCACTCCATCACTTTGCTCAGAGGGACTCGATCTCTCGACCTCGACCTCTCTCTCTGTATATATATATATATATATATATATATATATATATATATACACATATATACACACACACATATATACACACACACATATATATACACACACACACATATATACACACACACATATATACATATATATATATATATATATATATACATACATATATATATATATACATACATATATATATATATATAAATACATATATATATGTTCCATAAATAGGCAACATGCAGGTTAACAGTGAAACAGATCACCATGCGTAGGCCAACGCTAAATGTGTAATCATGTTAGCAGTCAATTGACTATAGTACGGAGTAGACACATACCCATGTTGACGTTCGAGAGTTGAGATCGAACGCCCAGACTGACCGCGACGTACCGGCTCGGGATTCGAACCGCCTCCCTCCGGCTGTTCACCTCCATAGATAGTGCCTAAGCCTGCCCAGCCACCGCGAACCCACTTCAGTGATAAGATAGGTATAAAGCTAGTAAAAGTTCAAGATTCGTTTTAAACCAAAATCTTGACCAGTAATAGCGTTGGATGGAGACGGGGAAAGGGAGAGGGAGGGAGAGGGTGAGGGGAAGAGGGTGAGGGGAAGAGGGTGAGGTGAAGAGGGTGAGGGGAAGAGGGTGAGGGGAAGAGGGTGAGGTGAAGAGGGTGAGGGGAAGAGGGTGAGGGGAAGAGGGTGAGGGGAAGAGGGTGAGGGGAAGAGGGTGAGGGAAAGAGTGAGGGGAAAGGGTGCGGGGAAGAGGGTGAGGGGAAGAGGGTGAGGGGAAGAGGGTGAGGGGAAGAGGGTGAGGGGAAGAGGGTGAGGGGAAGAGGGTGAGGGGAAGAGGGTGAGGGGAAGAGGGTGAGGGGAAGAGGGTGAGGGGAAGAGGGTGAGGGGAAGAGGGTGAGGGGGAGAGGGTGAGGGTGAGAGGGTGAGGGTGAGGGTGAGAGGGTGAGGGGAAGAGGGTGAGGGGAAGAGGGTGAGGGGAAGAGGGTGAGGGGAAGAGGGTGAGGGGAAGAGGGTGAGGGGAAGAGGGTGAGGGGAAGAGGGTGAGGGGAAGAGGGTGAGGGGAAGAGGGTGAGGGGAAGAGGGTGAGGGGAAGAGGGTGAGGGGAAGAGGGTGAGGGGAAGAGGGTGAGGGGAAGAGGGTGAGGGGGAGAGGGTGAGGGGGAGAGGGTGAGGGGAAGGGGTGAGAAGAGGGGACGGGGGAGGGGAGAGAAAGAGGGGAGGGGGAGAGGGGAGGGGGAGAGGGGAGGGGGAGAGGGGAGGGGAGAGGGGAGGGGAGAGGGGAGGGGAGAGGGGAGGGGAGAGGGGAGGGGAGAGGGGAGGGGAGAGGGGAGGGGAGAGGGGAGAGGGGTGGGGGTAGGGGGAGGGGAGAGGGGTGGGGGAAGGGGGAGGGGAGGGGGATGGTGAGGGGGAGGGGGATGGTGAGGGGGAGGGGGATGGTGAGGGGGAGGGGGATGGTGAGGGAGAGGGGGAGGGAGAGGGGAGGTGTTGCAATCAAGACAGACTGCAAGAGACGTCACAAATCACGTCACAGCTCGTTATTCTGCCAGAGACGAGGTTAACATTCGCTCTAGGACCATGCACGTGAACGCGCGCACACATTTTAGGAGTAGTGTGGTACTGGATCACCTGCAAGACTTGACCCTTTCCTACGATGAAGGAGACCTTACAACCAGGTCAACGTCCAACGGATAACTCCGCGGTCAGCTTCCACAAGGGCAGCCGTTAATACTACCATACGAACGATATTTCCTCTCTATATTTTCCCCCTTTCTTGTACCATTTCATTTACGTTACGTTTTCCTATTGTTTTAGGTTAGGTATATTATTTGTAAATAGCTAGCAAAATATTGAGTATCAATCAATTAGTTTCAAGCCAATTTTGGTCTCTTGTGTATAAATGCTATCAGAGACGCACATAACACACATTGAGCATAACCCAGAAACACAGACACAGCACGCAACCCCACACAAGGCGCCCCATACAAGGAACTTATCTCACCAACTCTACATGTGTTCACCCTAGCCAACGCGAACACTTCCTCACCTTCCATGGTATTCAAGGCAACCGCAAACAACAGCAAACCCCCATCTTTCTAGACACTGGATCTTCTGTAAACATAATGTCTACGACGTTCACCTTTAACAAACGAAAGAAAGTCACCATTCTAGAGCCCCCTGATATTCACTTAGGGAAGGGTACACCATCGATGTTAGCTATTCTAGGAAAATTCTCATTGGATATTTGCCTTCAAGATTACTGCCCACCCATTCCATTTACTGTCTACGTAGCTGACGTACATTTCCCCGCTGGCATCTTTATAGACTTGGCCTTGATACAGCAGCACAATATTATCACATATCCAGCTCAACATGGAATAATCTATGCCAGCAATTCCATTTCTGCTTTGGATCCTTCAACCACCCAAATTGTAAACAAAATCCACGTGACCCAGCTCAAGCAAGCAAACAACTCAGACACGTGCTCAGCAACGCCAGTATCACCTCAAGATTCCACCTCTCCTTCCTTGCTCACAACTGTAGACATGCATACGAAACGTAACAGACGCAAGAGCGCCTCACACATGTCCAAATCGAAAAAACGGAAAACTAAGTACTCATTAAACACCGACGAGAACTCATCGTCTGAGACAGACACCTCACCCCTCATTGAAGAGTTTAACCTTTAATCCGCCCCAGTCTCACAAATGTTATCCAACTTCACACCCACTCATGCGGTAATCATCATCCCAAAAACGCTGTTCCCTCAGTATACCAAAGCACACGTTCGTGTCATCCAAGCACCAAACGCCGATGTAATCTGTATGCCAGACATAAGCCGCGTAAATGGTATTTCTCTATTTTCCGCCATCAGCTCTACATCAGAGGTCACACGTGTATATTGATTGCAAATAATACAAATACCTCCCTCCATCTCACAGTTGGCACAAACATTTCTGATTTCTTGGTATACTCATCATGTGCAAAAATCATGGACAACGACCCTCCTACTTCACAAGTGTGCACCATTACTTCTGACTTGCTCAAGGCACAGGAAACCATTCAAGCATCAAATTTTAAACCTATAGACTTTCCTGATGCACAGGCGGACTTACCCTTTGCAACAAATTTAGACATACCATTGCACTGCCAGATGAACTCCTTAGAGTAACAAACCTTATTTAGCATCATATACCCTTCGGGAAAACTCAAAACTACTTTACATTCCCGCATATAGATTACCACACAGTAAACGTAAGATTGTAGACAATCTCATCACAAATACAATCGCACAAAACATTATTGAAACTTTAATCTCTGAATGAAATTTCCCTCTCTTTGTTGTTCCCAAACACGATCGTTCCTTCCGCCCAGTTGTTAATTTTAGGGAACTCAACAAACTCACTATCCCAGAAAGACACCCACTCCCTCATGTACACGACATTCTCAACTTCATCGGTGAAAACAAGTTTTTACAACACTCGATCTCGTGCCAGGATATTTCCAGATTCCCCTTGACACAGAGTCTAGACCTCTAACAGCATTCAGCACGAACAATGGACACTACCAATTCGAAGGCCTTGCTAAGAGTCTCGTTTCAGCATCCTATGTTTTCACGCGTCTCATGCACACAGTACTTGAAGGACTCGTAGGACACTCAGTTTTCATGCATCTCGATGACATTATCATCGCTTCCAAATCTGTTAATGAACACTTCCACACGTTTGACACTGTCCTTTCACGACTAGCAAAGGCAGTACTCAAACTGAAGCTGAAGAGGTACCCCTTCCTTCAGAAGAAAATACGCCTCCTAGGGCACGTCCTTGATTCAAGAAATTCTAACTTCGCAGGACAATGTCAAGGTAGCCAAGGGAGAGGGAGAAGGAGAGGGAGAGGGAGAGGGAGAGGGAGAGGGAGAGGGACAGGGAGAGGGGAGGGAGAGGGACGGGGAGAGGGGAGGGAAAGGGACGGGGAGAGGGGAGGGAGAGGGGAGGGAGAGGGGAGGGGGAGGGGGAGGGGGAGGGGGAGGGAGAGGGAAAGGGAGAGGGAGAGGGAGAGGGAGAGGGAGAGGGGGAGGGAGAGGGAGAGGGGAGGGAGAGGGAGAGGGGAGGGAGAGGGAGAGGGAGAGGGAGAGGAAGAGGTGAGGGGGAGTAGGAAAAATCAGAAAAAATTAATGTCCCATAACTGTGTCCTCTCCTCCAGTTTAATAATAAAAAAAAAATTCTTGTATCAACCAGAATAAAATCCTTGAATGACGTCATATGGGTGTCAATGCATTAGCGGTAGTACACGTTTATTCAGATTTCGCTTCGTGGGCTAGGGTTCGATGACAGACACGGAGTAGGAACCACTACTGACCCTAACAATCAAAACAAAGGGAAAAGGTGACGGCCTCTTTTGCTCTACCTCCCCACTTCCCTCCCCACCACACAACACCACACAAACGCGCACAATGCGCTCAACACATGCACAACACACACACACACAATGCACACACACACACACACACAATGCACACACACACACACACACACACACACACACACACACACACACACACACACACACACACACACACACACACACACAACCAACACATGTTGTAGATATGCTGTATCTCCAGAGTATCTTCATTGCAGTGTTGCTGACCACACAAAGCCTCGTTGTCCCCTGTATGGAGTGCGCATCGCTCGTATGGGCCACTCCCGGCCATTCATAGCTCTTAAAAAAGGGTCATGGCCGAAGCTTTTCGCCGTAACTACTGCTCTCCTCGAAGAACGAATCCCCATTGGTATAAGCCAGAGGTTCCCAAACTTGACCATACCAAGGACCCCCAGACACGATGACTGCCAGCCGAGGACCCCCAACCAAACAAAAATTATCAATACAATACCGGGATACCCATTATTACCCAGTACAACGTAGTACATTTAATATCTACTTATTGCTGCACATCGCATAAATAGAAAAAATATAGAAACTGGGGTCCGCGGACCCCAGTTTGGGAACCTCTGGTATAAGCAACTGCAACTCTCACTCTACCTTCCTTTTAATTTCAGTTAAACTTGTTTAATTTAATTTCATTCTATTTTATTTTTTTCTCTTTTTCCTTTCTATGTTTTTCATTTTGTATGGTTTTGGATAGTTATGGTTGTTAAAGAAAATGGCGATAGTATTACTGTTAAGGATACACGTCGCTACTTGTGGCGGAGGGCGAGGTAATGGCGGTTCGAACCCCGCCCGGGGCGAGTTGGACCAAGGGCATGGTTCATTGGATCCCGAGCTATAAAGGAGCACTAGCCTAGCCTCCTGATTGGAGTAGTTCTCGACGTTAAATCGAATCATTATTACTGTCAAGAAATGTTGACCATGAGAGGATTTCCAATTTGAGACAAGATGAAAAAGGAAAAACTACATAAAGAAGCGTTGTTCCAGTGAACGTTTAAGTCACCTAATTTCTTCAAGAAACGAATACAAAAAAGAATTCGAGTTCCAACTGGAATGAGCATTCCTGACAGAGTTGCTAGGAATTGTATCTCACGCCCTGAACCAGCCAGAGCGGCCTGAACTCCCCCCCCCAAAAAAAAAATAGGGGGTTGGGGGGTGGGAACAAATCTCTCGCCTCCAGAGGAGGAGTATTGTTAATAAGACCCGGTTCCTTTCCATAAAGTGTCGGACTCTTGCCTGGTGCGCGCGAGGCCGTGGACGCGTGCGCAGGTGTGTGCCCACCAGGAGGTCGTGGTGGTTCCTGGAGCGTGAAATGAAGTCGTCTGGGCAAGAAGAACGCGGCCATTCCCCTGGACACGGCCTTCGTGGACATCTTAAAGTCCTTTTTCATGTGCGTTTTAAGGCGGAGAAAGAAATTCAGGGAACATAAGCAAGGGAAGATATTCTTACTTACAGGGAAATGCTCTTATGTGTTCTATATGCATAAGTGTGGATAAAGCCTTGTAGGCAAATATGTATATATATTGATGTAGTTATTCTGTAATACATGGGCGTGAATATATGCGTGGATGAAAACACATACGAGCATATACACACACACAAGGAAACGGACGCACACACACCCACGCATACACACACGCACGCACACACACACACGCACACACACACACACACACACACACACACACACACACACTCACACACACACACACACACACACACACACACACGAGCACGCGCACACACGAGCACGCACACACACGAGCACGCACACACACGAGCACGCACACACACGAGCACGCACACACACGAGCACGCACACACACGAGCACGCACACACACGAGCACGCACACACACGAGCACGCACACACACGAGCACGCACACACACGAGCACGCACACACACGAGCACGCACACACACGAGCACGCACACACACGAGCACGCACACACACGAGCACGCACACACACGAGCACGCACACACACGAGCACGCACACACACACACACACACACACACACACACACACACACACACACACACACACACACACACACACACACAAACACACACACACACGCACAAACGCACACACACACGAGCACGCACACACACGAGCACGCACACACACGAGCACGCACACACACACACACACACACACGAGCACGCACGCACACACACACACACACACACACACACACACACACACACACACACACACACACACACACACACACACACACACACACACACACACACACACACACACACACACACACACACACACACACACACCACACAGGTTGATTTTTTTTGTATACGTGTTTGTATAGGTGTGTACGTGTTTGTGTATGCGTAAATGTATGCTTGTGAGTACATGTTAATGTTTGTGTACATGTGTAGGTGTGGACATGTACACATGTATACATCGTGTGTGTACATGTATACATGTACATGTATATATTTACGAGTATGTGTACATTCTTACAAGTGAACATGCATACGTGTATTGTATTTGTATACATGTACACACACACGAGCACACACACTGACCACACTCACGGAGATTTTTTTGTGTACGTGTTTGTACAGATGTGTATGTATAGATGTGTACATGTTTGTGTATGTGTAAATTATACTTGAGTATATGTACATGTGTGTGCGTATGTGTAGGTGTGGACATGTGTACGTGTAATATATCGTGTGTGTACATGTACGAGTATACGTTCATTCTTATACGTCTACATGGATACATGTATTTGTATACATGTATGTGTTCATGTGTGTGTATATAATATCCTCCATTAGGCGACCTAGCGACAACCAACATACATACATATACCAAAGGTTTTCCCCCTTATAAGGGAGGTAGCCAAAAGACAAAGGTATAGAAACCACGTTGACGTTCACATTCGCGTTCACATTCACGTTCACGTTCACGTCCACATTCGCGTTCGCGTTAGCGTTCACGTTCACGTTCACGTTTACGTTTTTCACGTTCACGTTCACGTTCACGTTCACGTTCACGTTCACGTTCACGTTCACGTTCACGTTCACGTTCACGTTCACGTTCACGTTCGCGTTCACGTTTACGTTCACGTTTACGTTCACGTTTACGTTCGCATTAACGTTTACGTTCACGTTTACGTTCGCATTCACGTTCACGTTCACGTTCACATTCGCGTTCACGTTCTTGTTTTGCGCACTTAAAATTTCATCAGGATATAAGAGAATATTAGCTTCTTCACTTATGGGAATTCCACGAACAAATCAAGGTTTGAGACAGACAAGCAGGCGGGCAGAGGGACGGGCAAAAAGACAGGCAGAGAGACGGACAGAGAGTCAAGACAGAGTCTTAGACGGGGTTTATACGATCTAACGGTTCGACAGACACGTGCTTAAAGTGATGTGTGAACGGGGTATTTGGTTGTCGAACACGTTGGCTAAACCCCAAATACCCCGTTCACACGTTCACACATCACTTTAAACACGTGTCTGTCGAACCGCGTTCGACGAACCCTCTTAGGTCATACTAACCAGTATACAATACCACCCAGTGGTTGGGCCCACGAAATCACCAATCGGATACCTATAGAAATAAAGACTCCAACTCACTCGAATTCAAGTAAATTATTATGCTCATTTATCATTACCAATGTGAACATTTAAGCTAGATTCAAAGATAGGTAAAATCTAGCATGTAGTATACTTATTGATATTCAAATATATGTAATAGATGTTCTTTGCTTATAACTAATATTAAAATGCGTAGCACAAAGAAACTAGTTCCGACGCGTCCCTATAGGAGTCTCCATTAGACCTAGGTTTAATGAACGTCATTTCAGGCTAGGAGGTTGTTAGTGTCACACTGTATCGTGTTAAGTGATAAGTGATAATAAAACCTGAAATAATTTTTTCAGTGTTGTTTCATAATCCACAAAAAAAAAAAAAAAAAAAACAGTTTGAAAGCGAGAGGTTCTGGTGTGAGGAGGTAGCGCAGGGCATAGCACACATGCAAGCAAAGGCGGTTGTGCGCTGAAAGAATGGACTAGTCCACGCAGACGAGGGTCGGAATGATATGCAGATAGAATCGGCAGGCCGCAGTTACAAGCGACCTGATGAACTTCGGGTCATTAGCAGGTCATACCAGGTCATTAGTGGCGCTGACGTCGCAGGCAACGACCCCCGACCTGGCTGCTACTTGTCATTAGCCACACGCGTCTGCTACTCTGGGCGTCGTTAGCACTGCATACATGCGCGCATACATGCACATTTGCGCAGGTCTTCATACGTACATAAGTATCATAACTCGTACAAAGTATGAGAACGCGCATGGAAACGAGCACGCACGAGCGCGCGCACACACACACACACACACACACACACACACACAATTTTCCATATATAGATATTTGGAATAGCTCAGGTAGTACAGCCCAAGTTCGAACAATACATGAATTAAAATCTAGATATGAATGGGAATCAAGGATATAGATTAATCTAGAATTACACATGAATTTAGGCCAACTATGATAAATTGGTGAGTAGGAGACGGAACTCAACGAGCGTTGCTCTTTTACTGTATATTACAATTAGGCAAATACAAATGGATACATTCAATTAGGTGAATACAATTAGGTAAATACAATTAGGTAAATACAATTAGGCAAATACGATTAGGTAAATACAATTAAGTAAATACACACAAGCATGCACACACACACACACACACACACACGCACACGCACACGCACACACACAATTTCTTCATTTGAGTTGTCTTATCAACATTTGTTATTCCACCTCACATGTCATGTGTTTGTCTTTGATGAGACATGTGCAACCGTAATGTAATCTCTCTCATTCCATTATTGTTATTCCCATATGTTCAGCTTTTTTTTTATTTCCACATAATCCGCATTAATTTCCGACATTGCTATCATCGCACCTGCAATTTTATATCGTCTGTGTTTTTTTCTATCTTCCCCACGTAAGTGTATATATAAACTTTCATTTGGATATCTACATCTTCATTTAGCTTGGTCTCGGAAGTTCATTATAGTATTTCCGATTTCTTTATTAAGTCTCCATTGATCTCTAACCTAGCTGATATTATGCTATTTTTATCTATTTGTGTAAGTGTGCGATTCATCATGGTCTTGAATCACGTGTTGGAGTTGTGATCGACAGCTATTACCCTACCGGAAGAGCTTCGAGCTCGTATATGCCCAATCTGTGGGTAATGCTGTGACCTTACACGCGCGCGCGCGCACACACACACACACACACACACACACACACACACACACACACACACACACACACACACACACACACACACACACACACACACACACACACAGTTCCCAGCCCACAAGAGTTGAAGTAAAGACTCGCAGCTTAGCGATACTGAACTCATTTCAGCCCTGAGCGAGATTCTAACCCGGACCGCCGTAGTGGCAGACGCGAACACTACCACTGCGCCATCGAGTGGTAGTGTGTGTGTGTGTGTGTGTGTGTGTGTGTGTGTGTGTGTGTGTGTGTGTGTGTGTGTGTGTGTGTGTATGTACGAGCGTGTGTGCGTGCGTGTGTGCGTGTGTGCGTACATGTGTGCGTGCGTGTGTGCGTGCGTGTGTGCGTGTGTGCGTGCGTGCGTGTGTTCGTGCGTGTGTGCATGCGTGTATGTGTGCGTGTATGTATGCGTGTATGTATGCGTGTATGTATGCGTGTATGTGCGTGTGTGCGTTCATGTGTGTGTGTATGTGCATGTGTGTTTGCATGTGCATGCGTGTATGTGTGTGTGTGTGTGTGTGTGTGTGTGTGTGTGTGTGTGTGTGTGTGTGTGTGTGTGTGCATGTGCATGTGCATGTGAGTGCGTGTGAGTGTGTGTGTGTGTGTGTGTGTGTGTGTGTGTGTGTGTGTGTGTGTGTGCGTGTGTGTGCGTGTGCGCGCGCGCGTGTGTGTGCGTGTGCGCGCGCGCGTGTGTGTATGTGTGCGTATGTGTGCGTGTATGTGTATGTGTGCGTTGTGAATGTGTGTGTACTTATGCCCATGTGTTTTTGCTTTCACTTGTCCCTTTTTGCTTTTTCTTCTGTTGCAT
>NC_134797.1:13724465-13756965 GCF_046742065.1 Oratosquilla oratoria | reverse complement strand
TTGAGGGGGGAGTTTAGGGTCAGTTGAGGGGGGAGTTTAGGGTCAGTTGAGGGGGGAGTTTATGGTCAGTTGAGGGGGGAGTCTATGTTCAGTTGAGGGGGGAGTCTATGGTCAGTTGAGGGGGGAGTCTATGTTCAGTTGAGGGGGGAGTCTATGGTCAGTTGAGGGGGGAGTCTATGGTCAGTTGAGGGGGGAGTCTATGGTCAGTTGAGGGGGAGTCTATGGTCAGTTGAGGGGGGAGTCTATGGTCAACTGAGAGGGAGTCTATTGTCAGTTGAGGGGGGAGTCTATGGTCAGTTGAGGGGGGAGTCTATGGTCAGTTGAGGGGGGAGTCTATTGTCAGTTGAGGGGGAGTCTATGGTCAGTTGAGGGGGGAGTTTATGGTCAGTTGAGGGGGGAGTTTATGGTCAGTTGAGGGGGGAGTTTATGGTCAGTTGAGGGGGGAGTCTATGGGCAACTGAGGAGGCGTCTATGGGCAACTGAGGAGGCGTCTATGGGCAACTGAGGAGGCGTCTATGGGCAACTGAGGAGGCGTCCATGGGCAACTGAGGGGGGAATCTATGGGCAACTGAGGGGGAGGAGTCTATGGTTAACTGTGGGGGGGGGAGTCTGTAGTCAGCTGTGGGGGAATAGCCTGTCATCTACTTAAGGGAAAAGCCCGACTGTTTGCTCCTATCACAGCTGTATAATGAATTCCTCTGGTTTTCACACCAAAATCTATACAAGGTACGTAACTGGAGGGATTTTCTCTTTACCTAGTTACTCTCTACTGTTCTCTTATTTTTCCATCTGTTCTTTGTTATCTTGTTCCCTATCTTTGATTTCTCGGTCAACTTTATTTATTTTTTATTTATTTTTTTTTAGATTGAATCTAATCACTACAGACCTCCCGTTTCGTACTCACACAAATCACCGCTTCTTTCCAGATATTTCCCACCAACTTTTCCCGATATCCTTGTTCTCCGAGGTCTATCAGGCACATCTTTAAGGTCAAGGGTGTTTACGTCCCTAGGCACTTTTTTCCTGCCCTCAGCCACTTTTTTCCGACACTCCTTGGCCCTCGGAGCAACTTTGTCTGCCTTCTTCCCGACGCCTTGTGTATGTCTTTCCACTACTCTTCAACCCGGCTCAGGGCCTATTCCCCGTTTTCTATCAACTTAGAACACTTTTTCAGTCTAAACAGTTTTCTTTGCTGTTCGTTCTCAAGACTCCGTTCCCGCTTCCCTCCTTCAAGTTTTTTATTTTTTGTCTTTTTTTTTTGGTAGTGTATATAATGTTTGTAGTATATGTACAGTAGTGTATGTACTGTATATAATTTATGTAAAGTGTGCAAAGTATGCATGTATGTAATGCATGGATATAAAGTATGTAGTATGTATATATGTAAAGTATGATAGTACTGTATGCAATGAATGTAATGTTTGCATTTGTATGCATAAATGTATATATGGATGCATGTATGCATGCATGTATGCATGTATTGATGTATGCGCCTATACATGTGTTCATGTATATGTGTTCATGTACATGTATAAACGTATATGTATAAATGTATATATGGATGCATGTATGCATGCATGTATGCACCTATTGATGTATGCGCCTTTGCATGTGTTCATGTATATGTATTCATGTATATGTATGCATGTGTGTATGCATATGTATGCATAGATATGTATACATGTATACATGTATACATATGTATGCATGTACATGCATGTACATGTCTGGAGATATATATGTATATATATATATATATATATATATATATATATATATATATAATTATATATTATATATATATACACACATATATGTATATATATAATACACACACACACACACACACACACACACACACACACACACACACACACACACACACACACACACACACACACACACACACTAAATCTGTGAAACCTTTACAAGAAAATTAATCAACAATTGTAAGAAGAGTTACCGATATCTATTTTGAGATTAACACAGTAATAGATACCAAGTTAATAAAATCAGTACTAATTTAACTTTCACAACATATCTGTACACAATCACAACTGTTCAACACCAAGAAATAGTATTGGGGTTCAAGTAGTTAATTTGAACATAAACTGTAGTGATAACCGACTATAGGGTAGACGTGTTAGTCAAATTGTAGTTAAACCTGAAAAAGGATTAACTCTGTTAGCGTCATCTGTGTCATTAGCTATAATTAACTGTTGTATAATACATTTAGCGTCCTTATCAGGAATACAAAATTCCCAAATCAATATTCAGAAAAAAAAGGAAATAATACAAACCAGACACGTTTTTTGATATTTTGTAAACTGTTTTCGTTATATTGCAGATTTATGAATATTCAAATATAAACCAACATATCTTTATTTGGTGACTTGTTTTCCTTTCCACCTACATCTAAGAAATTAGCAAGGAAACTTGAAGCCACAAAAAAAAAAAAAAAAAAAAAAAATTAACGCTTAATATAATGTGTATGTCAAACAGAAATGCATAAAATAAAGACGGTTTTCAAAATTCATATATATATATATATATATATATATATATATATATATATATAACGTAAGCGAAGTAGGAAACACAGAAGTCTTAGTCATGAGTTTATTCCAGTAATAAACTCAAGACTAAGACTCCTGTGTTTCCTACTCCGCTTACGCCAACCTGTCAGAATGTCTCAATATATATAATGTTATATATATATATATATATATATATATATATATATATATAGTTATATATATATATATATATATATATATATATATATATATATATATATATATATATATATATATATAAATGGAAGTGAGTTCACTGAGGAAGGTCCAATAGATCAAACGTCTGGTACATATAAAAATCCATACTCTAAACTTTACATCCCATTTGCCACCTTAACTCCATATTCTGTCAGTCTTTACGCACGTGAACAAACACAAACACACACTCAAACACACTCAAACACACACTCAAACACACACACACAAACACACACACACACAAACACACACACAAACACACACACAAACACACACACACACACAAACACACACACAAACACACACAAACACACACACAAACACACACACAAACACACACACAAACACACACACAAACACACAAACACACAAACACACACACAAACACACACACAAACACACACACAAACACACACACAAACACACACACAAACACACACACAAACACAAACACACACACAAACACACACACAAACACACACAAACACACACACAAACACACACACAAACACACACACAAACACACACAAACACACACACAAACACACGCACAAACACACGCACAAACACACGCACAAACACACGCACAAACACACGCACAAACACACGCACAAACACACGCACAAACACACGCACAAACACACGCACAAACACACGCACAAACACACGCACAAACACACGCACAAACACACGCACAAACACACGCACAAACACACACACACACACACACACACACACACACACACACACACACGTATATATATATGTATATGCATGCATACATACTCGTATGTACATAAATGTATATTCACGCATTGATCTGGTATATCATCTAAGATTCAGGCTTATACCTTTGTTACCTAGAATGATATCAATAAAACAACAAACTTCACGACGCTGCGATTTCATGTAATATCCCAGGAGGAAAGACGTATTTACATAGTTAAGCAGGATTTAGGAAAAACGCCGCAAAAATATCCTGAAGTCACAGGATCCAATCATATGTGAGGAACTCCAGATACTGAAGTGCCAGGACCTCAGACTCGAAGTCACCTGAAGGTCATGATTGCTTCGAGTTTTACCTTCAATTTTTACGTAAGCCCTGGACAGAGGTTCTACAAGAATGATCAGCTTTGAGGAGGGTGGAGGAAGAAGTGTGGAGGGAGAACCGGGGGATGGAGGGAGAAGGGTGGAGGGAGAAAGGTGGAGGTGGAGGGAGAAGGGTGGAGGGAGAAGGGTGGAGGGAGAAGGGTGGAGGGAGAAGGGTGGAGGGAGAAGGGTGGAGGGAGAAGGGTGGAGGGAGAAGGGTGGAGGGAGAAGGGTGGAGGGAGAAAGGTGAAGGGTGGAGGTGGAGGGAGAAGGGTGGAGGGAGAAGGGTGGAGGGAGAAGGGTGGAGGGAGAAGGGTGGAGGGAGCAGGGTGGAGGGAGAAGGGTGGAGGGAGCAGGGTGGAGGGAGAAGGGTGGAGGGAGAAGGGTGGAGGGAGAAGGGTGGAGGGTGGAAGGGTGGAGGGTGGAAGGGTGGAGGGAGTAGGGTGGAGGGAGAAGGGTGGAGGGAGAAAAGTGGGGAAAGGGGAGGAAGTGGGATGAAGATGGGGTGAGGATGGAGGATGAAGAGGGAAGAAAGGGGAAGAAAGGGGAGGAACGGGGAGGAAAGGGGAAGAAAGGGGAGGACAGGGGAAGAACGGGGGAAGAACGGGGGAAGAGGTGGGAGGAGGAAGGGTGAGGAGAAAGGGTGAGGAGAAAGGGTGAGGAGAAAGGGTGAGGAGAAAGGGTGAGGAGAAAGGGTGAGGAGAAAGGGTGAGGAGAAAGGGTGAGGAGAAAGGGTGAGGAGAAAGGGTGAGGAGAAAGGGGGAGGAGAAAGGGGGAGGAGGAAGGGGGAGGAGGAAGGGGAGGAGGAAGGGGAGGAGGAAGGGGAGGAGAAAGGGGAGGAAAGGGGAGGAGGAAGGGGGAGGAGGAGGAAGGGGGAGGAGGAAGGGGGAGGAGGAAGGGGGAGGAGGAAGGGGGAGGAGGAAGGGGGAGGAGGAAGGGGGAGGAGGAAAGGGGAGGAGGAAAAGGGAGGAAAGGGAGGGAGGAAAGGGAGGAGGAAAGGGAGGAGGAAAGGGAGGAGGACGAGGAGGGCGAGGAGGGGGAGGAGGGGGAGGAGGGGGAGGAGGGACGAGGAGGAGGGGGAGGAGGGGAAGGAGGGGGAGGAGGGGAGGAGGAGGGGGAGGAGGGACGAGGAGGAGGGGGAGGAGGGGGAGGAGGGGGAGGAGGGGAGGAGGGGGAGGAGGGGGGAGGAGGGGGAGGAGGGGGGAGGAGGGGGAGGAGGGGGAATGAGGGGGAGGAGGGGGAGGAGGAGGGGGAGGAGGGGGAGGAGGGGGAGGAGGGGGAGATGAGGGGGAGGAGGGGGAGGAGGAAGGGGAGTAAGTAGGACCGGAGGAAAGGGAGTCAGGAGGAAAGGGAGTCAGGAGGAAAGGGAGTCAGGAGGAAAGGGAGTCAGGAGGAAAGGGAGTCAGGAGGAATGCGTTGGAATGAGGAAGGATTGCGGATGTAGAGGAAGGAATGCAGAGGAGGGGGAGGAATGCGGAGGAGCGAGGAAGGCAGAAGAGGAAGGAGGAATGTGAAGAAGAAAGAAGCGGAGGAGGGAGGAATGTGTAGGAGGGAGGAGGAATGTGGAGGAGGGAGGAATGTGGATGAGGGAGGATGGGTAGGGGGAAGGATGTGGAGGAGTGGAGAGATGTGGAGGAGGGGAGAATGGGGAGGAGGGGAGAATGGGGAGGAGGGGATGATGGGGAGGAGGGGATGATGGGGAGGAGGGGATGATGGGGAGGAGGGGATGATGGGGAGGAGGGGATGATGGGGAGGAGGGGATGATGGGGAGGAGGGGATGATGGGGAGGAGGGGATGATGGGGAGGAGGGGATGATGGGGAGGAGGGGAGAGTGAGGAGGGGAGAGTGAGGAGGGGAGAATGAGGAGAGAATGGGGAGGAGAGGAGAGAATGGGGAGGAGAGGAGAGTGGGGAGGAGGGGAGAGTGGGGAGGGGAGAATGGGGAGGGGAGAGTGGGGAGGAGGGGGGAGAATGGGGAGGAGGCAGAATGGGGAGGGGGAAGAATGGGGAGGAGGAAGAATGGGGAGGAGGAAGAATGGGGAGGAGGGGGAGAAGGGGGAGGAGGGGGAGAAGGGGAGGAGGTGAGAATGGGGAGGAGGAGAGAATGGGGAGGAGGAGGAGAGAATGGGGAGGAGGGGAGAAGGGGGAGGAGGGGAGAAGGGGAGGAGGAAGAATGGGGGGAGGGAAGAATGGGGGGAGGGAAGAATGGGGGAGGAGGGAAGAATGGGGGAGGAGGGAAGAATGGGGGAGGAGGGAAGAATGGGGGAGGAGGGAAGAATGGGGGAGGAGGGAAGAATGGGGGAGGAGGGAAGAATGGGGGGAGGGAAGAATGGGGGGAGGGAAGAATGGGGGAGGAGGGAAGAATGGGGGAGGAGGGAAGAATGGGGGAGGAGGGAAGAATGGGGGAGGAGGGAAGAATGGGGAGGAGGGGAGAATGGGGAGGAGGGGGAATGGGGAGGAGGGGAGAGAATGGGGAGGAGGAGAGAATGGGGAGGAGGGGAGAATGGGGAGGGGGGGAGAATGGGGAGGAGGGGAGAATGGGGAGGGGGGGAGAATGGGGAGGAGGGGAGAATGGGGAGGAGGGGAGAATGGGGAGGAGGGGAGAATGGGGAGGAGGGGAGAATGGGGAGGAGGGGAGAATGGGGAGGAGGGGATAATGGGGAGGAGGGGATAATGGGGAGGAGGGGATAATGGGGAGGAGGGGATAATGGGGAGGGGATAATGGGGAGGAGGGGAGAATGGGTAGGGGGAAGGATGTGGAGGAGTGGAGAGATGTGGAGGAGGGGAGAATGGGGAGGAGGGGAGAATGGGGAGGAGGGGAGAATGGGGAGGAGGGGAGAATGGGGAGGAGGGGATGATGGGGAGGAGGGGATGATGGGGAGGAGGGGATGAGGGGGAGGAGGGGATGATGGGGAGGAGGGGAGGATGGGGAGGAGAGGATGAAGTGGATGAGGTGATGATGGGTAGGAGCGGATGATGGGGAGGAGGGGAGGGGGGGGAGGAGGGGATGATGGGGAGGAGGGGATGATGGGGAGGAGGGGATGATGGGGAGGAGGGGATGATGGGGAGGAGGGGAGAATGGGGAGGAGGGGAGAATGGGGAGGAGGGGAGAATGGGGAGGAGGGGAGAATGGGGAGGAGGGGAGAATGGGGAGGGGAGAATGGGGAGGAGGGGAGAATGTTGAGGAGGGGAGAATGGGGAGGAGGGGAGAATGGGGAGGAGGGGAGAATGGGGAGGAGGGGATGATGGGGAGGAGGGGATGATGGGGAGGAGGGGATGATGGGGAGGAGGGGAGAATGGGGAGGAGGGGAGAATGGGGAGGAGGGGAGAATGGGGAGGAGGGGAGAATGGGGAGGGGAGAATGGGGAGGAGGGGAGAATGGGGAGGAGGGGAGAATGGGAAGGAGGGGAGAATGGGAAGGAGGGGAGAATGGGGAGGAGAATGGGGAGGAGAATGGGGAGGGGAGAATGGGGAGAAGGAATGAGGAAGAGGAGGGAGGAATGAGGAAGAGGTGGGAGGAATGAGGAAGAGGTGAGGAAGGAGGAAGAGGCGAGGAAGAGGCGAGGAAGGAGGAAGAGGCGAGGAAGGAGGAAGAGGCGAGGAAGGAGGAAGAGGCGAGGAAGGAGGAGGAAGAGGTGAGGAAGGAGGAGGAAGAGGTGAGGAAGGAGGAGGAAGAGGTGAGGAAGGAGGAGGAAGAGGTGAGGAAGGAGGAAGAGGTGAGAAAGGAGGAGAAAGGAGGGAGGAAGATGAAGGAGGAGGGAGGGAATAAGGAAGAAGGAGAGAGGAATGAGGAGGATGGAGGAGGAAGGAGGAGGGAGGAGGGAGGAGGGAGGAGGAAGGAGTAGGGAGGAGGAAGGAGGACAGAGGAGGAGGAAGGAGGATAGAGGAGGAGGAAGGAGGATGGAGGAGGAGGAAGGAATAGGATGGAGGAGGATGAAGGAGGAAGGAGGATGAAGGAGGAAGGAGGATGGAGGAGGAAGGAGGAGAAAGGAGTAAAATGCGGGGGGGAGGGAGGGAGGGAGGAAGAAGGAAAGGAGGAATGGAGGGGAGGAAGGGAGGAAGGAGAAAGGAGGGAGGAATGAGGAGGGAGGGAAGAGGGAGGGAGGAATGAGGAGGGAGGAGGGAGGGAGGAATGAGGAGGTGGGAGGGAGGAATAAAGTGGTAAGGAATGAGGAATAAGAATGGAGAGAGGGAGGAATGAGGAGGAGGGAGGAACGAGAAGGAGGGAGGAATGAAAAGGAGGGAGGAATGAGAAGGAGAGAGGAATGAATAAGGAGGGAGGAATGAGGAGGGAGGGTGGAATGTGGAGGGAGGGAGGAATGAGGAGGGAGGGAGGAATGAGGAGGGAGGGAGGAATGAGGAGGGAGGGAGGAATGAGGAGGGAGGGAGGAATGAGGAGGGAGGGAGGAATGAGGAGGGAGGGAGGAATGAGGAGGGAGGGAGGAATGAGGAGGGAGGGAGGAATGAGGAGGGAGGGAGGAATGAGGAGGGAGGGAGGAATGAGGAGGGGGAGGGGGAGGGAGGGAGGAATGAGGAGGGAGGGAGGAATGAGGAGGGAGGGAGGAATGAGGAGGGAGGGAGGAATGAGGAGGGAGGGAGGAATGAGGAGGGAGGGAGGAATGAGGAGGGAGGGAGGAATGAGGAGGGAGGGAGGAATGAGGAGGGAGGGAGGAATGAGGAGGGAGGGAGGAATGAGGAGGGAGAGAGGAATAAGGAGGGAGGGAGGAATGAGGAGGACAAAAACATAGTAATAGAAATTCGAGTTCCCAAAGGCACAATGGCGAGGAATTCTAAAGTCCTGGAAAAGTCCTGAAAAAAAAAAAAAAAAAATCCCTTGCACAAACACGGGGCTGCTGATGGATATGAGGAAGTGATGCAGCTCAGGGTTCAAGAAGTTATGAATGATCAAGTTCTGTGTTTGTTAACCTCTTCTGCAATAAGGTGACGATACTTTGTGTGTGTTTTGCTATTAAAACACATACGCACACACGTGCGCATACACGCACTCGTGCACATACACGTGCACATACACACACGCACACACATGCGCACACATGCAGGTGCACACACACACACACACACACACACACACACACACACACACACACACACACACACACACGTGAACACACACATACACACACGTGTACACACACATACACACACGTGTACACACACATACACACACGTGTACACACACATACACACACGTGTACACACACGAGTACTTACACACACGAGTACACACACACACGTGTACACACACACACGTGTACACACACACACGTGTACACACACACACACACACACACACACACACACACACACACACACACACACACACACACACACACACACACACACACACACACACACACACACACACACACACACACACACACACACACACACACAAACGATTGGATCTCTTTAAGGGAGGTTGTTAATTTCCAATATTTTTTTCTGGCTAAAGTAAGACGATTTGAGTCAACTTGATACATTTTGTTTTTTGGGTTTGATACACCATACAACCTCCAGGCGATCTTGTTCAGTAAAAGACATCTTTTCTTCAAGAACCGGAGAGCCAAAGTCAACTTTGGTCCAACTGTGATTCTATGTAAATTGCGAGGTGAAGCAGCTACAACGTATTCTTGCCCTTTTTCTTTTTCTCTTTCATTTTTATTTATTTTTATTTTTTGCTTTTTTACCGTTTTCTACTCATGTCTCAGCATCCTCATTTTTTGCATTCTTTTTCTTTATTTTTTACTTTTCAGTTTTCTTCTTCATTCTGTTTCTATTCATGAATATAAAATAACCTTAGAAACATGAATGTAAAAAAATTATCTGCATATTATCGATTCAAGAAGATCAATGTGGAAAAAATAATTAAGCCTTTTTTTTACACAGTAAAGATAGTTTGAGGACAATAGAAAAATTATACACAGACTGGAAGAGTGCCTGTATAGTTCCACTTTACAAGGAAAAAGGGGACAAGTGTGAGTGATGTAGTTTCCGAGGGATCAGCTTGTTGAGTGTAGTTGGGAAGGCTTATGGGAGGGTCTTCATTGAGAAGATTAGGAGAGGAACAGTGTGGATTTAGACAGGTAGGGATTGCATTGATCAGATTTTTGTGGTAAGACATATGTGAGAAAGCTTTAGGAAAAGGTAAGGGTATTTTTATTGGCCATTTATGGATTTGGAAAAGGCTTATGACAGGGTAGGCAAGAAGGCACTGTGGGAAGTATTTCAGATATATGGGATAGAAGGTAAGCTTTTAAGAGCAGTCAAGAGTTTTTAAAAGAAGTAGAGCTTGTGTTACAGTCTGAAATAGAGTGGTTTGAGGTAAAGGTGGGACTTCGCCAGAGATGTGTTATGTCGCCTTGGCTGTTAAATTTTTATTTCATACATAGATAGGGTGATGCGAGAGGTAAATGCGAGGGTAATGGGTCGGGTATTGGATATGGTTAAAGAAAATGGAGAAAAGTGGATCAGAGAAGGGATTGAGAAAGTTAGTGCCAGAGTTTGGAAAGGTGTTTGAACGAAGGAAGTTGAAGATAAGTGTGGGTAAAATTAAGGTGATGAGATGTACAAAGGGAGAGAGTGGCAGAAGACTGGAAGTCAGTATTAAGGGAGAGGCTTTAGAAAGTGGATAGTTTAAGATACTTGGGTACGAATGTGGCAGGAAAGGGAGGAGAGGAGTGGAAGTGGAGGTAGAATGTAGATTGAGAGAAACAAGTACATACTTTGGGGGGTTAAAAAGTGTAATGAGAAATGAACATTTGGGAATGGATGCTAAGAGGAGATTCTATGAAGGAGTGATTGTGCCGACAGCACTGTATGGGACAAAAACATGGAACATAAAAGAGGAAGAGAGGAGTCTAAACGTGTTTGAGATGAGGTGCCTAAGAAGTATGATAGGGTTTACTAGGCAGGATAGAGTGAGACGCGAGGAGATGAGGAGAACGGGGGTGGAAAGGGAGTTTTGAGGTAGGGTTGATGAAAGAGTATTAGGATGATTTGGACACATAGAAATAATGTAATGAAAGATTAGTAAAAGAGGTGTGGAAGGCAGATTTAACATGAGGGGGGCGACCAAGGATGAGATGGATGGATGGGGTAAAAGGGGCACTGAGAAGGAATGCCTGATGAGGAAGGACGGGAGAAAACAGATGATAGGGGTGAATGGAAAATTATTGTGTATGGATGATGCTGTGATGTACGAAAGGGGGTGGGTGGGGAATGGGAAGTTAGGGAGTATGTGTGAAAAATAAGTTGACGCAGCCCGAAAGGATTTCTCCAAGTCTTCTCCATTTCTGCATTAGGGAACGGAAAGGGGTGGTCGCCAATTTAATGAAGCGGCCTTGCTGTGGATGTGCTGCGTCTTGCGACACTGCTTTTCATCCAGAAAGGTGAGCAAGATTTAGGGATAACCTGCCATTCAGGAGTCAAGATAAGAGGGAGGGAGGGGGTGAATGGGAGTGGAGTATATAGGGAGGGAAGGGAGGGAAGGGTGGGAGTAGATTTTATGCCTTTTCCTTTTTGGCTACCTCCCTTGTAAGGGGAAAAAGGCCTGTATATGTATATATATATATATATATATATATATATATATATATATATATATATATACAGTATATATATATTATACATGAATGTATACCGTATATTATACATGTATATATATTACATAAATTTTTATGTTATACATATAAATGTATTATATACATATAATACATACATACTGTATACATACATGTATATATATATATATTATATATATATATATAATTATACATGAATGTATACCGTATATTATACATGTAAATGTATATATATATATATTATACATAATTTTTTTTACATATAAATGTATTATATACATATAATACATACATATACATACATGTATATATATATATATATACATATATATATATATATATATATATATAATTATACATGAATGTACTACCGTATATTATACATGTAAATGTTTATTTCATTATACATATACATTTGTTACATATAAATGTATATTCTTATACCATATAATACATACATATACATACATTTATATATATATATATATATATTATATATATATATAATTATACAGGAATGTAGTACCGTATATTATACATGTAGTATATATAATTATACATATCAATTTTTTTTGTACATTATAAAATGTATTATTATTACATATATAATACATACATTATACCAAAGGATTACTAAAGAGATTACAAAAGGCGGAGCATGCCGACAGGAGACCTTTGTGCATCCATATCTAGGTCGGGATGCCACAAAAAAAAAAAAAAAAAAAAAACAAATTATATATATATATTAATAATAAATTAAAACTATAATTAATTAATGTAAAATAACAAATAGAATACATTAAAATAAATGCATAGGTATAGTTGAATAACCAAAAACAAACAGGTAAATAGTAAATGATTATAAATTGACATATAACTAATAATAAATGAAAATCAGACAGACAAATTATAAACAAAACAAAAAACAAATAATTATAACAAAAATTATAATCATTACAGCATCTTACTTAGGTATTTCTCTAAATGATTCTTTAATGCTTTGAACTGAAACTACATTGCATACCTGTGCAGGAAGTTTTATTCCATTCATTAAACTACACGGTTGGCAATAGTTGTTTCTCACCTACTTCCAAATTGAATTCTATTTCCTGGGACAGTTTGAGGACCATTGTTTCTTGTTCGGATTCTCATTCAATGTGAAAATTGGTTGTCAATTTTGATGTTGTCAATTCCTTATAAAATCTGTAAAGACCTGTATCAAGTCACCTCTGAGTCTACGCTTTTTTAGGGAAAAAAGATTCATTGTGCTTAAGTCGATTTTCGTATGAATTATTTTTGATATTTGGCCACTCAGGTTTTTTGTGGCTCGCCGTTGTACCTTTTTTCTAGTCTGTCAATGTCTCTTAAAAAATGAGATTCGGTGGGACCATACGGAAACAGGGGGGGGGGCCCCCATATTCAAAATGTGGACGAACTAACGATTTATATAGCTTGTTAATGAGTGATGGAGCCTTTTGAAATCAAAAGATCGCGCGAATCAATCCAAGAATTTTATTTGCTTTTCTCAGAGGCTGCAAATACACTGCTTGGATGATTTGAGGGTCGTTTACTTATAATTACGCGAGATCTTTTTCACTATCCACTTTTGTTAACGAATTTCCAAATAACTGTGGTAATCGTACTTACGTGTTATTTTTTACCTATGTGCATTACCTTGCATTTACTTGTGTTAAATTTTCATTGCTGTTAATTGGATCTAAATCTTCTTGAATATCTTAATTGGTTTGCAGTGATTCATTTGGCCACTCCGCACAGTTTTGTATCATCAGCAACTTTGGATAACAGTAGAATTTAGTCCGATGGTCTATATCATTTTATTATTATACTATGAATAAAAGTGGGCCCAAGAACGGAACCCTGAGGAAACTCACTTGCAACACTTTTCCATCCAGAAGTTTTTCCATTTTAAAAAACAACTCTCTGTTTTCGACCTTTCAACCAATTACTAGTCCAACCTAATAGCGCTACCACTTCATTCCAGTGCCAAAGCTAAATTTAGTAAGTAGTCCTTTCGTGGGGAACGCGCGCTTCGGTATCAAAAGCTTTTGCAAAAGTCTAGATATATTAAATCTATATAGTTTCTTTTTTTCATAATTCGAGATAACTGTGTTGTAGAATTCGAGGTAAGTTTAGTCACGCCAAGGGAATGTTTCCGTCTGAAACCATGCTCGGCTATCATTTATCAAACGGTTACTTTCTAAATGATATTACGATAGCATCCCTGATGATAGTTTCCCATTAATTTTTCCTACGATTCGAAGATCAAACTTATAGGCCTATTGAGTTATTTGGTATTCTTTTTGTCACCTTTTTTGAATATTGGGCGAGTAACGTTAGCTAGCTTCCATTCTCTTGGGACATCATCCGGATATGATGGATTTCTGGAAAATAATTTCTAATGGAACAATCTCATTTTTCATTTCCTTTAAGATTCTTGGATGGCCAACCGTCAGGCCCTGGTTTGTTTTATTAAACCTTTGAGTTTGTCTATATCACCTTTTAATTTTTTCTTTTGTTATAAATTTACCGTAGTGGAAGTAAGTTTACCCCAGACTTTTCATGGCAGGTTTCAGTTTGCGAATTCACTATTTGAGGTGTTTCGTTTTTTATTTTTTTTTGTTTTGGTTTTACGAATACCGAGCTAAATAATTGTGTAAGATATTACACATTCCTTCATTTGAATATTCAAGTTGACCGTTCAGCAGATAATAGTGGACCAATGTGATTCCTAACAACCTTTTTATCTCTAATGTAACTATAGAATTCTTTGGGATTCTCTTTGGATTTTATCAGCGATCGTTCCATTTCGTATTGTCGTTTTCTTTTTCTTATTGTCTTTTTTCAATCTCTCTGTTATTGATACATAACTTATCCTAGTCATTAGATGCACCCGAGCACTTATATTTCTTATAAAGCCTGTCTCGTTTTTAGCAATTACTTTTTTCAGTATTCTTTGTCGAGCCCACTTTGGGCGAGCCTGGGCCTGATTTGGTGGACGTTACATTATTGATAGTATATATATATATATATATATATATATATTATATATATATATATATATAAATATATATATACTATATATATATATTTACAATATACGCAAATATATTATATATATATACAATATTATATTATATTATATATACATATATATTTATTTATATATATACATAATTTATATATATATACATTATATATTATATATATTAATATATATACATATATATATATATCATATATATTTATATATTATACATATATAATTTTATTATATATCATTATACATTATATATTATTATTATTACATATTTATTTATATATATACACTATATATTATAGTATAAATTATAATACATTTTTAAATATATTATACATCTAGATATTATACATCTATACATAATTTATTTTATATATATGGTATACAGTATATATTATATATAATATTACGCATATTCTATTACTTATATACTATTGTTATTCATATATATTATATGATATATATATATAATTTTTATATTATTATACATATATATTATATATATATATATATACATAGTTTATAATAGTATTATAACAATATATATTATTTATATATATATATATACATATCTTATTATATATATTCTGATTTTTATATTTATTATACATCTGATTATTATATATTATATATACTTATATTTTATATATATAGACATATATATTTATATATAAATTTTACTATTAATATATACTTTATATTATATATATATACATAATATAATATATATACATATATATTATATATACTATATTTATATATAATATATATACATATATATATATATATACATATTGCATAATATATATATACGTATATCTATTTTATATATACATATAGTATATATATATACATATATCGATATATATATACATTATAATATATATTTATATATATTATATCATATAATATTATAAATTTTATATATATATCCATAGTATATTATAATTATATATATATACCAATATATTTATAATATATATATCTACATATCTATTATCAATATATATATACATATATATTATAATATATTATATATATTATAATATTATTATAAATATATATTTATACATATATATTATAATATATCTCATACATATTTATTATAATACTATATATATCTACATATAATTATAATAATTAAGATAATATTACATATATATAATAATAATATATATACATATATATGATATATAATATTATATATATACATATAGTATATTATAGATATCATATATATATATATATTGTATATATATTATATACCCATATCTGTATATATATACATTATATATATTATATATATACATATTATATATATTTTTATATATATTTATAATATTATTATTATATACAAATATAATATTATATATATACATTATATATATATATTACATTATATATATATATATATATTTATATTATATATTATATATATATATATACATATATAATATATAATATATATATATATATATATTACATATTTATTATAATATATATATATATATGTCTTTAAGTATATATTATACATATATAGTATTATTAATATTAGAATATAATTATACATATATAATAATATATATAATATATATTATACATATATATATATTATATAAAATATTTTATTATATATACATATATCTTTATATTATTATATATACATTTTATATATATTATATACCCCCCATTTTATATAGTATATATATATTAAATACATATATATTAATATATATACCATATATATATATATACATATATATATATTATACTATATATATTATAACATTATATATATACATTCATATATACATTATATATACATACCGATATATACATACATATATATATATACATACATATATATATATTTATACATACATAATATATATTACATACATATATATATATTACATACATAATATATATATATACATATATATATAATACATCAATATATACATATATGTTCATTATAGCTATTATACATAGATATATAGATCTATTATATTATTACTACATTATATATATAATATTACTATCTATATACATATATAGTATACATATATATTTATATATATTACATATATATATACACAAAATATAATATACATATATTAAAAAGGCTATTATCATATATATATACACATACATATATACACATAACATTATCTATATATGTGTGCGTGTGTTTGCGTTGTGGTGGTGTGTGCCGTGTGTGCGTTGTTTGAGTCGTGGTAGGCGCGTTGTGGCGGCGTTTAGTGCGCGTGTGCGCTGTGTGCGCGCCCGGTTGTGTGTGTGCGTCTGTTTGGCACATTGGCGATTAGCAGTGCGTGTCGTGCGTGTGCGCGGTGCGCGTGTGGGTGCGTCGTTGTGCGGTGATGGGTGCGTGCTCTGTGTTACGTGTATGGTGGTATTTACGTGTGTACGTGTGTGCGTGTGTACGTGTATGCGTGTGTACGTGTATGCGTGTGTACGTGTGTACGTGTGTACATGTGTACGTGTGTACATGTGTGTGTGTACATGTGTGTGTGTGTGTGTGTGTGTGTACATGTGTGTGTGTGTGTGTGTGTGTACATGTGTGTGTGTGTGTGTGTGTACATGTGTGGTGTGTGTGTGTCGTGTGTACATGTGTGCTGTGTGTGTGGTGTGTGTGTGTGTGTGGTGTGTGTGTGTGTGTGTGTGGGGTGTCACGTGTGTGTGTGTGTGTGTGTGTGTGTGTGTGTGTGTGTGTGTGTGTGTGTGTGTGTGTGTGTGTGTGTGTGTGTGTGTGTGTGTGTGTGTGTGTGTGTGTGTGTGTGTGTGTGTGTCACGTGCCCGTGATATAGCTCTACAGGTATGTTCCTCCCACTCCCATATCATGGAGGGTTGAATAGGTTATTCCTAAACAGTTTCGTCTGCTCACCTGCCCATGCGCCTATAAGCTTATTAGGTTAAACTGTATGTTCTATTTCTTCTTGGTTACTTTAGGTTAATTTTCTTTTTGCATTCACACTAATTTTCTATTAGTGTTACCTTGGTAAATTGTATGATGTTATCGTACATTTCATCAAATAAACGTTAATTGGTAATTGTGTCAAGCTTGGGCAAGCTAGTATAGCCCGCTCGTCCAGTCTCTCTCCTACCCTCAATTTCTTATTTTTCGCATTCGTCGTATAAAGACGTGACCGATACCCGTGGGGAAAAACGGTTATTGTATATGATATCATATAATTGTAAGACAGGTTAGAACCAAGAAGAAATCCAAATGTTACTGATAACCCTTATTGAAAATGAAATCTCTTAATTGTTTAATTACAAGTCTTTATCTGTTTTGTGTCTTGCTAATATAGTTAAATATAAAATAGTTAATATATCCTATTTACTCAAAGCGTGAAGACATCCTTAGTCACTCTTTCCACATCTATATAAACGAATTAAGAAAAATCTTCAAGATAGTTAAACATAAAATTACTAAGTATCTTCAATGACACAGGAATTGTCGACCGTACATCTATTTGAACAAGAGTTATGGAGGCAATTATTGTCGTGGCTTTTATTTTTCGTCCCGTATCTATTGAGATGAGGTAGGTTTCATTCCTCGAGCATAAGAGATAGATGGGAACACGACAGAGTGTGTGTGTGTGTGTGTGTGTGTGTGTGTGTGTGTGTGTGTGTGTGTGGTGTATACCTGTGCTTGTGTGTCGTGTGTTCGTGTGTGTGTCGTGGCGGGTGTTGTGTGATGTGAGTGACGTGATAGGGTGAGTGAGTGAGTGAGTGAGATGAGGTGTGTGTGTGTGTGTGTGTGTGTGTGTGGTGTGGGGTGTTGTGCTGGTCTGTGTTGGTGTGTGTGTGTGTGTGTGGTTGTGTGTGTGTGCTGTGTGTGAGTGACGTGATCGTGAGTGAGTGAGGTGAGTGAGGTGGAGCTGAGTGTGTGTGGTGAGAGGTGCGTGTGTGTGACGGTGTGGTGTGTGTGTGTGTGTGTGGTGATCGTGTGGTGTGGTGTGTGTCGCCTATTGTGTGTGTGTGTGTGTGTGTGTGTGTGTGTGTGTGTGTGTGTGTGTGTGTGTGTGTGTGTGTGTTTGTGTGCGCGCGCGTGCGTGCGCCTGGAGTGTCATCCCCTTTACTCGAGACCTGCAACTCTGTTCACTAATGCGAGTCTAGAATTATGTCCGTATTCCCAATTTTCCATAGATATACTTCCCTCTTAGTTTCATCTAAAATTCAAACACCAATATTCATAAAACTTTGTTTTTCAGAAATATACCCTAATACTAGAAAGTGCTTCTGGTATACAAATTTTTCTTCATACCGGCGATGCTAAAAAGCGAGAAGTCTCCCATACGATTTCCTTCCATCTTGCACAAATACCACAACTTGAGCATAAACGATACATACAGGAATGCAAAATGTACCAAGGAAGCAATCATAGCCTCACAAGAACCTTGATCAAAGTCAGAGGAAACGGACGAAACAAACCTGGATAGTTTACGAGGTAACCTATGATCATACTCCCGCCTCGGGATGTGGGTCTGGATAAACACAAGTCAACAATGTAAACACGCAGAAAATGAAGCATTGATGAGCTCACGCGACATCTCCTTCTTTGGCACCCTGATCTGGCACCCTGGAATGGCAGTGATACAAGGGTGATATGCACACCCTGGCACTACAAATGGAGGTACGTCATGTAATACTATCTTTTGTACATCATGTCACTGCAATCTCGTGCTTTGATTATATTTATGTTTGTGTAATAATTGCTACACTTCACACAATGGTGATTATTTATACACAACACCAGTAGACAAGGTATACACCAAACAGCATCACCATTATATACACCAATTTTTGAAGTTCGGCTTCACCATTGCGCCACAAATATTTTGACTATACACCATAAAGTTGCACCATGATACAGTGGCGATAATTATAATCTATACATCATGGCACCTGTAGAACTACGTACACTAAGGTGACACCATGAAAATACTCGTATAATGGTGATAACTTGTTCAACATAGCACCACAGGATATGGTGAAATGTAGCTGCACCATGATTGGTACACTATACATCCTGCGGAGGTACTATAGTGATGGAAAATGCGATTATGTCCCAGTAGGTATAATCAGCACAGTATAGTTACACACTACACACCATGTCATGTTAGAGTAATCATTATGGTGAGAGCACTATACACTATCTCCGATATGGTGCAACAATATGCATCACTCATTTGTTATGGTGATTCACCATAGATTAATAATACATTTGTAACACCACAGGCCGAGATACAAGCACCGCAACGATTACTGTTACTGTATGGTGTATATGGTGTATATGGTGGAATCGTGCACTCTTCTTTGTCCTATTGGAGGTCATACAATTTTTCATACAAGTAACATATCCAGCTTCTCCCCCTCCACCCCATCCCAACGAAAGCCTCCCCCTCCTCCCTCCTCCTCCCTCCTTCTCTGTATCTTCTCCTCAAGCTGATTCAGCAAGACTCTGGTTCATAAGACACCAACACTACCTCCCCTTGCACACAACCCGATTGCCTTCCGATCCTTTATCTCGCTTTTAGGGTTTCCGATGCCACTTTCGGGTCGGATCGAGACCCATCTCCTGCTGGAGGAGGTGGGGGATGGGGGGGGAGATGGGAGGGGGAATGGGGGGAGAGGGAGTGACGTCCCCTATAGAAACAGAAGGTTGAGCTGGTACTCGGTGTTTGCATACAATAAAGATAAGACGACGGGACCGAAGAAAAAGAAAGATCTGGTTTACATTTTCGGTCGCAGAGTCGATGCGCTTTTGTTTTATGGTCGAAATATTGTTGAGGTGTCATACTTTTATTGTTGGCGTGTCGTGGCCCGTGCAGACGCGGTGCTGGATTTATCGGCGAGCGTTTGGGCACGGAAGCAGGAACATATTGCTGTGTTACGGATACAAAAAAGTATTTGTATTTACTTATCTATTGATGTTCCTTTGTCTATTCAAATATTTCAATTTAATTGGTTTATATTTAATTCATTTACATTTATTCATCTACATTTTTAATTATAACTATTCATTAACTTGTAAGGGAGAAAAAAGAGGGGGATGGTGGGAGAGAGGGCGAGACAGGGGTAGAAGGAGGTAGAGGGGAAGAGGGGGATGGGTGGGGATGAGAGAGGGGCGAGACAGGGTGTTAGAAGGAGGTAGAGGGGAAGAAGGGGGGGGATGGTGGGAGAGAGGGGCGAGACAGGGGTAGAAGGAGGTAGAGGGGACGAGGGGGATGAGAGTGAAGAGCGGGGAGAGAGGGATGGAGTGAGAGACGGGGAAGGGGGGGATGGAGTGAGAGAGGGAGAGAGAGGGGACTGGCGTGAGAGAGGGGAGGAGAGGGGAGAGAGGGAGATGGGAGTGAGATAGGGGGATGGAGTTGAGTGAGGGGGGATGAGAGGGTGAGGGGATGGAAGTGAGAGAGGGGACCGAGAGGGGAGAGAGGGGATGGAGTGAGAGAGGGGATGGAATGAGAGAGGGAGATAGGGAGAGAGAGGGGATGGACGTGAGAGAGGGGAGAGAGTGGAGAGACGGGGATGGAGTGAGATAGGGGACTGAGAGGGGAGAGAGGGGATGGAGTGAGAGAGGGGATGGGACTTGAGGAGGAGGGGGAGAGTGGGGAGAGAGGGGAGAGAGGGTAGAGAGGGGATGGAGTGGGTGAGAGGGGAGAGAGAGAGAGAGAGGGGGATGGAGTGAGAGAGGGAGAGAGGGGATGGAGTGAGAGAGGGCGAGACTGAGGAGAGAGGGGAGAGAGGGGATGGAGTGTGAGAGGGGAGAGAGGGGATGTGAGTGAGAGAGGGGAGAGAGGGGGAAGTAGAGGGGAGAGGGGGAGAAGGGAGAGAGGAGAGAGAGAGGGGATGGAGTGAGAGAGGGGAGAGAGAGGGAGGGGATGGCCAGTTGAGGGAGGGGAGAGAGGGGACAGAGGGAGAGAGAGGGGTGGAGAGGGGAGAAGAGGGGAGAGAGGGAATGGAAGAGAAGGAGAGAGGGGGAGGGAGAGAGAGGGGAGAGAGGGATGGGAGTGAGAGAGGGGAGAGAGGGGAGAGAGGGGATGGATGGTGAGAGAGTGGAGAGAGGGGAGGTAGAGGAGGGGACGAGAGGGGAGAGACGGGAGAGAGACGGGAGAGAGAGGGGAGAGAGGGCGATTGGAGCGTGAGAGAGGGGGAGAGAGGGGAGAGAGGGGTGAGAGGGTGGGAGAGAGGGATAGAGAGGGGATGGAGTGGAGAGAGGGAGGGAGAGAGGGAGGAGAGTGTGGGAGACCGAGGGGAGAGAGGTGAGACAGGGGAGAGAGGGGAGAGAGGGGAGAGAGGGGTGAGAGGGGAGAGAGGGGAGACAGGGGAGAGAGGGGAGAGAGGGGAGAGAGGGGAGAGAGGGGAGAGAGGGGAGAGGACAGAGAAGGGCAGAGGGAGAGGGTGATAAAGGGAAGGAGAGGAGAAAGAAGAGGAGGGGATAAAGGGGAGGGGGGATAAAGGGGAGGGGTGATAAAGGGGAGGGGTGAGAAAGGGGAGGGGAGAGAAAGGGGAGGGAGGATAAAGCGGAGGGGGGGATAAAGGGGGAGGGTGGCTAAAGGGGAGGGGGGATAAAGGCGGAGGGGGGGATAAAGGGGAGGGGGGATACAAGGGGAGGGGGGATAAAGGGTGGAGGGGGGCATTAAGGGGAGGGGGAGAAAGGGGAGGGGGGAGACAGGGGAGGGGGAGAGAAAGGGAGAGGGGGGTGAGGAAAGGGGAGGGGGGGAGAGCAAAAGGGGAGGGGGTGAGAAAGGGGAGGGGGGAAAGGGGAGAGAAAGGGGAGAGGGGCCCTGGTGAGAAAGGGGAGGGAGGGGGAGAAAGGGGAGGTGGGAGAAAGGGCGAGGGGGGAGAGGTAAGGGGGCGGGGGGGAGAAAGGGGCGGGGGGAGAAAGGGGAGGGAGGGAGAAAGGGGAGGGGGGGGGGAGAAAGGGGAGGGGGCGAGAGAGAAAGAGGGAGGGGGGGACGAAAGGGGGAGGGGGGGGAGCAAGAGGGAGGGGGGAGAAAGCGGGAGGGGGGAAGAAGAAAGGGGAGGGGGGAGAAAGGGGAGGGGGAGAAAGGGGAGGGGGGAGAAAGGGGAGGGGGGAGAAAGGGGAGGGGGGAGAAAGGGGAGGGGGAGAAAGGGGAGGGGGAGAAAGGGGAGGGGGAGAAAGGGGAGGGGGAGAAAGGGAGGGGGGGAGGGAGAAGGGGGGGGGAGAGAAGGGGAGGTAAGGGTGAAGAAAAGGGGAGGGGGGGAGAAAGGTAGGGGGGAGAAAGGGGAGGGGGGAGAAAGGGGAGGGGCGGAGAAAGGGGTAGGGGGGGAGAAAGGGCGTGGGGGGAGAAAGGGGAGGGGGGAGAAAGGGGAGGGTGGCGAAAGGGGTGGGGGGAGAAAGGGGAGGGGGGCGGAGAAAGAAAGGGGAGGGGGGATGAGAAGGGTGAGAAAGGGGAGGGGTGAGAAAGGGGAGGGGTGAGAAAGGGGAGGGGTGAGAAAGGGGAGGGTGAGAAAGGGGAGGGTGGAGAAAGGGGAGGGTGGAGAAAGGGGAGGGTGGAGAAAGGGGAGGGTGGAGAAAGGGGAGGGTGGAGAAAGGGGAGGGTGGAGAAAGGGGAGGGTGGAGAAAGGGGAGGGTGGAGAAAGGGGAGGGTGGAGAAAGGGGAGGAGGGGAGAAAGGGGAGGAGGGGAGAAAGGGGAGGAGGGGAGAAAGGGGAGGAGGGGAGAAAGGGGAGGAGGGGAGAAAGGGGAGGAGGGGAGAAAGGGGAGGAGGGGAGAAAGGGGAGGAGGGGAGAAAGGGAAGGAGGGGAGAAAGGGGAGGGGAGAAAGGGGAGGAGGGGAGAGAAAGATGAGTAGAGGAGAAAGGGCGAGGAGAGGAGGAAAGGGGAGGGGTGGACGAGGAGAAATGGCGAGGAGAGGAGATATGGGAGGGGAGGGGAGGAGAGGAGATATGGGAGGGGAGGAGAGGAGATATGTGAGGGGAGGGGAGGAGAGGAGATATGGGAGGGGAGGAGAGGAGATATGGGAGGGGAGGAGAGGAGATATGGGAGGGGAGGAGAGGAGAAAGGGGAGGAGAGGGAGAAAGGGGAGGAGAGGAGAAAGGGGAGGAGAGGAGAAAGGGGGAGGAGAGGAGAAAGGGGAGGGGAGGAGAGGAGAAAGGGGAGGAGAGGAAAAAGTGGAAAGGGGAGGGGAGAAAGGGGAGGGGAGGATGGGGAGGGGAGAAAGGGGATGATGGAGAGGAGAAAGGGAGAGGCGAGGAGAAAAGGGGCGGAGAGGCGAAAGGGGCGAGGAGAGGATAAAGGGAAGGAGAGGATAAAGGGAAGGAGAGGATAAAGGGAAGGAGAGGAGGAAGGGAAGGAGAGGAGGAAGGGAAGGAGAGGAGGAAGGGAAGGAGAGGAGGAAGGGAAGGAGAGGAGGAAGGGAAGGAGAGGAGGAAGGGAAGGAGAGGAGGAAGGGAAGGAGAGGAGGAAGGGGAGGGGAGAAAGGGGAGGGGAGAAAGGGGAGGGGAGAAAGGGAAGGAGGGGAGCAAGGGAAGGAGGGGAGCAAGGGAAGGAGGGGAGCAAGGGAAGGAGGGGAGCAAGGGAAGGAGGGGAGCAAGGGAAGGAGGGGAGAAAGGGAAGGAGGGGAGAAAGGGAAGGAGGGGAGAAAGGGGAGGGGAGAAAGGGAAGGGGGAGAAAGGGGAAGGGGAGAAAGGGGAGGGGGAGAAAGGGAAGGGGAGGGGAGAAAGGGAAGGGGGAGAAATTGAAGGAGGACGGTTTGGGGAGTTGGGGCTAGGGTCGGAGTGGGGGAGTTTGGGTAGGGAGACGGGTGGGGTAGGGAGACGGGTGGGGGAGTTGGGGTAGGGAGACGGGTGGGGGAGTTGGGGTAGGGAGACGGGTGGGGGAGTTGGGGTAGGGAGACGGGTGGGGGAGTTGGGGTAGGGAGACGGGTGGGGGAGTTGGGGTAGGGAGACGGATGGGGAAGGGGGGTAGGAAGACGGGTGGGGGAGTAGGGAGGGGGAGGGGGTAGGGAGACGGGAGGGGGAGGGGGGGAGGGAGACGGATAGGGGAGGGGGAGGGAGGAGGGAGATGGGTGGTGGTGGTAGTAGGCTGGAGGTCGGATAGAGGTTGGGAGACGAAAGAGACGGAGGGAGATGGAGTATAGGATGGGGGTATTGGGGGGTTGGGGGGATGGATTGGGGATGGGGATAGGGGGTGGCGGGGAGTAGAGTTGGTAGGGAAGAAGGAAGAGAGTAGGGAGACGGTTGGGATGGGGTGGATGGGGGGTGAGGGGGAGAAGTGATTTTTAAATTACCTTGGTTGCTCACCGCATCAGATCCATATTTTTTCTCGAGTTCCTCCGAAGGCTTGCAAAGGGCTTCGACTTCGGTGCTCGAAAGGAAAAATGATCATCCATCACCGAAGTCCGAACAGAGTCTACGAACTCAGTTCGATGTCGGTTATGAAGAGAGAGTTAATGAAGGATATAGAAGACAAGACCGCAGGGAGTAAGAAGCTTACTCGCGGACGAAGTCGAGCCTATTTTCCTGTGTTCTGGTATCCAGGGCAAGTGGCAGTCACTGGGAGTCGTGTGGGATGGAACCCGGGACCCCCTCTACGCCTCAGGACCTCCCTCACCCCTTCCACTCTTCTGTCTAATTTTATCCTATTTACATGGCAGGAGTCTCAGTCGTTTTATTTTCTATTTTTCTTTCCTATTATTTATCATCTTATCTCGAACGCACGCACGCGCGCGCACGTACACAGACACACGCATACACGCACGCAGACGCACGCGCACACACACGCACAGAATCACACAAAAAACATACAAAAACAAACACAAAAACACAAAAAACAAACAAAAACAAAAACAAAAACACCAAAAACAACAAAAAACACAAAAAACACAAAAACACAAAAACACACAAAACAAAAACAAACAAAAACAAAAACATCAAAAAACACAAAAACACAAAAACACGCAGACACACAGGCATACACCAGGCACCTTAACCTCCTTCACCCTTCCACCACTTTTTATTGCTTTATTACTATAGTCTACAAACGCCCCCTTCCTCGCTGTCGCTCTGTCCACCTCCCTTCTCGTCATTGTTCCGATGCTGCGTCTGCACGAGGTCTTCGCCGCTGTATGCCTCGTTCCTATCGCCTGCGTCCTCTAGTTTGCCATTGTTTTCACAGTCTCTCCGTGATACAGATGTTAGAGTGGTGAGCGGTCGTTCGTTCCTCCTACAATTCCTTCTCCTCCTACAAATTTTCCTCTTCCTCCTCCTCCTCCACCTCCACTTCTTCCTCCTTCTACTCCTCCTCCTCTTCCAATTCCTTCTCCACCTCCAGATATTCCAGCTCCTTCTCCACCTCCAGATATTCCAGCTCCTTCTCCACCTCCATATATTTCAGCTCCTCCTCCTCCTCCTCCAGATATTCCAGCTCCTTCTCCACCTCCAGATATTCCAGCTCCTTCTCCACCTACAGATATTCCAGCTCCTTCTCCACCTCCAGATATTCCAGCTCCTTTTCCACCTCCAGATATTCCAGCTCCTTCTCCACCTCCAGATATTCCAGCTCCTTCTCCACCTCCAGATATTCCAGCTCCTTCTCCACCTCCAGATATTCCAGCTCCTTCTCCACCTCCAGATATTCCAGCTCCTTCTCCACCTCCAGATATTCCAGCTCCTTCTCCACCTCCAGATATTCCAGCTCCTTCTCCACCTCCAGATATTCCAGCTCCTTCTCCACCTCCAGATATTCCAGTTCCTCCTCCTCCTCTCCCTCCGGTTCTTCCTCCTCCTCCTCCAGGTCCTCCTTTTACATGTCCTCCTCCACCTCTTCCTATCGAGGTCTACCCCGAGGGGGCAACGGCTGGAGATACTGTGTCGAGTGTTATCATGGAAAGGAAGACGTGGAGGAGATAGGAGGAGGAAGAGGAGGAGGAGGAGGAGGCAGACAGCAAGCGAATGCCATCTTTTGTTCTTTCTTTTGGTCCTTGGCCGTCTCCGTGGCTGTCAGACAGCTACCCTGAAGAAGAGAATATCTCCTAACATTCCACTCCCTTCCCCCCCTCCCCCCTTCCCTTCCAGTCCTTTGATTATCATTTCCTTGGTCTCTTGATTACGACTGTGTTTTTAGTTTCATTTCATCATTTTCGCTTCATTTCCAGTTCTTTCTCTTTGCATTGGCTTCAGGTTTTTTATTTCTATTTGCCCAAACATTGTATCCTTTTCTTTATTTTTCCATGTGTATGTATATGGGCTTAGCACACACGCAGACACTAGCACACTCATATACTCATTATTCATATACAGATTTAGTATTTATAGAAAACCGACAAATGTGTTTTCTTATATTCATTATTACTCTGCACACCAAGTAAAAAAAATCTGTATTTTCTTCCATGTTCTTACGTGCCTTGCGGATATGCAGCCAGGAATTCATTGATGATGAATTTGAGTCTATTGTTAACATAGGTTTGGGATTAAAGTGCCCTAGAACATTTTTAGATAACGCTCTCTCTTTGGCGGAAAAACTTTTCGTAGGAATCAACCCCCTTCCCCTTTTGACATTAAGAACCTTTTAGCATTACCTTGCAGTAACAATCTTTCTCAAGTTCCTCATCTACTTAAAACATGGAATATTAAAGTAGCTTTTAATAACCCATGTATTTTTAAGAAATTGATAATTAAGAATTCTCCCGCTGATTCTGATGGCTGCATATATAAAATCCCTTACAGAGATTGTGTAAAGTATTACATTGGACAAACGGGCAAAGAACTATCAACTAGAATTAAACAACATAAATATAGTGTTAAAACAGCACAAGAATCCAATGCTCTATTTGTTCACATGAAAAATTTCAATCATTGTATTAATTGGAGTAATGCTTCCGTTATTATTTCTTATAATTCATTTGTCAAGAGAAACATAATAGAAAGCAGCATTATAATTTTTTTTTTAAGTTTCTAATCTTAATATCAGTAATGGCATTTATAAATTAGATAAATTTATCATTAACAAGATTTGTAATCAGGTTGTAAGTGACCAAAATTGATTTGGTGAATTGTGCTGTTCTCTAGATTTCTTTATCATTGATGACTTTGTGTACTAAGATTTATTCTTTTTCATTTGTGACTTTTTGTACTTTGCCAGTTCCTTTCCTAGTGTATAATCTTGTGTTATCTTGTACTATACCAGTTCCTTTCCTAGTGTATAAACTTGTTATTTTTAAACCTCTTTGTAACACGATTTTTTTTCTGTATTCCCCTGAAGATGTAAATTACACGAAAGCGCTTGGGAATTACTGTTTTCTTCCGATTTCCTTAGTGGTTACCAGTAAAATTTGTGGATCACGTGTTTTTTTACTGATTTTTCTGCACACACACACACACACACACACACACACACACACACACACACACACACACACACACACATATACATATATATACGATATATATACATATATATACGATATACGATATATATACGATATATATACATATACATATATATACATATACATATATATACACATGCATATATATACATATACATATATATACACATGCATATATATACACATGCATATACATATATACACATGCATATACATATATATACACATGCATATACATATATATACACATGCATATACATATATATACACATGCATATACATATATATACACATGCATATACATATATATACACACATGCATATACATATATATACACACATGCATATACATATATATATACACATGCATATACATATATATATACACATGCTTATACATATATATATACACATGCATATATATATATATATACACATGCATATACATATATATATACACATGCATATACATATATATATACACATGCATATACATATATATACACATGCATATACATATATATACACATGCATATATATATATATACACATGCATATACATATATATATACACATGCATATACATATATATACACATGCATATACATATATATACACATGCATATACAAATATACACATGCATATACATATATACACATGCACATACATATATACACATGCATATACATATATACACATGCATATACATATATACACATGCATATACATATATACACATGCATATACATATATACACATGCATATACATATACACACATGCATATACATATACACATACATACATATATATAAACATATATACATATATATACACATACATATACATATATATACACATACATATACATATATATACACATATATACATATATATACACATACATATACATATATATACACATACATATACATATATATACACATACATATATATATACACATACATATATATACATATACACATATATATACATATACACATACATATACATATATACACACACACACATATATATATACATATATACACACACATATATATATACATATATACACACACACATATATATATACATATATACACACACACATATATACACATACACACATATATACACATACACACATACACACATATATACACATACACACATATATACACATACACATATTATATATATATATATATATACAGATATATTTATATATATATACATATATTTATATATATATACACATATATATATATATACAGTTCTAGACCACGGTAACGGTTTACTTATTAGTGATCTATCCCGGTATTTACTCTATTTCTTCCAGTGCTTACTTTTTACCTTTACAACCTTACTTTCACTGTGTCTGTTACAATTGAAAATGTGATTAGAGAAACGTCTTGTGTTTTATTTCACCCATCAGATGAGTTCTACCGTAAACTTAGTTTTTTCTTTGCCTCTTTATGCTAGAGATAACTTGGGAAGCCTTGAAAATCTTCATCGAAAACTCAGAGCCCAATTTGCTGTGGCATACAATTCAATATGCCTTAAGGAATTTATACATATTATATGCATGTACATATATATACATATTATATATATATATACATATATATATACACATACATATATATATATATACATATATACATATATATATACATATATACATATATATACATATATACACATATATACATATATACATATATATACATATATACATATATATACATATATACATATATACATATATACATATATACATACATATATACATACATATATACATACATATATACATACAAAGGTAAGATCAATACATATATATACATACTTATGGAAGAAAGTATACGCTGGACTCGACGTTCGTCAAGTCCAGCGTATACTTTCTTCCATAAAATGGTTCCTGGACTCCAGCTATTTTCGAATATATATATGCATACGTACATACATACATACATACATACATATACCATACATATACACTCCACACACCTCCCACCCTCCCTCTCATCTGAGCACCTCCTGGATGACGAGTCATCCCTGCACCTTGCCCACCGCCCTGGGTCAGAAGCAGTGTCGCAAGACACAGCACATCCACAGCAAGGCCGCTTCATTTAATCGGCGACCCCCCCTCTCCGTCCCCCCTTGCATATAAGGAGAGGATGGGGAGAAATCCCTTCGGGCTGCGTCAAAATTTGCTCACACATACTACCTCACCCCCCACCCCCCGCCCATTCCTCCTCATGCAATCACAACATCATCCATATACAACCATTCTCCACTCACCTCTGTCTTCCGTCCTCTCCCTTCCTTAACAGACATTCCCCTCTTCCCCAAAGCCCCCTTCACCCCATCCATCCACCCCATCCTAGGACGTCCCCTCATGTTCACTCCCTCCACATCTGCCTTCCATACCTCTTTTACTAGTCTTTCTTCACTCATTCTTTCCATGTGTCCAAATCATCCTAATATTCTTTCATCAACCCTATCTCCCAGCTCCTTTTTCACCCCTGTTCTCCTCCTCACCTCCTCATTTCTCACTTTATACAGCCTAGTAACCCCCACCATACTTCTCAGACACCTCATCTCAAACACATTCAAACTCCTTCTCTCTTCTTCTCTTATGTTCCACGTTTCTGCCCCATACAGTGCTGTTGGCACAATCACTCCTTCATACAGTCTCCTCTTCGCATCCATTCCCAAAGGTCTATTCCTCATTACAGTCTTTAATCCACCAAGGCATTTACTCGCTTCTCTCAATCTACATTCTACCTCCACCTTTACTCCACCTTTTCCTGCTACACTTGCACCCAAGTATCTAAAACTATCCACTTCCTCCAGTCGCTCTCCCTTAATGTTCACTTCCAGTCTACTGCCATACGTACATACATATATATACATACGTAAATACATATACATATATATATATATTATATATATGTATATTATATATATATATATTATATATATTATATATACTGTATATATTATATATATATTTTATATATATTATATATACATATATATATCATATACATATATCATATACATATATACATATATACACATATACACATAAATACACGTGCATATGCGTATATGCACAAATATACGAGTCCAACACGTGATCCAAAGCCCAAGGTGAAAAGGCCAAGGTGAATATACACACATATACAAACGCGCACACACACAATTATATATACCGGTGTATTATATATATATATATATATATATATATATATATATATGCACGACAGAAAGCATTAATATAATCCTAGTCACATGCAAGCAAGCACACGCTTTTGAATAGTAGAGCCCACGCCATATCCTCGGCCTGTGGATTATCGTGACATAGCAGAGCGCTCGTGGATGATTGGGTCGTGCCTCCTGGCGCGTTCGTGGGCTAACCAGTGCCAATGCAAGGTCCATCTATGATTATCTATCGCCCGGCACAATGAAAACACTTTTGTTGTTTATATATTAAGGTCCCTGGGCGTAAAGCGGCTCCAATTATCTATTGCCCATAGGTTTTAATCTTTTAAAGACGTTATTTGAATTTTCAGAAGGTTTGTTGAAAAAATCCCCCGTCGAACGTATCCCCCAGAAAAAAAATCCCTGAAAGGAAAGTATTCTCCTAAGGATAAGTAAAAGCAGTCAAAGGTGACGAGGAAAATGAATTAGTTAATTTAGGTAAGGTAAGGTACGTTTAGCTTAGATTAATCAACAGTAACAAAATGGATTTGGGGGATTTTTCAGGGATTTTTTTCTCTATGGGGGTATTTTTTCCCTAGAAGCGTTGAAGGGTTAGATAAAATGTGTATGATTGGTGGTTAAATTGTATTAATGTGAAATTTAGTAGTAATGTGTGGTAGTAAAAGTTGAAAATTAATTTGTTTTTGTTACCTTTTCATTTTATCATATCTTTAGTCAGGTGATTTTTTTTTTTCACCTGAAGAGAGCTTTAAGATCTCAGCTGAAATTGTTCTCGAAAAGGATAAATTTACATTTCTACGAGTATTCTGGTTGCCGTCAAGTATTCGTATGAAGGAAACCTTTCACACGAGCCGTTGAAGCAGTATGGCCCTGTTCACACTAGCGGTTTCAACCGCGGCGGTTCAATTACAATGGAGGCATTCCCATACAACCGTGCGGTTTGTCCTTGACTATGCGTTACCGCCGCGAATTCCGTGAGGTCCAAACCGGTAATGTGAACAGGGACTGTAACCAAAAGGAAAAATCTGTTCAACCTAGGAAATGGCTCCGGCCTTCGCCTAGTCTCGAGATCTCGTTAAGGGACGGGGTTGGACCTTCAACCGATTAAAATCACTTGTAGTTTGCAACGAAAGCTATACAGTGTGTCACTTCTATTTAGATTGATTTGATTGATTTATGAAATTTTTGGCTTGAAGGCCAAGCACAGTATCCGGTAGGCCATTCAGCGTATATCATATACAAATAAATAAATGAATCAAGGAAAATAGTAAAAGCAATAAGCACTCAGAAACATCAGAACAAGATACACACACAAGCAATCATATACACAATTTTAAATTTCATAAAACAAATTGACGTCTTTTA
>NC_134797.1:13701965-13721965 GCF_046742065.1 Oratosquilla oratoria | reverse complement strand
CCTGTGTTTCGTGTGTTGCGTGTGTTGCGTATGTTGCGTGTGTTGCGTGTGTTGCCTGTGTTGCGTGTGTTGCCTGTGCTGCGTGTGTTGCGTGTGTTGCGTGTGTTGCGTGTGTTGCCTGTGTTGCGTGTGTTGCCTGTGTTTCGTGTGTTGCGTGTGTTGCGTGTGTTGCCTGTGTTTCGTGTGTTGCGTGTGTTGCCCGTGTTTCGTGTGTTGCGTGTGTTGCGTGTGTTACGTGTGTTTCGTGTGTTGCGTGTGTTTCGTGTGTTGCGTGTGTTGCCTGTGTTGCCTGTGTTGCCTGTGTTTCGTGTGTTGCCTGTGTTGCCTGTGTTGCCTGTGTTGCCTGTGTTGCCTGTGTTGCCTGTGTTGCGTGTGTTGCGTGTGTTGCGTGTGTTGCGTGTGTTGCCTGTGTTGCCTGTGTTGCCTGTGTTGCGTGTGTTGCCTGTGTTGCGTGTGTTGCGTGTGTTGCGTGTGTTGCCTGTGTTGCGTGTGTTGCGTGTGTTGCGTGTGTTGCCTGTGTTGCGTGTGTTGCCTGTGTTGCGTGTGTTGCCTGTGTTGCGAGCGTTGCCTGTTGTATACGCCTCATACACAAGTGAGTATATCACTCAGTCATATAACCCACTCACCTCCACTCACTCCCACACTCACACCAGCCGGCAGACAATAAGGCGCCTGACACTTCCTGTACCAATCCGCTGACAAGGCATTCCCTGTCGCACCATGCACACGCGATCACACAGCAAGAAACACATTATTACGTATACTGACGAACCTCCCCTGGATATATATATTATAGTCTGGCTGTCAGACTAAATTATAAACTAATTATGTAAATTAAAATATAAGATGTGACGAACTAAATCCAGCTCACATAAATAATTCAGTTATACGAGCGTGGCACCTCACTAAGGAACTTCCGACCTTCTTAAACGAGATGCACGGGCTCGGAAAAGGAGTTTTGCCAGTGACGTGCCCTAGTGATAAGTCTGTGTAATAGTGTACCAATATAATTATACTGGATAAGACAATAAACAAACAAAAGCTTAGAGGCGTTTGTGCAGTGGAACCCCCCCCCCCAAATCGTGATGATGTGACTGACCCGTCACATTTTGTGTTTACAAGTGGCGTTGGATAGAACGACGTAACAATACCGTTACACCCGTCCCGTTACATCACTGGTGGCAGCACCCCCGCAACCAACTACTTCGAAGAGACTACGGTGTACCTACTACGGTGAACTTCAAACCCGTCCACTTTTAGCCAACTACAAACAAATAACCGCACTGAACAAAACGCTCTCAAGAACAAGAACTTGGTTCACACTATTTCATCACGGGCAATCGTCACAGGCTGATCTCCCACTACTAAAATCAACATTATAAAGGTAACATCAATCCTTATATTTAACACCAATATATTTCCGTAATAATAACCATACATTACCCACTCAAACCACCCCTGATACTCGCATTTTTTTTTCTATGCGAACATCATTCCACCGAGCCCTCTGGACTTCCTTCGCTTGAGCACTGACCTCATCCGCCCCAGAGGACTCGCACCGGCTGCGCACTGACCCGCGTAACAGCCACCTCATCCCCGAAGTCAGCATACCCACCTTCCACATCAACCGCTTTCACCAAACGTTGCTCCGACTACTACAGTCGAGACGTCCGCAACACCACCCCCCCAGCCGGACATTGACATACCACTCAATTCAGCTCGAGGTATCAAGGTAACCATTATACCTACAGATACCCAACTGCCCAACGCATGTAAAACTTAATCTAAACCATCTATATATATATATAAAATATATATTAATTTCACATTTACTAAAAATTATAAATATTTGTTTTCTATCCATATAGAAACTATATGTACACCTTTTTCTTTTGGTTATTATACCTTTATCATAATATAACCAGTAGCTCTCATAATTATATGTTCCAAGACTACTAGATTTGAATATTACATAATATCACATTCATATGCATTCTTCTAGTTAAGTAATTCTTGTTTAAACAAATAGCTCTTATATGTTTAAAATTCAATATTTACATAGAACTTATACATTTTTATCAATGTAACCTACTTTACTGCTGTAAAAAAAAAAATTTTTATGAACCATAATTAATTCCATTATAAGAATAATATCACAATAATTAACTCCTTATTATATAATATTATTACTGTTTTATATATACATATATATTTCTATGATTTTTGTAATCCCATTACTATATCCCCCTTCCCATATCTAAGCATAACATAATACCCTTAGTTACTATATTCCTATTATTCATATTTTAACAGCTCCTTTTTTTCTTAGATTACAAATCAAAACTAACTATTAACTAATACATGACTTAACAACATGGCCTTTGCCACCAGATCAAAACTAAAACAAAGCTTACATAGCGTCTTCTCAAAGTCTAGAGAAGAAAAACACCAAAATGACATATCCAGTGACAAAGAGGAAATACACACAGAAGACTTAATTGGCAATGACAAACCAGACCATTTTTACCTATGTCCACAGGTTGACAATACCTCTGACCAGTTAAATAATCCTGACAAAACCAACCCTAATGCAGATACCCCAATAGACCCTCCTTATGAGAACGATGTCTTACCTTTTTTCAACCAGCTTTCTCAAGTAGACACCTCCAACCCATCTCAACCACAACAACCCACCCAACCAACTCCTCATGTTACTCCTCCTAATATTATACCTTTCAACCAGCCTCCTCAAGTAGACCCCTTTCACCCCTCACAACCACAACCACCCATTCCTCCCATCCAACCAAATATGCAAACAAAACCTCCTATAAACCATAATCCATCCAACCCCCATATCCCAACACATAATAACCCCCCTCCCATTCAGCAACAGTACCAAACCTTCCCCTTTCCTTCCCCCCATACCCCACCTGTTCAAACCAACTCCACACCGTACCACCAACCACAACCTAACCTTCCTCCAAACCCACAATATTACCCTTACCCACTACCTCAACCAACAATAATTAACAATTATCAAACCATAACCTCCCTCACAGAAATCCCAACCTTTTCCCAAGATAGCGGACTATCCATTACAGATTTCTTGACAGCATGTGACCTGTTTTTCTCCAAGAACATACAATACTCAGAGACAGATAAAATAAATTTGTGCCGTCAGAAAATAAACCCATCTGACATTTGCCGTTCAAAGGCAAGGATGCTAGACACCTTAGTTGCATCTGGAATCACTTATCAGGAATATAAACGCCACCTTCATAAGGTCTTTCATAACAAACAACCTAACAACATTTCATTTCTAATCACTTTCCTCAATAACACTAGAGTCCAACCACATTCCATTACTAACATTATGGACTTTGTGGCAAACGGAATGAAAGAGGTCAGAGAAGACCTAGAAAATAACTCTTCTTGGACTCACACTGATCAATTTGGTCAAAATGTAATGCCAACAAAACACTTACTAACATTCCTTGAAATAGCTTCCTATCTCTCCCAACTCCCTCCAAAGTGTTTAAAGGAAGCCTCCAAAAAGGAACTAGACACTAGAAATCCTTTAGCTTATACCTATATTTTAGATATCATGAATGCTTGCAATGTATCCTTAGATACCCCCAACCATCTCCCCAGACTAAATAGCCTTCACTCACAGCAACCCCCTCCCACCAATCAAGGACAACCTTCTAAGTGGTGCTCCTACCATTCATCAAACAGTCACAACACGAAAGACTGCATACAGCAACAACAATACCCGCAGGTACAACACCACCCTATCCCTTGCTCAGTTCATGGAACCATTTCCCACACCGATGCCCAGTGTTGGACACAGCAAAAGCAACACACGCAGGTACAACACCACCCTATCCCTTGCTCAGTTCATGGAACCATTTTCCACACAGATGCCCAGTGTTGGACACAGCAAAAACAACACCCACGCTCAGTGCATGCTACTACCTCACACCAGAATCAAAACAAACAAGTTCCACCCCCCTTTAAACACCCACTCCTATCTACACCAACACATCCAATCAAATACTGCAACCTACACCAAACACTTTATCAATACACTTGATCACAAAACAAACACCAGCAAATTGTACAAAACACTCAACAGCATCACACTATCCAACACTAACACTACACGCTCTCACGCAGGAATAATCACAACAACAGATAATCTACCCTCAAACAGACAACAAGCAAACGCACTCATACGTCATTTTGCACAGACGAGCCATCTTACATCTCACCCTGACGACCGACGCACCATTCGACGTAAGAAAGACTTCCCCACAGACTCAGACTATACACCCTTCATAGACAGTCAGACAAAACTCATAATGCATAATCTCAAGCACTCATCTGCCTGTGGCCCTGATAACATAAGCAACATCCACCTAAAACACATTGGACCACAAGGTATACACGCACTCACAAACATTGCAAACTACAGCTATTCACACAACACTATACCCGACATCTGGAAGCATGGTAAAATAATCACCATTCCAAAACCGAACAAAGACCCAACAATCCCAACATCGCACCGCCCAATCACACTTCTCTGCACCCCCTCTAAAGTCATTGAACGCCTAATACTTAAACTTGTCACACCATATATTCCCCTTGCTGACTCACAACACGGTTTTAGGCCACTACACTCCACAAACACTCTTCTGACAAACCTCACACAAAGAATTTTAGATGGCATCAATTCAGATAGGCCCCACCACAGAACCCTTCTTATAACATTGGACATTAGTAAAGCTTTTGATGCTATCCCCCGCCACAACCTAACAAATAAAATATATAACACAGACATGCACAATAACACCAAAAGATGGCTGGCCAATTATCTGGCAGGCAGGAATGCTCAGGTGTCATATAATGGCCAATCATCGCACATCAGAAACATTAAGAACGGAGTACCACAGGGCTCAGTTCTATCCCCCACACTATTTAATCTATACATGCATGACTTACCCACGCCAGACACCTCAGAAATACAAATCTCTTCCTACGCAGACGACATAACAATCACATGCACACATCGTAACACAGACAAAGCTGCAGAAATAATCCAGCCTTACCTTGACACACTCAACACATGGTTCATCACAAACAGACTCAAAATAGCTCCAACCAAATCTACAGCAACACTTCTCACCAACTGGACAAAAGAACACAAATACATACCTCATCTCTACATCAACAACACTCTAATACCACACACAAACACACCGAAAATTCTTGGTGTAACATACGATACATCCATGTCTTTCAAACAACACCTCACAAACATAAAAAACAAATGTACACCTAGACTTAACGCACTTAAGTCAATCACTGGAACAACATTTGGACAAAACAAAGAAACCAATATAACAATATACAAACAATGCATACGCTCAGTGATGAATTATGCGAGTCCTGCATGGGCTCCTAATCTCAGTGAGACACACCACAACACCCTTCAAATCATACAAAACAAAGCCCTAAAAACAATTACAGGCTGCACAAATACATCACCTACAGACCATTTACACCATGAAACAAAAGTCCTCAAAGTCAAGGACCACCTCGACATGAGAGGCACACAAACACTTGCTGCAGCCACCACAAACACATCACACCCACTACACTACATAGCAGAACACCCACACACACCAAGAAACATTAAAACTACACCCAAAGACCTTTATTACGCACAGATACTCTCTTCTCTTCCTCCACAACCACCAAATACCAGCCTCCGGAAACATATTCATAATCATATCACTCACCGCTCCATTAACACACTGAAAGACAACACACTGCTGCATGCCAGACCCCCTGATATCCACCCTTCTGAATCCTCTCTCCCACGAAAGGACAGAGTCCACTTGGCCAGACTGCGATGCGGTCACCACCCAGCACTTCTAAGCTACCAGAAGAGGCTGGACGACCGTGTTGTGAACAGCTGCCCAGGATGTAACACTTCACCCCATACCATACAACACATAATGGAAGACTGCATTATACACAATCATGCACGCAAACAACACAACATACACTCTATAAAGGATTTGTGGGAAAACCCAGTTTCGGCTGTGGCCTTCCTTGGGGAGACGGGACTGCTCGGACAGACAGTCTAGGGAACGACAACAACAACAACAACCTACACCAAACATCATCTCACTCCAACGAAGAGTGTTACCTACAGAAAACACAACAACAACCGCATCAGAGACCTAACAACCCATTCACCACCCCTCGACAAACAGCCCCCTCCAACACGACAACCAATACTCAACAACGATTGGGGGAACGTGTACCAGCCTCACGCACCAAACCACCATAGGAATATCTCATACACAACACAAATACCTCACCCTAGAAGTAAGCTTAGACCAACTTAAAGTTGACATGATGGTTGATACAGGAACAAACCTGAACATCATCCCAAGAGCTCTGTATGAAGCATTAAATGACCCACCCCAAATTCAATTTTCCAATATGGAAGGACTCTTAATAGAAGGGAGCACAATTCCTCTACACGACACCATAGACTTAAATATTGAAGTCAACAATCACAAAGTAGGTTTCACAACTTTCCACATAGCTGATGAATGGAGCCTTGATCAACAAGGTATAATAGGACTACACTCATTAAAAATTTGGAAAACTAAGATAGACTTTGAGACTAACAAAATCTCCTTCCGAGATGTAAATAATGAATCAACAGTTCCTGAGACACCCGACTCAGACACACAACATCTCTCATGTCTACCTTCCTTTAATACTCCCAATCCCACTAACAGCTATTCCTTCCGACCACCCCCTTATGTCACCTCAAAGGCACTGATGTCTAACACAGTCATCATACCCCCTAGACATTCAATAACAGTCCCACTATACATACCCGGTGCAATAGACCATTAGGACGTCATAATCGACTCAGACACGTCCAGGATTAACAACATAACCATTGAGTCCTCCTGGGACACAATATCAGAAAATAAACATACACTAGCTATGTTAACAAACACCTCAGAACAACACCGTAAAATCAGGAAGAATACAAACATCTGCGCAGTCCATCTCCATAATTCCCCTATCCAGGAACCACTGCCGCAACACATCAACCAAGTAAGACCAACACAACCCCTCCCCCCTATTCCCCCAGACCAAATCACGACATCAGCTGACGGAGAAAGTCATAACGAGCTATTAGCTCTCCTACAGAGGAATAGATCAGCTGTCGCCTTAGAAGGCGAATCACTAGGCAAATGTGATATAATCAAACATCACATCCAAATTCCCCCAAACACCCCCCCTTCATACACCCCCGCTTACCGCATACCCCACAGTAGGAAATCCCAAGTCAATGACAGTGTACATGAGATGATACACCAAGGCGTAATTTCCCATTCAGACTCCCCATGGAACAGTCCCCTCTTTTTGGTCCCTAAGAAAGACGGCACCTTACGCCCTGTTGTTGACTTCAGAAAAATAAACAACCTAACTCAATCTGACCCACACCCCCTCCCCGCCATGCAAGATGTACTACAATGCATTGGCAACGGGAACTCTGTTTTTTCCACAATAGACCTCAAGTCAGCCTTCTGGCAGGTCGAACTAACAGAGGAATCAAAACCCGTAACTGCATTTTCCACGGACAAAGGACACTTTCATTTTGAACGTATGCCCTTTGGCCTTAAGAATGCCCCCTCAACCCAACAAAGGTTGATGACCCGCATTTTCAGTGACATGATAGGAATCTCATTATTCGTCTATTTAGACGACCTCATTATATATAGTCCCACAGAAAGAGACCACCTTAACACTTTAGAGATTGTCATCAAACGTCTCAAACATACGGGATTAAAGATTCAATTAAAGAAATGTAGATTCCTCATGAAGGAACTCACCTTCCTAGGCCATAAAGTGGATGCAAAAGGGATTCACACAACCACTGATAAAATAGATACAATAAACAATTTCCCAACCCCCAGAAACGCAAATGAAACACGAAGTTTCATAGGGTTAGCCTCCTACTACAGACACTTTATCCGAAACTTTGCTGATATTGCTTCCCCTCTGACCAAATTCACAAGGAAAGGCGAGCCATTTCAATGGTCAGAAACAGAACAGCAAAGTTTCGACACTCTCAAACATACACTCACCACAGCCCCTGTACTAGTTTTCCCTGACATGAAGAAAGAATTCTTTCTTTACACAGACGCCTCCTCTAAAGGAATAGGCGCAGTCCTACAACAGAAAGATGACAATGGCAAAGAGCACCCCATAGCCTACGCAAGTAGAGTCCTAAATAAAGCTGAAAGTAACTACTCAACTACACACAAAGAAGGACTTGCAATCATATGGGCACTAAAACACTTTAAATACCTCATTTTAGGCTACAAGATTACCATACTAACAGACCACCAACCCCTAGTCTATCTTTTTAACTCCAAAGACTTACATGGGAGAGTTGCTAGATGGAAAACAACTCTCCTTGATTACGATCCCATGATCGTATACTTAGCTGGGAAAGCTAACGTAGTGGCAGACTGCTTGAGCAGACAAACTCACATCACCCCCATAACCCAAACCACATGCATACCTATGCAAGAACTCAGGGATGAAACTGACGGAGACCCAATATGGTCTCCAATAAAACAGCATCTCATCTCACAGACCCCCTTACACTCCCGACCACCTGTCCCTATTGAGGAACTCAATCTGGTCGACGGAGTCATAAGGAGAACCATTAATACAAGAGAGGTTACTGTTATCCCCAGAGCCCTTGTCCCCAAGGTCCTACACATATTGCACGACAGTGCAATGGGAGGCCACTCGGGCAGAGATAAGACACTAAACACTGCTAGGCACACATATTATTGGCCTTACATGAAAAGAGATATAACCACACACATAGATTCTTGTGTAACTTGCAACCAATTCAGAGGCCCTAACCTGAAGAAAATCAACATAAAAGATATCCCACTCCCTGCTGAGCCATGGGAAACACTTGGCATTGACCTACTGAAAATGCCAACGAGCCATCAAGGTTCCAATTATGTACTCACAGCAGTTGAGTATTTCTCTAAATACACAATCTTAATACCACTCCAGGACAAAACAGCAGAGACTGTAGCCAAAACCCTGGTCAACAATATCTTTTGTAGATACAACATACCACACACAATGTTATCTGACAATGGCTCAGAATTCAAAAATGAAGTGATGCGCGAAATAACACATCTTTACAACATTGACCAAACATTTGCCACTGCATACCACCCCCAGGGAAACGGTCTGACTGAGCGAACAAATCGCAAGGTCCTAGAAATTCTCAGACCATTGGTCAATGACCTCATGGACACTTGGGAAGATTGGCTACCACAGGTACAAGCCAGTATCAATAGCACAGTCAATTCCGCAACAAAGATGTCCCCACATGAAATCATTTTCGGCCAACCAATGCGCCTACCCTACCAAATATTCAACCCCCCCCCCCCACCCTTATACAACCTAGATAACCTCGCACACTGCATCAAAAGAGGTATGCAAACAATTTACAAAAAAGTTAGAGCAAACCTGAAAGAAGCCCAGGAAAAGACAAAGACAAAACAACACAAACGGTCAATTCCACTTGACATAGCACCTGACGACACAGTCATGGTAAAAGACTCAGGTCGAACAAACAAACTCAAACCCAAATTCCTAGGCCCCTTCATAGTCACAAGTTCACTCCCTAACAATGTTTTCCTACTAACAGATCCTTCTGATCACTCCACCTTCACCATACATGGAGAGAAGTTGAGAAAGGTCAAACTGAACCTCGACCCAATCTCACCTCCCATCCACAACCCACCTATCACAGACACACACCAATCACCAAAACGCAAGTCTCACCCCATGACTCTGCGTCGACGCAACTAAACATGCACTCTAGCTCTCGCCCCTGAAGATGCAGGACGTCATGCATCTATCAGTGGAGGTTAAAATGGCCCATTTCCAATAAGAACTCTTTTCCACATATCTATCGAAACTCCTCTACTTCCTTCCATCCAATATAACCCTAGCGAGAGTCAGATAAACATATCCTTAGTCACTCAGACACGACCCCTTTTTCCACAGATGAAATCTCTACAACTCATCCCTCTCATCGTCCACCTCGCCCTCTCCGTCCCAAGGCTTTTGCCTGGCGCCATAGTCCACAAACATGGCACCACAGCATGCGTTGAAGACTCCATCATGGTGAAACTCCGCATCTCACCCACATCCTTGCTAGAACCAATTTCTAAACTACAAAATGACCTAGTAGAAATACAGAAAAATATAGGCAGGCAAGTACCAAATAACACACACCAAAATTATGAGACCTCACAGATACTCTACCACAACGTCAACTCATTACAAAGTAAACTCAACAAGATAAAATACACAATATACCACCTTCCAGACCCAGACAACGACACTATCAACACCAGAAGAACCAAAAGAGGTCTATTCGATTTCGTTGGCATTATCTCTAAATCCCTATTTGGAACTGCTACTGATCAATATATCCACACAGTGGATACACACATAGGAAAAATAACAAGAGTACTCCAACAACAAGGGAAACTCATAGACTTAAATTCACAGAACATAGACCTCCTCGCTGATTCTGTAAATTCAGTCATAGACAAATACAACTACCTTGCACAATTCACAAACACCCAGTTGTCTCAAATCACAAATTCCCAAACAGCCCTTTTCTTCCTTTATCACCTAAATAACCTAGACAAAGAACTAGATAGCCTCAAAGACCATACCAATCTCATACAGAAAGACATTTGGAACGCCCACGCAGGTGTAGTCGACTCCCAAATGATCACCCCAACCCAGCTTACCCAGACACTACGACGAGCCCACAGTTCACTACAACTTACCCCTTTCTTTTCTAAACATGAAATACAACATTACTACCCCATCTTAGCATCAACTATCTTCCAACAATTTATTTTAATCAACATACCGATGGACCCTGTCAAGAGATTCTCCCTTTGGGAAATTTATCCTTTCCCATACCCTTACCAAAACCGAACAATGACCCTCAACCTACCAACCTCTACCATCTTAAAATCAACCGACGATCAGTGGCTAACACTGACATCACCGGAGACCATAACAACTTGCAAGACAGCACGACCCAACTTCCACATCTGTCCAGCCTATCCTTTCCATTTCCAACTAACTAAATCCCAACCCTGCCTCTCAGAACTTACAACCAACCGAATACATCTTACCGAAACTTGTGATTTCCGTTTCTCAGACAACACCAAAATTCACCATACACATGTAGGACATAAACACTTCCTATACCTCCCTCATCCAACCTTAGTATCTGTCATGTGCCCCCGTAAACCACCCACCCACCATAAGGTCAACGGCTCCATCACACTGCCAGACATTTGCCAAATCTACACGATGAACTCAATGCTACTACCCAATAACCTCCACGACCAAGGTACCCTCAATTTGACCCACGACCTAGGCCCCATAACCCAACTAATACTCCCTCCCCTACCCAAGATTCCCAATACCATCCTTCCAAGCAAGATAGACATAATACACCAACTAAATAAATCAACCACTCTAGACATGGATTCATTCGACTTACATCATAGGATCCTTCCATATACCTCCACAGCCCTTTCCCTCTTAATCATTCTCTTTATACTAATAATAATAATCATATTCTGTTGCATGAAGTAACACCTTCCAAAACCTTTCCACCTCCATACCCAAATTGTTGTAAACCTAGATTAAGTTTATTCTTGTGTCTCACCCAATATCTTAAATACTATAAACATTCATACAGAAACTATATATCCATACTATGAAATAAAACAAGTGCAATGTGACACACCAAACTGACCATAGAACAGTGTTTAGAAAAACAACACTCCCAACAGTGATAGTGTTAAACCATAAAAACAATAACATTTAAAAAGTGAATTAAACAGTGTATGTGAAATCCAATATAACATGTAATCTGGTGAGACACAACGTTACACTTCTGAGACACAACATCACTACCCCTATTTACAGTGCATGATCCCCCTTGGGATCTCAGAATCTCTTCAACAACACCCCCCCATCTGCACATTTATAATCCCACAGGATTTTGTGTCTCTGAAATTTTTTTCTCGATGTATTACCCATATATATATACTTTTGTAAACCATGTACCCTAGGTGCCGGGAGCCACCTAACCCCAGGGGGAGAGCGATATGTATACGCCTCATACACAAGTGAGTATATCACTCAGTCATATAACCCACTCACCTCCACTCACTCCCACACTCACACCAGCCGGCAGACAATAAGGCGCCTGACACTTCCTGTACCAATCCGCTGACAAGGCATTCCCTGTCGCACCATGCACACGCGATCACACAGCAATAAACACATTATTACGTATACTGACGAACCTCCCCTGGATATATATATTATAGTCTGGCTGTCAGACTAAATTATAAACTAATTATGTAAATTAAAATATAAGATGTGACGAACTAAATCCAGCTCACATAAATAATTCAGTTATACGAGCGTGGCACCTCACTAAGGAACTTCCGACCTTCTTAAACGAGATGCACGGGCTCGGAAAAGGAGTTTTGCCAGTGACGTGCCCTAGTGATAAGTCTGTGTAATAGTGTACCAATATAATTATACTGGATAAGACAATAAACAAACAAAAGCTTAGAGGCGTTTGTGCAGTGGAACCCCCCCCCCCCAAATCGTGATGATGTGACTGACCCGTCACATTTTGTGTTTACAAGTGGCGTTAGATAGAACGACGTAACAATACCGTTACACCCGTCCCGTTACACTGTGTTGCGAGCGTTGCCTGTGTTGAGCGTTGCCTGTGTTGAGCGTTGCCTGTGTTGAGTGTTGCCCGTGTTGAGCGTTGCCTGTGTTGAGCGTTGCCTGTGTTGAGCGTTGCCTGTGTTGAGCGTTGCCTGTGTTGAGCGTTGCCTGTGTTGAGCGTTGCCTGTGTTGAGCGTTGCCTGTGTTGAGCGTTGCCTGTGTTGAGCGTTGCCCGTGTTGAGTGTTGCCCGTGTTGAGTGTTGCCTGTGTTGAGTGTTGCGTGTGCTGAGTGCCGCGTGTGCTGAGTGTTGCGTGTGTTGCATGTTGTTACGTGTTGCATGTTGTTGCGTGTTGCATGTTGTTGCGTGTTGCATGTTGCGTTTTGCATGTTGTTGCGTGTTGCATGTTGTTGCGTGTTGCATGTTGTTGCGTGTTGCATGTTGTTGCGTGTTGCATGTTGTTGCGTGTTACATGTTGTTGCGTGTTGCATGTTGCGTGTTGCATGTTGCGTGTTGCATGTTGTTGCGTGCTGCATGTGGTTGAGTGTTGTATGTTGCATATTCATGTTACAGGTTACGTGTTGCTGCTTGTTGCATTTTGCATGTTGCGTGCTGCTTGTTGCATTTTGTATGTTGCGTGTTGCATGTTCCATGTTGCATGTTGCGTGCTGCATGTTGTTGCGTGCTGCATGTTGTTGCGTGCAGCATGTTGTTGCGTGCTACATGATGTTGCGTGCAACATGATGTTGCGTGCTACATGATGTTGCGTGCTACATGATGTTGCGTGCAACATGATGTTGCGTGCAACATGATGTTGCGTGCAACATGATGTTGCGTGCAACATGATGTTGCGTGTTGGATGTTGCGTGTTGGATGTTGTTGGATGTTGTTGCATGTTGTAGCGTATTGGATGTTGTTGCATGTTGTAGCGTATTGCATGTTGTGTGTTGCGTGTTGCATGCATACATACATAGCATGTATGCATACATAGCATGTATGCATACATAGCATGTATGCATACATAGCATGTATGCATACATACATAGCATGTATGCATACATACATAGCATGTATGCATACATACATAGCATGTATGCATACATACATAGCATGTATGCATACATACATAGCATGTATGCATACATACATAGCATGTATGCATACATACATAGCATGTATGCATACATACATAGCATGTATGCATACATACATAGCATGTATGCATACATACATAGCATGTATGCATACATACATAGCATGTATGCATACCTACTTAGCATGCATGCATATATACATAGCATGCATACATATCTCACCTACGTTGTTACCACTGTTACTCCGTCTGCTGTTCCCTTCTATGGTCCCCTTTCACCAGTGTCTTTATGTATGATAGTCACATACAATATTCTTCTGTAGGAAGACCCTTTGATTCCATCATCCAAATAAGCCAAGTTCTATTACTCTGTATAAGAGAGGGGAATTAAACAGAACTTTAATTTTCCGTCGTTTCTTCCAGAATGATATTACACTTGATTATGTGAATTACACCAAGGGACACCCAACTGTAATCCTAAACTTGATCACTAGGTCAGTTTGCATTGATATCATGATTTCTTTAGTCCATTGATCTTTACTTTTACATCTAAGTACTTTCCCTAAGGGCGTGACTTTACTCCCATGAACCCATTGAATTTTCTCCTCATCCATCCTTTCTCCAATCAGAAAGACCGTTACAAACTACTTAAGCAATAGTGCTTCGTCAAGCTATCTCGAAATCAATGCACCACTGACTTGATTTACATACTGTTACATCAGCATAATACAGCAATGAAATCGGGTCCCCGACGGCTGCTTGGAAACACCTAGGCGAGGAGCGAGGTTGTGCAATTCCTTCGCCTACGACTGTTTTTTTACCAAACATCCATCTCATAGAATGAAATTCTCACCACCTACCCCTCTATCTACCTTGTCTACCTTTATCTACGAGCCTCATCTACGAGCCTCTTACAGGGCATGTATACATGATATGCTATGTATGTATGTATACGTTCGTAAAGAGCTGGAGTCCAGGAGCCATGTTATCGGAAAATTTCAAAACACTGGACTCAGAGTAACAGAATTTATTACCGACGTTTCGAACCCCGGACAGGGTTCGAAACGTCGGTAATAAATTCTGTTACTCTGAGTCCAGTATGTATGTATATATGTATGTACAGGGTACGAAAGAACAGATTGAGCGGTTACGAGTCAATGCTAAGGGGAAGAACGGAGAGGAATGTGCACGTTGTTTCATTATGCTCCGTAGACATCCCCATTTCAGTAGCCAACATGGTATGGACGGGAATACATCTAGGCTTTGCCGTGCGCGCGTATTTTGAGAGCAATCACTCCGTGATTGCGACGCAAAAAGCTTTTCGTCGACGGTTCAACATTCCGTGCAACGATACTGTTCCTCAGGCGGACACAATTCGGTACTGGGTTAGGCAGTTGGAGACAACTGGTAGCACACTAAGAAGATACACACATGGCCGACGCAGGTCCATCAGAACACCAGAAAATGTGGAGATGGTGAGAGCAGCGATGGTGCAGTCGCCGAGACTCTCTGTTCGAAGATATGCTCTTGCTTTGGAAATCTCTGACCGCAGTTTGAGGAGGATTCGGGATATGGATTTAAATTTCCTACAAAATAATGGTGGCTCAAGAATTAAACCAAGCAAACTACGCCAACCGCCAAAATCTGTGTGAGAAAATGCTTGCACAGATCGCTTCCGAGGCAGTTTTCTTCATTAGCGACAAGGTACATTTTCACCACAGTGGGGCTGTGAATAAGTAAAAATTTTCTATACTAGACAAAATAACCCCCGAATTATTCAGGAAACAACACTACATTCCCCGAAACTAACGGTGTGGTGTGCCGCGTCACAATTTGGCGTGATTGGCCCGTATTTCTTTGAGGAAGAAGGAATGATCGTGACTGTGAATTTGAAACGTTGTTTCAATGTTACAAAAATTTCTGCAGCACAGAATGGAAGAGATTGTTGAAGATGAGGGATTCGGGGACATATGGTTCCAACAGGATGGGGCTACATCTCACACAGTCCAAATTTCACTCAATGATTTGAGAAGAATGATTCCCGGACGTCTGGTCTCTCTGAGGGGTGAATTAGGGTGGCCTGTGCGGTCATTGATTTGAGCATTTGTGATTTCTTTCTTTGGGAATATCTGAAAAAAGCCTTCAACCGTTGCCCTCACATCCTACTACAGCTAAGGGACCGGATTATAGAAGTTAACGCCATACACCGCAGTGTGAACGCGATATACGAAACTTCAGAGCTGACTCCAACAGTGTGTTTCTGCTAATGGCCGCCATCTGGAGGACATTATTTTCAGAACTCAAGGGTTATAAATGTTATGTACTGCTAACCTCGAATATAATATTTCTTCTCTATTGTATATACCCCCATTACTTTTTTATAACTCCTAAAAACTGCTCAATCGGTTGTACCGAACCCTGTATATATGTATGTATGCATGTATGAAGGCTATGCATGTATGTAGGCATGCTATGTGTGTATGTATGAATGTATGTATGCATGCAATATGTATACATGCATGCATATAATATATGCTATGTATGTATGTATGCATGCATGCTATGTATGCATGTATGCAAGCTATGTATGTATGCATGTTATGCATGTATGCAAGCTATGTATGTATGCATGTATGCAAGCTATGTATGTATGCATGTATGCAAGCTATGTATGCATGTATGCATGTTATGTATGTATGCATGTTATGTATGTATGCATGTATGTATGTATGCATGTATGCATGTTATGTATGTATGCATGTTATGCATGTATGCATGTATGCATGTATGCATGTATGCATGTTATGCATGTATGCATGTTATGTATGTATGCATGTATGCATGTTATGTATGTATGTATGTATGCATGTATGCATGTCATGTATGTATGCATGTTATGCATGTTATGCATGTATGCATATTATGTATGTATGCATGTATGCATGTTATGTATGTATGCATGTTATGTATGTATGCATGTTATGTATGTATGCATGTATGCATGTTATGTATGTATGCATGTATGCATGTTATGTATGGATGTATGCATGTATGCATGTATGCATGTTATGTATGTATGCATGTATGCATGTTATGTATGCATGTTATGTATGTATGCATGTATGCATACATGTTATGTATGTATGCATGTATGCATACATGCTATGTATATATGCATGCATGTATCTAAATATGCTATGTATGTATGCATGCATCTAAATATGCTATGTATGTTTGTATGCATGCATCTAAATATGCTATGTATGTATGTATGCATGCATCTAAATATGCTATGTATGTATGTATGTATGCATGCATGTATCTAAATATGCTATGTATGTATGCATGCATGCTATGTATGTATGCATGCTTTGTATGTATGTATGCATGCTTTGTATGTATGTATGTATACTGTATGTATGCATGCTTTGTATGTATGTATGTATACTGTATGTATGCATGCTTTGTATGTATGTATACTGTATGTATGCATGCTTTGTATGTGTGAATACTGTGTATGCATGCTATGTATATATGCATGAATACTATGTATGTATGCACGTATGTATGTATGCATGCATGCTATGTATAGTATGTATGTATGCATGCTTAGTATGTATGTATGCATGCATGCTATGTATAGTATGTATGCATGCTATGTATAGTATGTATGCATGCTATGTATGCATGCATGCTATGTATGTATGCATGTATGCTATGTATGTATGCATGCTATGTATGTATGTATGTATGCATGCTATGTATGTATGTATGTATGCATGCTATGTATGCATGCTATGTATGCATGTATGTATGCATGCTATGTATGCATGTATGTATGCTATGTATGCATGTATGCATGTATGTATGTATGCATGTATGCATGTATGTATGTATGTATGTATGCATGCTATGTATGTATGTATGCATGCTATGTATGTATGCATGCTATGTATGTATGTATGCATGCTATGTATGTATGTATGCATGCTATGTATGTATGCATGCTATGTATGTATGTATGCATGCTATGTATGCATGCTATGTATGTATGCATGCTATGTATGTATGTATGCATGCTATGTATGCATGCTATGTATGTATGCATGCTATGTATGTATGTATGCATGCTATGTATGTATGTATGCATGCTATGTATGTATGCATGCATGCTATGTATGTATGCATGCATGCATGCTATGTATATATACATGCATGCTATGTATGTATACATGCATGCTATGTATGTATACATTCATGCTATGTATGTACGTGTGTATACATGCACGCTATGTATGTACCTATGTATCCATGCTATGTATATATGCTGCATATGTATGCTATTTAGCTTTGCTACTTATGTATGCTATCATGTGTGTGTGTTCCCTCGTATGTGCGCGCGAGTATGTGCGTATGCATGCGCGTTTTCTCGTACGCGTGTATGTGTATGTACGTGTGTGTACGCACACGGCCATAAAGCTTTGCACGATGGTCATTATGGCCAATCTGTTTACATCTACATGAAATACGTCTACTTCAATTGATGTAGTTAAGGGTAACGACCTAATTGGATCCGGAGGCCGGGATTCAATACAAAGGCGCCTAAAGTGCAGAAAATGGAAAAAAAAAAAAAAAATTGGTCATCTTGGCTTTCAGAATCAGATGGTAAAATGAAACCAGAAAAAGAAAAATGAAATTGGTCATCTTAGCTTTCAAAATCAGATAGTGAAATGAAACCAAAGATTTACATAAGGGTTTCCCCCCAATAATTTTTTTTTCTTTCGCCCCATTCCCAGTTTTTTCCTCATTATTTACCTTACTCATCTCTCTCTCCTCCTCAATCTTCTCTCCCTTCTCCTCCTCCTCCTCCTCAATCTTCTCTCCCTTCTCCTCCTCCTCCTCCTCAATCTTCTCTCCCTCCTCCTCTTCCTCAATCTTCTCTCCCTCCTCCTCTTCCTCAATCTTCTCTCCCTCCTCCTCTTCCTCAATCTTCTCTCCCTCCTCCTCTTCCTCAATCTTCTCTCCCTCCTCCTCTTCCTCAATCTTCTCTCCCTCCTCCTCTTCCTCAATCTTCTCTCCCTCCTCCTCTTCCTCAATCTTCTCTCCCTCCTCCTCTTCCTCAATCTTCTCTCCCTCCTCCTCCTCCTCAATCTTCTCTCCCTCCTCCTCCTCCTCAAACTTCTCTCCCTCCTCCTTCTCTACATTCTTTCATGCCTTACCCACCTCACTCCTCACTCCCATTCCACCTCACTCCTCACTCCCATTCCACCTCACTCCTCACTCCCATTCCACCTCACTCCTCACTCCCATTCCACCTCACTCCTCACTCCCATTCCACCTCACTCCTCACTCCCATTCCACCTCACTCCTCACTCCCATTCCACCTCACTCCTCACTCCCATTCCACCTCACTCCTCACTCCCATTCCACCTCACTCCTCACTCCCATTCCACCTCACTCCTCACTCCCATTCCACCTCACTCCTCACTCCCATTCCACCTCACTCCTCACTCCCATTCCACCTCACTCCTCACTCCCATTCCACCTCACTCCTCACTCCCATTCCACCTCACTCCTCACTCCCATTCCACCTCACTCCTCACTCCCATTCCACCTCACTCCTCACTCCCATTCCACCTCACTCCTCACTCCCATTCCACCTCACTCCTCACTCCCATTCCACCTCACTCCTCACTCCCATTCCACCTCACTCCTCACTCCCATTCCACCTCACTCCTCACTCCCATTCCACCTCACTCCTCACTCCCATTCCACCTCACTCCTCACTCCCATTCCACCTCACTCCTCACTCCCATTCCACCTCACTCCTCACTCCCATTCCACCTCACTCCTCACTCCCATTCCACCTCACTCCTCACTCCCATTCCACCTCACTCCTCACTCCCATTCCACCTCACTCCTCACTCCCATTCCACCTCACTCCTCACTCCCATTCCACCTCACTCCTCACTCCCATTCCACCTCACTCCTCACTCCCATTCCACCTCACTCCTCACTCCCATTCCACCTCACTCCTCACT
>NC_134797.1:13684465-13696965 GCF_046742065.1 Oratosquilla oratoria | reverse complement strand
GTGTGAGCCTGTGTTTGTGTGAGTGTGAGCCTGTGTTTGTGTGAGTGTGAGCCTGTGTTTGTGTGAGTGTGAGCCTGTGTTTGTGTGAGTGTGAGCCTGTGTTTGTGTGTGAGCCTGTGTTTGTGTGTGAGCCTGTGTTTGTGTGTGTGTGAGCCTGTGTTTGTGTGTGTGTGAGGGAGGGGGTAAGGGAGGGAGGGAGGGGGTAGGAGGGAGGGAGGGAGGGAGGGAGGGAGGAGGGAGGGAGGGAGGGGAGGGAGGGAGGGAGGGAGGAGGGAGGGAGGGAGGGAGGGAGGGAGGGGGGGAGGGAGGGAGGGGGAGAGAGGCAGGGGGAGGGAGGGGGAGGGAGGGAGGGGGAGGGAGGGAGGGGGAGGGAGGGAGGGGGAGTGAGGCAGGGGGAGTGAGGCAGGGGGAGTGAGGCAGGGGGAGTGAGGCAGGGGGAGTGAGGCAGGGGGAGTGAGGCAGGGGGAGTGAGGCAGGGGGAGTGAGGCAGGGGGGAAAGGGAGGGGGGAAAGGGAGGGAGGGAGAGGGAGAGGGAGTGAGTGAGGGAGAGGGAATGAGGGAGGGAGAGGGAGTGAGGGAGGGGGAGGGAGGGGGAGAGGGAGTGAGGGAGGGAGGGGGAGTGAGGGAGTGAGGGAGGGAGGGGGAGTGAGGGAGGGAGGGGGAGGGAGGGAGGGAGGGGGAGTGAGGGAGGGAGGGGGAGTGAGGGAGGGAGGGGGAGTGAGGGAGGGAGGGAGTGAGGGAGGGAGGGGGAGTGAGGGAGGGAGGGGGAGTGAGGGAGGGAGGGAGTGAGGGAGGGAGAGGGAGTGAGTGAGGGAGCGAGGGAGGAAGGAAGGAAAGAAGGAAGGAAAGAAGGAAGGAAGGGAAGGAAGGAAAGAAGGAAGGAAGGGAAGGAAGGAAAGAAGGAAAGAAGGAAAGAAGGAAGGGAGTGCGAATGACAATAGGCAACAGAGATAAGAGGGCCGTGGAATCAGCCAGGGGCGGAATCCGTGATCACGGATTTTCGCGGTAAATCGCGGCGAGGCTGTAAAGACGAACAAACAAGAGAGAACCAGAGGACGAGAAAATGGACGGTGGCGGAGCAAGACAGCCAAAAACCACCAACGAGGAAGAGATAATGCGTAGAATGATACCCATTAAGTTGTTAAGGAGGGAAAAGGAGGAAGAGAAAATATAGGAAGGTGACACGAGGAATACGACTAAAAAGGGACCGAGGAAGATATAATGTATCAGATTATGCACAGGAATGGGCAATGAAGTGGGGAGGAATATTTCTAAAACCACATTATTGAACGTAATGGAAAGGAAAGTGCAGGAGGCGGTGGGAGAAACTCGAGAAAAACTGGAGGGGGGAGGGGGAGGGGGGAGGGGGAGGGGGGAGGTGAGCGGGAGGGGGAAGGTGAGGGGGAGGGGGGAGGTGAGGGGGAGGGAGGAGGGGAAGGGAGGGGGGGGGGGGGGGGAAGGTGAGGGGGAAGGGAGGGGGAAGTCGAGGGGGAAGGTGAGGGGGAAGGGTGAGGGGGAAGGTGAGGGGGAAGGTGAGGGGGAAGGTGAGGGGGAAGGTGAGGGGGAAGGTGAGGGGGAAGGTGAGGGGGAAGGTGAGGGGGAAGGTGAGGGGGAAGGTGAGGGGGAAGGTGAGGGGGAAGGGGAGGGGGAAGGTGATGGGGAAGGTGAGGGGGAGGGGGAAGGTGAGGGGGAGGGGGAAGGTGAGGGGGAGGGGGAAGGTGAGGGGGAGGGGGAAGGTGAGGGGGAGGGGGAAGGTGAGGGGGAGGGGGAAGGTGAGGGGGAGGGGGAAGGTGAGGGGGAGGAGGAAGGTGAGGGGGAGGAGGAAGGTGAGGGGGAGGGGGAAGGTGAGGGGGAGGGGGAAGGTGAGGGGAGGGGGAAGGTGAGGGGAGGGGGAAGGTGAGGGGAGGGGGAAGGTGAGGGGGAGGAGGACTTGGGAAATATGGACCTGAGAAAGCGGGAAGAACCTGGGATTGACCTGGGACTGACCTGGGACTGACCTGGGGATGGGGAACTGGGAAGGATCTGGGATGGACCTGGGAACTGGGAACTGGGAAAGATCTGGGATGGACCTGGGAACTGGGAAGGAACTGGGATTTACCTGGAATGGACCTGGGAACTGGGAACTGATAAGGACCTGGGAACTGATAAGGACCTGGGGTGGACCTGGGATGGACCTGGGATGGACCTGGGAACTGGGACTGGGAAAGACCTAAGACAGACCTGGGACGGACCTGGGTAAGGGGAGGTCCTGGGAACGAAGAACTGGGACCCGGCCAAGGGCAACCTGGGACCCGGCCAAGGGCAACCTGGGACCCGGCCAAAGGCAACCTGGGACCCGGGCAAGGGCAACCTGGGACCCGGGCAAGGGCAACCTGGGACCCGGGCAAGGGCAACCTGGGACCCGGGCAAGGGCAACCTGGGACCCGGGCAAGGGCAACCTGGGACCCGGCCAAGGGCAACCTGGGACCCGGCCAAGGGCAACCTGGGACCCGGCCAAGGGCAACCTGGGACCCGGCCAAGGGCAACCTGGGACCCGGCCAAGGGCAACCTGGGACCCGGCCAAGGGCAACCTGGGACCCGGCCAAGGGCAACCTGGGACCCGGCCAAGGGCAACCTGGGACCCGGGCAAGGGCAACCTGGGACCCGGGCAAGGGCAACCTGGGACCCGGCCAAGGGCAACCTGGGACCCGGCCAAGGGCAACCTGGGACCCGGCCAAGGGCAACCTGGGACCCGGCCAAGGGCAACCTGGGACCCGGCCAAGGGCAACCTGGGACCCGGCCAAGGGCAACCTGGGACCCGGCCAAGGGCAACCTGGGACCTGGCCAAGGGCAACCTGGGACCTGGCCAAGGGCAACCTGGGACCTGGCCAAGGGCAACCTGGGACCTGGCCAAGGGCAACCTGGGACCTGGGTAAGGGCAACCTGGGACCTGGCCAAGGACAACCTGGGACCTGGCCAAGGACAACCTGGGACCTGGCCAAGGGCAACCTGGGACCTGGCCAAGGGCAACCTGGGACCTGGCCAAGGGCAACCTGGGACCTGGCCAAGGGCAACCTGGGACCTGGCCAAGGGCAACCTGGGACCTGGCCAAGGGCAACCTGGGACCTGGCCAAGGGCAACCTGGGACCTGGGTAAGGGCAACCTGGGACCTGGGTAAGGGCAACCTGGGACCTGGCCAAGGACAACCCGAGACCTGGGTAAGGACAACCTGGGACCTGGGTAAGGACAACCAAGGACCTGGCCAAGGGCAACCTAGGACCTGGGCAAGGTCAACCTGGGACCTGGGCAAGGGCAACCTGGGACCTGGGCAAGGGCAACCTGGGACCTGGGCAAGGTCAACCTGGGACCTGGTCAAGGTCAACGTGGGACCTAGGCAAGGTCAACCTGGGACCTGGCCAAGGTCAACGTGGGACCTAGGCAAGGTCAACCTGGGACCTGGGCAAGGTCAATCTGGGACCTAGGCAAGGTCAATCTGGGACCTGGGCAAGGTCAACCTGGGACCTGGGCAAGGTCAACCTGGGACCTGGGCAAGGTCAACCTGCGACCTAGAGTTAGATATGAAGTTAATGATAAAAAGCTAGAGTGATAGTGAAAAGTTTGAAAAGTAAAATATTGATAGTGATAGTGTATAGTAATGAAATAATGATAGTGAACGGTAAAGGATGGAACGAGTATCTTACTATTACGATAAAACTGGTGTCACTCTCCTTGAAGAAAATACACCAGTGAATGACTGGGGGCGCGGCCACACTGTACACGGTTTGCTGGGAGGGTAGCGGGTAGCGAGATGCCTCGCGGGTCCGAGGGAGGAACAGACTTGTTACCTAATACGAGGACGCGGATAGCAGAGGAGGATTAACTTAATCAAAGGTGATAATCGCTATTCTTTGAGTGGAAGGTGAGGAGCATACACCAGGAGGCGTCTAGCTGCGTCCGAAGCCGTCACCGTTGCCCTATGCGTTTGGAGGGTTGGGATAGGTAACAATAACTGCTGGGAATTGAAGAGAGGAGTGGGACTCGAACACACAACTAAGCGAATGCGAGACCAGCACGCTTGCGATTACACCACCAAAATATCAACTTCATAAAAAGATTATGCATTGATTACCTAATAAGGTGAGAGGAGTGTGTGAGACGGAATAGTAAAGGTTAGAACATAGTGAATATGGATTGATGGGATAGAAAACAAATGAGGAGAGGGCAAATGGGGAGAAGGGGAAATTGGGAGAGGGGAAAGGGGAAATTGGAAGAGGTGGAAAGGGGAAATTGGGAGAGGTGGAAAGGGGAAATTGGGAGAGGGGAAAGGGGAAATTGGGAGAGGGGAAAGGGGACATTGGGAGAGGGGAAAGGGGAAATTGGGAGAGGGGAAAGGGGAAATTGGGAGAGGGGAAGGGGAAATTGGGAGAGGGAAAGGGGGAGGGGAAAGGGGAGGGGAAAGGGGGAGGGGAAAGGGGAGGGGAAAGGGGGAGGGGAAAGGGGAGGGGAAAGGGGGAGGGGAAAGCGGGAGGGGAAAGCGGGAGGGGAAAGGGGGAGGGGAAAGCGGGAGGGGAAAGGGGAGGGGAAAGCGGGAGGGGAAAGGGGGAGGTGAAAGGGGGAGGTGAAAGGGGGAGGTGAAAGGGGGAGGGGAAAGGGGGAGGGGAAAGGGGGAGGGGAAAGGGGGAGGGGAAAGGGGGAGGGGAAAGCGGGAGGGGAAAGCGGGAGGGGAAAGCGGGAGGGGAAAGCGGGAGGGGAAAGGGGGAGAGGAAAGAGGGAGGGAAAAGAGGGAAGGGAAAAGGGGGAGGGAAAAGGGGAGGGAAAAGGGAGGGGAAAGGGGGAGGGAAAAGGGAGGGGAAAGGGGAGGGGAAAGGGGAGGGGAAAGGGGAGGGAAAAGGGGAGGGGAAAGGGGAGGGGAAAGGGGAGGGGAAAGGGGAGGGGAAAGGGGAGGGGAAAGGGGAGGGGAAAGGGGAGGGGAAAGGGGGAGGGGTGAGAAAGGAATTGGGGAGGTGAAATGGGGAGGGGTGAAAGGCAGAGGGCAAACGGGGAGAGGGCAAACGGGGAGAGGGCAAACGGGGAGAGAGCAAACGGGGAGAGGGCAAACGTAGAGAGGGCAAACGGGGAGAGGGCAAACGGGGAGAGGGCAAACGGGGAGAGGGCAAACGGGGAGAGGGCAAACGGGGAGAGGGCAAACGGGGAGAGGGCAAACGGGGAGAGGCGAGGGGGAGAGGCGAGGGGGAGAGGCGAGGGGGAGAGGCGAGGGGGAGAGGCGAGGGGGAGAGACAAGGGGGAGAGGCAAAGGGGAAGGGGAAGAGGCAAAGGGGAAGGGGAAGAGGCAAAGGGGAAGGGGAAGAGGCAAAGGGGAAGGAGGAGGAGAAGAAGAGGCAAGGGGGGAAGGGAAAAGGCAAGGGGGGAGGGGAAGGGGAAAAGGCATGGGGGAAGGGGAAAAGGCAAGGGGGAAGGGGAAAAGGCAAGGGGGAAGGGGAAGAAGCCAGGCTGAAGGGGAAGAGGCAAGGCTGAAGGGGGAGTGGCAAGGGGAAGGGGGAGAGGCAAGGGGGAAAGGGAAAAGGCAAGGGGGAAGGGGGAGAGGCAAGGGGGAAGGGGGAGAGGCAAGGAGGAGAGGCAAGGGGGAGAGGCAAGGGGGAGAGGCCAGGGGGAGAGGCAAGGGGGAGAGGCAAAGGCGAGAGGCAAGGGGGAGAGGGAAGGGGGAGAGGCAAAGGTGAGAGGGAAGGGGGAGAGGAAAGAGGGGAGAGGCAAGGGGGAGAGGCAAGGGGAGAGGCAAGGGGAGAGGCAAGGGGGAGAGGCAAGGGGGAGAGGCAAGGGGGAGAGGCAAGGGGGAGAGGCAAGGGGGAGAGGCAAGGGGGAGAGGCAAGGGGGAGAGGCAAGGGGGAGAGGCAAGGGGGAGAGGCAAGGGGGAGAGGCAAGGGGGAGAGGCAAGGGGGAGAGGCAAGGGGGAGAGGCAAGGGGGAGAGGCAAGGGGAGAGGCAAGGGGGAGAGGCAAGGGGGAGAGGTAAGGGGGAGAGGCAAGGGGGAAAGGCAAGGGGGAGAGGCAAGGGGGAAAGGCAAGAGGGAAGGGGAAGAGACAAAGGGGAAGGGGGAGAGGCAAATGGGAGAGGGGGAGAGGCAAATGGGAGAGGGGGATATACGTTACACGGAGCTTTAGCGAGAAAGATATCGAGGCTGTAAAAGAGAAGATGAAGCCCGGATTTGCATGAGGAAGGACGGGGCGAGGGGGGGGGGAGGTGACTGTCTTTGGGGGAGAGGGGAGGGGGGAAAGCCGGGTGTGGGAGGAAGGTGTGGGTTTTAATGGGAAGGGGAGAAGACAGTGATGGTGGGACAGGGAGGGGAGAAAATATGAACGAAGCGAGAGTACTTAGGTTATAGTTGAAACAGGACGAGATGAAGGGAGGATGGATAGGGAATGCCAGGGATGGGACGAAGGAGAGTGAGGGCGAGGATTGGAGAGGAGGGAGAGTGAGGGCGAGGAGGCGAGATGAGGGAGAGTGAGGGAGAGTGAGGGGGAGAGGGGAGATGAGGGCGAGGAGGCGAGATGAGGGAGAGTGAGGGAGGGTGAGGGAGAGTGAAGGGAAATAAGGGTGAGGTGAGATGAGGGAGAGTGAGGGAGAGTGAGGGAGAGTGAGGGGGAGTCAGGGGGAATCAGGGGGAGTGAGGGAGAGTGAGGGAGAGTGAGGGAGAGTGAGGGAGAGTGAGGGAGAGTGAGGGAGAGTGAGGGAGAGTGAGGGGAGATGAGGGCGAGGAGGTGAGATGAGGGAGAATGCGGGCGAGGAGGGGAGATGAGGGAGAGTGAGAGCGAGGAGGGGAGATGAGGGAGAGTGAGAGCGAGGAGGGGAGATGAGGGAGAGTGAGAGCGAGGAGGGGAGATGAGGGAGAGTGAGAGCGAGGAGGGGAGATGAGGGAGAGTGAGAGCGAGGAGGGGAGATGAGGGAAAGTGAGGGCGAGGAGTGAGGGAGATGAAGGAGAGTGAGGGCGAGGAGGGGAGAGGAGGGAGAGTGAGGGCGAGGAGGCGAGAGTGAGGGGGAGGAGGGAAGATGAGGGCGAGGAGGTGAGATGAGGGCGAAGAGGTGAGATGAGGGAGATAAAGGCGAGGAGGCGAGATGAGGGAGAGTGAGGGCGATGAGGTAAGATGAGGGAGAGTGAGGGCGAGGAGGGGAAATAGGGAAAGCGAGAACGAAGTGGTATACAAGGAGAGTGAGGGCGGGAGGCTGAGGGAGAATAAGGGCAGGGAGCTGAGGGAGAATGAGGACGAGAGAGCTGAGGGAGGCGAGGGAGAGGGAGAGAGTGAGGGCGGGGAGGCGAGGGAGAAGGAGAGAGTGAGGGCGGGGAGGCGAGGGAGAGGGAGGCGAGGGAGAGGGAGAGAGTGAGGGCGGGGAGGCGAGGGGGAGGGAGAGAGTGAGGGCGGGGAGGCGAGGGGGAGGGAGAGAGTGAGGGCGGGGAGGCGAGGGAGAGGGAGAGAGCGAGGGCGGGAAGGCGAGGGAGTGAGCGAGGGCAGGGAGGCGAGGGAGAGAGTGAGGGCAGGGAGGCGAGGGAGAGAGTGAGGGCGGGTAGGCGAGGGAGAGAGTGAGGGCGGGGAGGCGAGGGAGAGAGTGAGGGCGGGGAGGCGAGGGAGAGAGAGAGGGCGGGGAGGCGAGGGAGGGAGAGAGCGAGGGCGGGGAGGCGAGGGAGAGGGAGAGGGAGAGAGCGAGGGCGGGGAGGCGAGGGAGAGGGAGAGAGCGAGGGCGGGGAGGCGAGGGAGAGGGAGAGAGCGAGGGCGGGGAGGCAAGGGAGTGGAAGAGAGCGAGGGCGGGGAGGCGAGGGAGAGGGAGAGAGCGAGGGCGGGGAGGCGAGGGAGAGAGCGAGGGCGGGGAGGCGAGGGAGAGGGAGAGAGCGAGGGCGGGGAGGCGAGGGAGAGAGCGAGGGCGGGGAGGCGAGGGAGAGGGAGAGAGGGAGAGAGCGAGGGCGGGGAGGCGAGGGAGAGGGAGAGAGCGAGGGCGGGGAGGCGAGGGAGAGAGTGAGGGCGGGGAGGCGAGGGAGAGGGCGAGAGCGAGGGCGGGGAGGCGAGGGAGAGGGCGAGAGAGAGGGCGGGGAGGCAAGGGAGAGGGCGTGAGCGAGGGCGGGGAGGCAAGGGGGAGGGAGAGAGTGAGGGCGGGGAGGCGAGGGGGAGGGAGAGAGTGAGGGCGGGGAGGCGAGGGGGAGGGAGAGAGTGAGGGCGGGGAGGCGAGGGGGAGGGAGAGAGTGAGGGGGAGGGAGGCGAGGGGGAGGGAGAGAGTGAGGGCGGGGAGGCGAGGGAGAGAGTGAGGGCGGGGAGGCGAGTGAGGGCGGGGAGGCGAGGGAGAGGGCGTGAGCGAGGGCGGGGAGGCAAGGGGGAGGGAGAGAGTGAGGGCGGGGAGGCGAGGGGGAGGGAGAGAGTGAGGGCGGGGAGGCGAGGGGGAGGGAGAGAGTGAGGGGGAGGGAGGCGAGGGGGAGGGAGAGAGTGAGGGCGGGGAGGCGAGGGGGAGGGAGAGAGTGAGGGCGGGGAGGCGAGGGGGAGGGAGAGAGTGAGGGCGGGGAGGCGAGGGGGAGGGAGAGAGTGAGGGCGGGGAGGCGAGGGGGAGGGAGAGAGTGAGGGGAAGGGAGAGAGTGAGGGGGAGGGAGAGAGTGAGGGGGAGGGAGAGAGTGAGGGGGAGGGAGAGAGTGAGGGGGAGGGAGAGAGTGAGGGGGAGGGAGAGAGTGAGGGGGAGGGAGAGAGTGAGGGCGGGGAGGCGAGGGAGAGGGAGAGGGAGAGAGTGAGGGCGGGGAGGCGAGGGGGAGGGAGAGAGTGAGGGCGGGGAGGCGAGGGGGAGGGAGAGAGTGAGAGCGGGGAGGCGAGGGGGAGGGAGAGAGTGAGGGCGGGGAGGCGAGGGGGAGGGAGAGAGTGAGGGCGGGGAGGCGAAGGGGAGGGAGAGAGTGAGGGCGGGGAGGCGAGAGAGAGGGAGAGAGTGAGGGCGGGGAGGCGAGGGAGAGGGAGAGAGTGAGGGCGGGGAGGCGAGGGGGAGGGAGAGAGTGAGGGCGGGGAGGCGAGGGGGAGGGAGAGAGTGAGGGCGGGGAGGCGAGGGGGAGGGAGAGAGTGAGTGCGGGGAGGCGAGGGAGAGGGAGAGTGAGGGCGGGGAGGCGAGGGGGAGGGAGAGAGTGAGGGCGGGGAGGCGAGGGGGAGGGAGAGAGTGAGGGCGGGGAGGCGAGGGGGAGGGAGAGAGTGAGGGCGGGGAGGCGAGGGGGAGGGAGAGAGTGAGGACGCGCAGGCGAGGGAGAGAGTGAGGGCGGGCAGGCGAGGGAGAGAGAGAGGGCGGGGAGGCGAGGGAGAGAGTGAGGGCGGGGAGGCGAGGGAGGGAGAGTGAGGGCGGGGAGGCGAGGGAGAGGGAGAGAGTGAGGGCGGGGAGGCGAGGGAGAGAGTGAGGGCGGGGAGGCGAGGGAGAGAGTGAGGGCGGGGAGGCGAGGGAGAGAGTGAGGGCGGGGAGGCGAGGGAGAGAGTGAGGGCGGGGAGGCGAGGGAGAGAGTGAGGGCGGGGAGGCGAGGGAGAGAGTGAGGGCGGGGAGGCGAGGGAGACAGTGAGGGCGGGGAGGTGAGGGAGACAGTGAGGGCGGGGAGGCGAGGGGGTGCGGGGAGGCGAGGGGGTGCGGGGAGGCGAGGGAGGGCGGGGAGGCGAGGGAGGGCGGGGAGGCGAGGGAGGGCGGGGAGGCGAGGGAGGGCGGGGAGGCGAGGGAGGGCGGGGAGGCGAGGGAGAGGGAGAGGGCGAGGGAGAGGGAGAGGGAGAGGGAGAGGGAGAGGGAGAGGGAGAGGGATAGAGAGAAAAGTCTGTCTGGTGTTATTTCAAGTATGGATAGAAAAATTCTTTAAGTAGAGACGCTCTATAGGACCATGTATTATGTGGGCAGCTGTCTCAGGCCAGCCCAGGGCTCCAGGGCTCCAGGGCTCCAGGGCTCCAGGGCTCCAGGGCTCCAGGGCTCCAGGGCTCCAGGGCTCCAGGGCTCCAGGGCTCCAGGGCTCCAGGGCTCCAGGGCTCCAGGGCTCCAGGGCTCCAGGGCTCCAGGGCTCCAGGGCTCCAGGGCTCCAGGGCTCCAGGGCTCCAGGGCTCCAGGGCTCCAGGGCTCCAGGGCTCCAGGGCTCCAGGGCTCCAGGGCTCCAGGGCTCCAGGGCTCCAGGGCTCCAGGGCTCCAGGGCTCCAGGGCTCCAGGGCTCCAGGGCTCCAGGGCTCCAGGGCTCCAGGGCTCCAGGGCTCCAGGGCTCCAGGGCTCCAGGGCTCCAGGGCTCCAGGGCTCCAGGGCTCCAGGGCTCCAGGGCTCCAGGGCTCCAGGGCTCCAGGGCTCCAGGGCTCCAGGGCTCCAGGGCTCCAGGGCTCCAGGGCTCCAGGGCTCCAGGGCTCCAGGGCTCCAGGGCTCCAGGGCTCCAGGGCTCCAGGGCTCCAGGGCTCCAGGGCTCCAGGGCTCCAGGGCTCCAGGGCTCCAGGGCTCCAGGGCTCCAGGGCTCCAGGGCTCCAGGGCTCCAGGGCTCCAGGGCTCCAGGGCTCCAGGGCTCCAGGGCTCCAGGGCTCCAGGGCTCCAGGGCTCCAGGGCTCCAGGGCTCCAGGGCTCCAGGGCTCCAGGGCTCCAGGGCTCCAGGGCTCCAGGGCTCCAGGGCTCCAGGGCTCCAGGGCTCCAGGGCTCCAGGGCTCCAGGGCTCCAGGGCTCCAGGGCTCCAGGGCTCCAGGGCTCCAGGGCTCCAGGGCTCCAGGGCTCCAGGGCTCCAGGGCTCCAGGGCTCCAGGGCTCCAGGGCTCCAGGGCTCCAGGGCTCCAGGGCTCCAGGGCTCCAGGGCTCCAGGGCTCCAGGGCTCCAGGGCTCCAGGGCTCCAGGGCTCCAGGGCTCCAGGGCTCCAGGGCTCCAGGGCTCCAGGGCTCCAGGGCTCCAGGGCTCCAGGGCTCCAGGGCTCCAGGGCTCCAGGGCTCCAGGGCTCCAGGGCTCCAGGACTCCAGGACTCCAGGACTCCAGGACTCCAGGACTCCAGGACTCCAGGACTCCAGGACTCCAGGGCTCCAGGGCTCCAGGACTCCAGGACTCCAGGACTCCAGGACTCCAGGACTCCAGGACTCCAGGACTCCAGGACTCCTGCTCTCCTGCTCTCCTGCTCTCCTGCTCTCCTGCTCTCCTGCTCTCCTGCTCTCCTGCTCTCCTGCTCTCCTGCTCTCCTGCTCTCATGCTCTCATGCTCTCATGCTCTCATGCTCTCATGCTCTCATGCTCTCATGCTCTCATGCTCTCTTGCTCTCTTGCTCTCTTGCTCTCTTGCTCTCTTGCTCTCTTGCTCTCTTGCTCTCTTGCTCTCTTGCTCTCTTGCTCTCTTGCTCTCTTGCTCTCTCGCTCTCTCGCTCTCTCGCTCTCTCGCTCTCTCGCTCTCTCGCTCAGTCTCGAGCAAACCGTAGACGTGTACAGTACAATCACTCCCACAAATCCAACTCCCCAATTCCCTTATTACTATAAATACACCAACACAGCTTGCGTTGTAGAACAATGTCCTAACACAGTAAACCGGTCTAGGAAGAAAATATTTTTAAGCCTGGATTTGCATTGATATAGGAGTACTTTGGGGGCCGTATTTTCTTGGACAAAAATGATAAACTTTCAGTGCGGCGAGGATATTTAGAACCTGTCTGTATCACGGGCGAACCCGTTCCGTAGGATTGAACGGGGAATGCAAAGGAGATCCGAGGCCATAGACGAGGGGACAAGGGGTCGTAAAGGGGAACGAAACGAGGGCATGGGAGAGAGAAGAGGAATGGCTGTATAAGAGTGATAAAGAGCGGGGGCGAGAACGAGAGAGAACGAGAGAGAACGAGAGAGAGAGAACGAGAGAGAGAGTGAGAGAGCGAGAGTGAGTGAGAGCGAGAGTGAGTGAGAGCGAGAGTGAGAGAGCGAGAGTGAGTGAGAGCGAGAGCGAGAGTGAGTGAGAGCGAGAGCGAGAGTGAGTGAGAGCGAGAGCGAGAGTGAGCGAGAGCGAGAGTGAGCGAGAGCGAGAGTGAGTGAGAGCGAGAGTGAGAGCGAGAGTGAGAGCGAGAGAGTGAGAGCGAGAGAGTGAGAGCGAGAGCGAGAGAGTGAGAGCGAGAGCGAGAGAGATCAAAAGGGAGAGCGAGAGAGATCAAAAGGGAGAGCGAGAGAGATCAAAAGGGAGAGCGAGGGAGATCAAAAGGGAGAGAGAGGGAGAGAGAGGGAGAGAGAGGGAGAGAGAGGGAGAGAGAGGGAGAGAGAGGGAGAGAGAGGGAGAGAGAGGGAGAGAGAGGGAGAGGGAGGGAGAGGGAGAGAGAGGGAGAGGGAGAGAGAGGGAGAGAGAGGGAGAGGGAGAGAGAGGGAGAGAGAGGGAGAGAGAGGGAGAGAGGTCGAAAGGGAGAGGTCGAAAGGGAGAGATCGAAAGGGAGAGCGAGAGAGAAGAAGAGAGAGAGATAGGGGGAGAACGAGAAGGAGGGCGAGAGCGAGCGAGAGAGAGAAAGTGAGCGAGTGAGAGTGAGAGCGAGCGAGAGTGAGAGCGAGCGAGAGTGAGAGAGCGA
>NC_134797.1:13651965-13676965 GCF_046742065.1 Oratosquilla oratoria | reverse complement strand
ATCATACCATCAGGCTGAAGGTGCATAAGGCTAATTCAGTGATAGATACTTATCGGATAATCACTTCTACGGACAAATTAGGGAAATTGTGCGGTTAATTATGGTGATCTCAATTAGAATGACACCAATTAAAGTGACGTCGTTTACGGTGACGTTATCTAAAGGTGATTAAAGGAGCAGACTATTCTGAAGAACAGTTTGCTGACTGGGCAGGCCAAGAACAGCGGAACGGTATTGAAGCAGTCGGCACCTTCAATGCGGTGTCGGGACCAACAATGGGATCTGGCTAGATGAACGTCAGAGAGCATCATAATTGGACAAACAAATAAATAAACGAGTGAATAAATAAAACAAATCATAAATAAACAAAATGTATGAACAAAAATACATAAAGAAATGAAAAATAAAATGAACGAATAACGAAGTAAACAAGGAAATGAGTAATTAAATAGAGTTATAAGCAAATGAAAAGATAAATTGAGCGGGTTACGAAATGTCTTTTTACTTTGGCCAGTGTACTATTGCGTGTTCGGCACCGATTCCGCCTCGCAAGCACAAAGCCCCGGTTCAACCCTTCCCAACGATTACAGGCCGTTACCCACCCTCCCTTGTTTCCCCTAGCACACAAGGCACAGGTGGCGGCTTCGGACACATTGTGCCAAGTCGGAGGACACAACCAGGAGTGTATCTTGCTTCGTTTCAATATATACGTCAGGTGTAATTGACCGTGTCATTTATGACGTATGCACGTACTTGTGTAGTACAGGTTTGAGTACGCAGTTTTGGTTTCCACAAGTAAAACGAAAGAAATCATTATGGATTGGGTAACGAGCCTAAAAGTGATGTGTTCAACTACTTGGCGAGGAGGGAGAGGGGGAGAAGGGGGAAGTGAAGGAGGGGAAGGGGGTGGTGAAGGAGGGGAAGGTGGAGGTGGAGGGGGAGGGTGTGGAGGGGGAGGGTGAGGAGGGGTGAGGGTGAGGAGGGGTGAGGGTGAGGAGGGGTGAGGGTGAGGAGGGGTGAGGGTGAGGAGGGGGGAGGGTGAGGAGGGTGAGGGTAAGGAGGGTGAGGAGAGAGGGAGGGTGAGGAGAGAGGGAGGGTGAGGAGAGAGGGAGGGTGAGGAGAGAGGGTGAGGATAGGGGGGAGAGGGGGAGGGTGAGGAGAGGGGGAGGGTGAAGAGAGGAGGGGGAGGGTGAAGAGAGGGGGGAGAGGGGGAGAGTGAGGAGGGGTGAGGAGAGGGAATAGGAGGAGGGGGAGAAGACGGAGGACACGGAGGACAAGAGGAGAGGGAGGGTGAGGAGAGAGGGTGAGGATAGGGGGGAGAGGGGGAGGGTGAGGATAGGGGGGAGAGGGGGAGGGTGAGGAGAGGGGGAGGGGGAGGAGAGGGGGGAGAGGGGGAGAGTGAGGAGGGGTGAGGAGAGGGAATAGGAGGAGGGGGAGAAGACGGAGGACACGGAGGACAAGAGGAGAGGGAGAGATCGAAGAGGTGAGGAGAGGTGATGAAGAGGCGGGGTGAGAAGGGGTGAGGAGGGGTGAAGAGAAAGGGGGTGAGGAGGGGTGAGGAGGGGTGAGGAGGAGGGGTGAGGAGGAGGGGTGAGGAGGAGGGGTGAGGAGGAGGAGGGATGAGGAGGAGGGGTGAGGAGGAGGGGTGAGGAGGGGGAGGGGTGAGGTGGGGTGAGGAGGGGTGAAGGGGTGAGGAGGAGGGGTGAGGAGGGGTGAGGAGGAGGGATGAGGAGGGTGAGGAGGAGGGGTGAGGAGGAGGAGGGGTGAGGAGGAGGGGTGAGGAGGAGGGGTGAGGAGGAGGGGTGAGGAGGAGGGGTGAGGAGGAGGGATGAGGAGGAGGGGTGAGGAGGAGGGGTGAGGAGGAGGGGGGAGGAGGAGGGGTGAAGAGAAAGGGGGTGAAGAGAAAGGGGGTCAAGAGAAAGGGGGTCAAGAGAAAGGGGGTGAGGAGGAGGGGTGAGGAGGAGGGGTCAAGAGAAACGGGGTGAGGAGGAGGGGTGAGGAGGAGGGGTGAGGAGGAGGGGTGAGGAGGAGGGGTGAGGAGGAGGGGTGAGGAGGAGGGGTGAGGAGGAAAGAGAAACGGGGTGAGGAGGAGGGGTGAGGAGGAGGGGTGAGGAGGAGGGGTGAGGAGGAGGGGTGAGGAGGAGGGGTGAGGAGGAGGGGTGAGGAGGAGGGGTGAGGAGGAGGGGTGAGGAGGGGTGAGGAGGGGTGAGGAGGAGGGGTGAGGAGGAGGGGTGAGGAGGAGGAGGGGTGCGGAGGAGGAGGGGTGCGGAGGAGGAGGGGTGCGGAGGAGGGATGAGGAGGGATGAGGAGGAGGGATGAGGAGGAGGAGGGATGAGGAGGAGGGATGAGGAGGAGGAGGGATGAGGAGGAGGAGGGATGAGGAGGAGGAGGGATGAGGAGGAGGAGGGATGAGGAGGAGGAATGAGGAGGGATGAGGAGGGATGAGGAGGAGGGATGAGGAGGAGGGATGAGGAGGAGGGATGAGGAGGAGGGGGGTGAGGAGGAGGGGTGAGGAGGAGGGGTGAGGAGGAGGGGTGAGGAGGAGGGGTGAGGAGGAGGGGTGAGGAGGAGGGGTGAGGAGGGGTGAGGAGGGTTGAGGATGAGGAGGAGGGGGGGGGAGGAGGGGAGAGGAGGAGGGGTGAGGAGGAGGGGTGAGGAGGAGGTGGGGTGAGGAGGGGTGAGGAGGGGTGAGGAGGGGTGAGGGTGAGGAGGGGGTGAGGAGGAGGGGGTGAGGAGGAGGGGTGAGGAGGAGGGGTGAGGAGGAGGGGGGTGAGGAGGAGGAGGGGTGAGGAGGAGGAGGGGTGAGGAGGAGGAGGGGTGAGGAGGAGGGGTGAGGAGGAGGGGTGAGGAGGAGGGGTGAGGAGGAGGGGTGAGGAGGAGGGGTGAGGAGGAGGGGTGAGGAGGAGGGGTGAGGAGGAGGGGTGAGGAGGAGGAGGAGGGGGTCAAGAGAAACGGGGTGAGGAGGGTGTGAGGAGGAGGGAGTGAGGAGGAGGGTGTGAGGAGGAGAGTGTGAGGAGGAAGGGGTGAGGAGGAGGGGGTGAGGAGGAGGGGTGAGGAGTGGGTGAGGAGGGGGTGAGGAGGAGGGGTGAGGAGGAGGGGTGAGGAGGGGTGAGGAGGAGGGGTGAGGAGGAGGGGTGAGGAGGAGGGGTGAGGAGGGGTGAGGAGGAGGGGTGAGGAGGAGGGGTGAGGAGGGGTGAGGAGGAGGGGTGAGGAGGAGGGGTGAGGAGGAGGGGTGAGGAGGAGGGGTGAGGAGGAGGGGAGGGATGAGGAGGAGGAGGGATGAGGAGGAGGAGGGTTGAGGAGGAGGAGGAATGAGGAGGGATGAGGAGGGATGAGGAGGAGGGATGAGGAGGAGGGATGAGGAGGAGGGATGAGGAGGAGGGATGAGGAGGGGTGAGGAGGAGGGATGAGGAGGGGTGAGGAGGGGTGAGGAGGGGTGAGGAGGGGTGAGGAGGAGGGGTGAGGAGGAGGGGTGAGGAGGAGGGGTGAGGAGGAGGGGTGAGGAGGGGTGAGGAGGAGGAGGGGTGCGGAGGAGGAGGGGTGCGGAGGAGGAGGGGTGCGGAGGAGGAGGGGTGCGGAGGAGGAGGGGTGCGGAGGAGGAGGGGTGCGGAGGAGGAGGGGTGCGGAGGAGGAGGGATGAGGAGGAGGGGTGAGGAGGAGGGGTGCGGAGGAGGAGGGGTGCGGAGGAGGAGGGGTGCGGAGGAGGAGGGGTGAGGAGGAGGGGTGAGGAGGAGGGATGAGGAGGGGGGAGGAGGAGGGGTGAGGAGGAGGGGTGAGGAGGAGGGGTGAGGAGGAGGGGTGAGGAGGAGGGGTGAGGAGGGGTGAGGAGGAGGAGGGGTGAGGAGGAGGGGTGAGGAGGAGGGATGAGGAGTAGGAGGGGTGAGGAGGAGGAGGGATGAGGAGGAGGAGGGATGAGGAGGGATGAGGAGGAGGGATGAGGAGGAGGAGGGATGAGGAGGAGGGAGGAGGGATGAGGAGGAGGAGGGATGAGGAGGAGGAGGGGATGAGGAGGAGGAGGGGATGAGGAGGAGGAGGGATGAGGAGGAGGAGGGATGAGGAGGAGGAGGGATGAGGAGGAGGAGGGATGAGGAGGAGGAGGGATGAGGAGGAGGAGGGATGAGGAGGAGGAGGGATGAGGAGGAGGAGGGATGAGGAGGAGGAGGGATGAGGAGGAGGAGGGATGAGGAGGGATGAGGTGGGATGAGGAGGGATGAGGTGGGATGAGGAGGAGGAGGGGTGAGGAGGAGGGGGGTGAGGAGGAGGGGGTGAGGAGGAGTGGTGAGGAGGGGTGAGGAGGAGGGGTGAGGAGGAGGGGTGAGGAGGAGGGGTGAGGAGGAGGGGTGAGGAGGAGGGGTGAGGAGGAGGGATGAGGAGGAGGGATGAGGAGGAGGGATGAGGAGGAGGAGGGATGAGGAGGAGGGATGAGGAGGAGGGATGAGGAGGAGGAGGGGTGAGGAGGGGTGAGGAGGAGGGGTGAGGAGGGGTGAGGAGGAGGGGTGAGGAGGAGGAGGGGTGAGGAGGAGGAGGGGTGAGGAGGAGGAGGGGTGAGGAGGAGGGGTGAGGAGGAGGAGGGGTGAGGAGGAGGGGTGAGGAGGAGGAGGGGTGAGGAGGAGGGGTGAGGAGGAGGAGGGGGGAGGAGGGGTGAGGAGGAGGGGGGAGGAGGAGGGGTGAGGAGGAGGGGTGCGGAGGAGGGGTGAGGAGGAGGGGTGAGGAGGGGTGAGGAGGAGGAGGGGTGAGGAGGGGTGAGGAGGAGGAGGGGTGAGGAGGAGGGGTGAGGAGGAGGGGTGAGGAGGAGGGGTGAGGAGGAGGAGGGGTGAGGAGGAGGAGGGGTGAGGAGGAGGAGGGGTGAGGAGGGGTGAGGAGGAGGGGTGAGGAGGAGGGGTGAGGAGGAGGGGTGAGGAGGAGGGGTGAGGAGGAGGGGTGAGGAGGGGTGAGGAGGAGGGGTGAGGAGGAGGGGTGAGGAGGAGGGGTGAGGAGGAGGAGGGGTGAGGAGGAGGGGTGAGGAGGAGGAGGGGTGAGGAGGAGGAGGGGTGAGGAGGAGGAGGGGTGAGGAGGAGGGGTGAGGAGGAGGAGGGGTGAGGAGGAGGGGTGAGGAGGGGTGAGGAGGAGGGGTGAGGAGGAGGAGGGGTGAGGAGGAGGAGGGGTGAGGAGGAGGAGGGGTGAGGAGGAGGGGTGAGGAGGAGGAGGGGTGAGGAGGAGGAGGGGTGAGGAGGAGGGGTGAGGAGGAGGAGGGGTGAGGAGGAGGGGTGAGGAGGAGGGGTGAGGAGGAGGAGGGGTGAGGAGGAGGGGTGAGGAGGAGGAGGGGTGAGGAGGAGGGGTGAGGAGGAGGAGGGGTGAGGAGGAGGGGGGGAAGGGGTTTGGTTTGATGCGACCAAGGCCGACAGTAAAACTTTATGGTTGTCCTGAAGAAACAGGAAATTTGAATGCGTCCGACTGTTTGTCTGTGTGCTTCCCTGTCTGTCTACCTCTCTCCCTCTCTATCCGTGTCTCTTTCCCTATCTATCTATCCGTGTCTCTTTCCCTATCTATCTATCCGTGTCTCTTTCCCTATCTATCTATCCGTGTCTCTTTCCCTATCTATCTATCCGTGTCTCTTTCCCTATCTATCTATCCGTGTCTCTTTCCCTATCTATCTATCCGTGTCTCTTTCCCTATCTATCTATCCGTGTCTCTTTCCCTATCTATCTATCCGTGTCTATTTCCCTATCTATCTATCCGTGTCTCTTTCCCTATCTATCTATCCGTGTCTCTTTCCCTATCTATCTATCCGTGTCTCTTTCCCTATCTATCTATCTATCCGTGTCTCTTTCCCTTTCTCTCTATCAGTGTCTCTTTCCCCTATCTAACCATGTCTCTTTCCCTATCTAATTATCCGTGTCTCTCTCCCTGTTGATCTGTGTCTTTCCGTGTCTTTCACTGCGTGTGTCTTTCACTGCGTGTGTCTTTCACTAAGTACGTCTTTCACTAAGTACGTCTTTCACTAAGTACGTCTTTCACTAAGTACGTCTTTCACTAAGTACGTCTTTCACTAAGTACGTCTTTCACTAAGTACGTCTTTCACTAAGTACGTCTTTCACTAAGTACGTCTTTCACTAAGTACGTCTTTCACTAAGTACGTCTTTCACTAAGTACGTCTTTCACTAAGTACGTCTTTCACTAAGTACGTCTTTCACTAAGTACGTCTTTCACTAAGTACGTCTTTCACTAAGTACGTCTTTCCCTGCGTGTGTCTTTCCCTGCGTGTGTCTTTCCCTGCGTGTGTCTTTCCCTGCGTGTGTCTTTCCCTGCGTGTGTCTTTCCCTGCGTGTGTCTTTCCCTGCGTGTGTCTTTCCCTGCGTGTGTCTTTCCCTGCGTGTGTCTTTCCCTGCGTGTGTCTTTCCCTGCGTGTGTCTTTCACTGCGTGTGTCTTTCACTAAGTGTGTCTTTCACTAAGTGTGTCTTTCCCTGTGTCTGTCAGTGTCTTTGCCTGTGTCTGTCAGTGTCTTTGCCTGTGTCTGTCAGTGTCTTTGCCTGTGTCTGTCAGTGTCTTTGCCTGTGTCTGTCAGTGTCTTTGCCTGTGTCTGTCAGTGTCTTTGCCTGTGTCTGTCAGTGTCTTTGCCTGTGTCTCTCAGTGTCTTTGCCTGTGTCTGTCAGTGTCTTTGCCTGTGTCTGTCAGTGTCTTTCCCAGTGTCTGTCAGTGTCTTTCCCTGTGTCTGTTAGTGTCTTTCCCTGTGTCTCTCAGTGTCTTTCCCTGTGTCTCTCAGTGTCTTTCCCTGTGTCTCTCAGTGTCTTTCCCTGTGTCTCTCAGTGTCTTTCCCTGTGTCTCTCAGTGTCTTTCCCTGTGTCTCTCAGTATCTTTGCCTGTGTCTCTCAGTGTCTTTGCCTGTGTCTCTCAGTGTCTTTGCCTGTGTCTCTCAGTGTCTTTGCCTGTGTCTCTCAGTGTCTTTGCCTGTGTCTCTCAGTGTCTTTGCCTGTGTCTCTCAGTGTCTTTGCCTGTGTCTCTCAGTGTCTTTGCCTGTGTCTCTCAGTGTCTTTGCCTGTGTCTCTCAGTGTCTTTGCCTGTGTCTCTCAGTGTCTTTGCCTGTGTCTCTCAGTGTCTTTGCCTGTGTCTCTCAGTGTCTTTGCCTGTGTCTGTCAGTGTCTGTCAGTGTCTTTGCCTGTCTCTCAGTGTCTTTGCCTGTGTCTCTCAGTGTCTTTGCCTGTGTCTGTCAGTGTCTGTCAGTGTCTTTGCCTGTCTCTCAGTGTCTTTGCCTGTGTCTCTCAGTGTCTTTGCCTGTGTCTCTCAGTGTCTTTGCCTGTGTCTCTCAGTGTCTTTGCCTGTGTCTCTCAGTGTCTTTGCCTGTGTCTGTCAGTGTCTTTGCCTGTGTCTGTCAGTGTCTTTGCCTGTGTCTGTCAGTGTCTTTGCCTGTGTCTGTCAGTGTCTTTGCATGTGTCTGTCAGTGTCTTTGCCTGTGTCTGTCAGTGTCTTTGCCTGTGTCTGTCAGTGTCTTTCCCAGTGTCTGTTAGTGTCTTTCCCTGTGTCTGTTAGTGTCTTTCCCTGTGTCTGTTAGTGTCTTTGCCTGTGTCTCTCAGTGTCTTTCCCTGTGTCTCTCAGTGTCTTTCCCTGTGTCTCTCAGTGTCTTTCCCTGTGTCTCTCAGTGTCTTTGCCTGTGTCTCTCAGTATCTTTGCCTGTGTCTCTCAGTGTCTTTGCCTGTGTCTCTCAGTGTCTTTGCCTGTGTCTCTCAGTGTCTTTGCCTGTGTCTCTCAGTGTCTTTGCCTGTGTCTCTCAGTGTCTTTGCCTGTGTCTCTCAGTGTCTTTGCCTGTGTCTCTCAGTGTCTTTGCCTGTGTCTCTCAGTGTCTTTGCCTGTGTCTCTCAGTGTCTTTGCCTGTGTCTCTCAGTGTCTTTGCCTGTGTCTGTCAGTGTCTGTCAGTGTCTTTGCCTGTCTCTCAGTGTCTTTGCCTGTGTCTCTCAGTGTCTTTGCCTGTGTCTGTCAGTGTCTGTCAGTGTCTTTGCCTGTCTCTCAGTGTCTTTGCCTGTGTCTCTCAGTGTCTTTGCCTGTGTCTCTCAGTGTCTTTGCCTGTGTCTCTCAGTGTCTTTGCCTGTGTCTCTCAGTGTCTTTGCCTGTGTCTCTCAGTGTCTTTGCCTGTGTCTGTCAGTGTCTTTGCCTGTGCCTGTCAGTGTCTTTGCCTGTGTGTGTCAGTGTCTTTGCCTGTGTCTGTCAGTGTCTTTGCCTGTGTCTGTCAGTGTCTTTCCCAGTGTCTGTTAGTGTCTTTCCCTGTGTCTCTCAGTGTCTTTCCCTGTGTCTCTCAGTGTCTTTGCCTGTGTCTCTCAGTGTCTTTGCCTGTGTCTCTCAGTGTCTTTGCCTGTGTCTCTCAGTGTCTTTGCCTGTGTCTCTCAGTGTCTTTGCCTGTGTCTCTCAGTGTCTTTGCCTGTTTCTCTCAGTGTCTTTGCCTGTGTCTCTCAGTGTCTTTGCCTGTGTCTGTCAGTGTCTGTCAGTGTCTTTGCCTGTCTCTCAGTGTCTTTGCCTGTCTCTCAGTGTCTTTGCCTGTGTCTCTCAGTGTCTTTGCCTGTGTCTGTCAGTGTCTGTCAGTGTCTTTGCCTGTCTCTCAGTGTCTTTGCCTGTGTCTCTCAGTGTCTTTGCCTGTGTCTCTCAGTGTCTTTGCCTGTGTCTCTCAGTGTCTTTGCCTGTGTCTCTCAGTGTCTTTGCCTGTGTCTCTCAGTGTCTTTGCCTGTGTCTGTCAGTGTCTTTGCCTGTGTCTGTCAGTGTCTTTGCCTGTGTCTGTCAGTGTCTTTGCCTGTGTCTGTCAGTGTCTTTGCCTGTGTCTGTCAGTGTCTTTCCCAGTGTCTGTTAGTGTCTTTCCCTGTGTCTGTTAGTGTCTTTCCCTGTGTCTCTCAGTGTCTTTCCCTGTGTCTCTCAGTGTCTTTCCCTGTGTCTCTCAGTGTCTTTCCCTGTGTCTCTCAGTGTCTTTGCCTGTGTCTCTCAGTATCTTTGCCTGTGTCTCTCAGTGTCTTTGCCTGTGTCTCTCAGTGTCTTTGCCTGTGTCTGTCAGTGTCTTTGCCTGTCTCTCAGTGTCTTTGCCTGTGTCTCTCAGTGTCTTTGCCTGTGTCTCTCAGTGTCTTTGCCTGTGTCTCTCAGTGTCTTTGCCTGTGTCTCTCAGTGTCTTTGCCTGTGTCTGTCAGTGTCTTTGCCTGTGTCTGTCAGTGTCTTTGCCTGTGTCTGTCAGTGTCTTTCCCAGTGTCTGTCAGTGTCTTTCCCAGTGTCTGTTAGTGTCTTTCCCTGTGTCTGTTAGTGTCTTTCCCTGTGTCTCTCAGTGTCTTTCCCTGTGTCTCTCAGTGTCTTTCCCTGTGTCTCTCAGTGTCTTTCCCTGTGTCTCTCAGTGTCTTTCCCTGTGTCTCTCAGTGTCTTTGCCTGTGTCTCTCAGTATCTTTGCCTGTGTCTCTCAGTGTCTTTGCCTGTGTCTCTCAGTGTCTTTGCCTGTGTCTCTCAGTGTCTTTGCCTGTGTCTCTCAGTGTCTTTGCCTGTGTCTCTCAGTGTCTTTGCCTGTGTCTCTCAGTGTCTTTGCCTGTGTCTCTCAGTGTCTTTGCCTGTGTCTCTCAGTGTCTTTGCCTGTGTCTCTCAGTGTCTTTGCCTGTGTCTCTCAGTGTCTTTGCCTGTCTCTCAGTGTCTTTGCCTGTCTCTCAGTGTCTTTGCCTGTCTCTCAGTGTCTTTGCCTGTGTCTCTCAGTGTCTTTGCCTGTGTCTGTCAGTGTCTGTCAGTGTCTTTGCCTGTCTCTCAGTGTCTTTGCCTGTGTCTCTCAGTGTCTTTGCCTGTGTCTCTCAGTGTCTTTGCCTGTGTCTGTCAGTGTCTTTGCCTGTGTCTGTCAGTGTCTTTGCCTGTGTCTGTCAGTGTCTTTGCCTGTGTCTGTCAGTGTCTTTGCCTGTGTCTGTCAGTGTCTTTGCCTGTGTCTGTCAGTGTCTTTGCCTGTGTCTGTCAGTGTCTGTCAGTGTCTTTGCCTGTGTCTGTCAGTGTCTTTGCCTGTGTCTGTCAGTGTCTTTGCCTGTGTCTGTCAGTGTCTTTCCCAGTGTCTGTTAGTGTCTTTCCCTGTGTCTGTTAGTGTCTTTCCCTGTGTCTCTCAGTGTCTTTCCCTGTGTCTCTCAGTGTCTTTCCCTGTGTCTCTCAGTGTCTTTGCCTGTGTCTCTCAGTGTCTTTGCCTGTGTCTGTCAGTGTCTGTCAGTGTCTTTGCCTGTCTCTCAGTGTCTTTGCCTGTGTCTGTCAGTGTCTTTGCCTGTGTCTCTCAGTGTCTTTGCCTGTGTCTCTCAGTGTCTTTGCCTGTGTCTCTCAGTGTCTTTGCCTGTGTCTCTCAGTGTCTTTGCCTGTGTCTCTCAGTGTCTTTGCCTGTGTCTCTCAGTGTCTTTGCCTGTGTCTGTCAGTGTCTTTGCCTGTGTCTGTCAGTGTCTTTGCCTGTGTCTGTCAGTGTCTTTCCCAGTGTCTGTCAGTGTCTTTCCCAGTGTCTGTTAGTGTCTTTGCCTGTGTCTCTCAGTGTCTTTGCCTGTGTCTCTCAGTGTCTTTCCCTGTGTCTCTCAGTGTCTTTCCCTGTGTCTCTCAGTGTCTTTCCCTGTGTCTCTCAGTGTCTTTCCCTGTGTCTCTCAGTGTCTTTCCCTGTGTCTCTCAGTGTCTTTCCCTGTGTCTCTCAGTGTCTTTGCCTGTGTCTCTCAGTGTCTTTGCTGTGTCTCTCTCAGTGTCTTTGCCTGTGTCTCTCAGTGTCTTTGCCTGTGTCTGTCAGTGTTCTTTGCCTGTGTCTCTCAGTGTCTTTGCCTGTGTCTCTCAGGTGTCTTTGCCTGTGTCTCTCAGTGTCTTTCCCTGTGTCTGTCAGTGTCTTTGCCTGTGTCTGTCAGTGTCTTTGCCAGTGTCTGTCAGTGTCTTTGCCAGTGTCTGTCAGTTGTCTTTGCCAGTGTCTGTCAGTGTCTTTCCCTGTGTCTGTCAGTGTCTTTGCCTGTGTCTCTCAGTGTCTTTGCCTGTGTCTCTCAGTGTCTTTTCCCTGTGTCTCTCAGTGTCTTTCCCTGTGTCTTCAGTGTCTTTCCCTGTGTCTCTCAGTGTCTTTTGCCTGTGTCTCTTCAGTGTCTTTGCCTGTGTCTCTCAGTGTCTTTGCCTGTGTCTCTCAGTGTCTTTGCCTGTGTCTCTCAGTGTCTTTGCCTGTGTCTCTCAGTGTCTTTGCCTGTGTCTCTCAGTGTCTTTGCCTGTGTCTCTCAGTGTCTTTGCCTGTGTCTCTCAGTGTCTTTGCCTGTGTCTCTCAGTGTCTCTCAGTGTCTTTGCCTGTGTCTCTCAGTGTCTCTCCCAGTGTCTCTCAGTGTTCTTTGCCTGTGTCTGTCAGTGTCTTTGCCTGTGTCTGTCAGTGTCTTTGCCTGTGTCTGTCAGTGTCTTTGCATGTGGTTCTGTCAGTGTCTTTGCCTGTTGTCTGTCAGTGTCTTTGCCTGTGTCTGTCAGTGTCTTTCCCAGTGTCTGTTAGTGTCTTTCCCTGTGTCTCTCAGTGTCTTTGCCTGTGTCTCTCAGTGTCTTTCCCTGTGTCTCTCAGTGTCTTTCCCTGTGTCTCTCAGTGTCTTTCCCTGTGTCTCTCAGTGTCTTTCCCTGTGTCTCTCAGTGTCTTTGCCTGTGTCTCTCAGTGTCTTTGCCTGTGTCTCTCAGTGTCTTTGCCTGTGTCTCTCAGTGTCTTTGCCTGTGTCTGTCAGTGTCTTTGCCTGTGTCTCTCAGTGTCTTTGCCTGTGTCTCTCAGTGTCTTTGCCTGTGTCTCTCAGTGTCTTTGCCTGTGTCTCTCAGTGTCTTTGCCTGTGTCTCTCAGTGTCTCTCCCAGTGTCTCTCAGTGTCTCTCCCAGTGTCTGTCAGTGTCTTTCCCAGTGTCTGTCAGTGTCTTTGCCTGTGTCTGTCAGTGTCTTTGCCTGTGTCTCTCAGTGTCTTTGCCTGTGTCTCTCAGTGTCTTTCCCTGTGTCTCTCAGTGTCTTTCCCTGTGTCTCTCAGTGTCTTTGCCTGTGTCTCTCAGTGTCTTTGCCTGTGTCTCTCAGTGTCTTTGCCTGTGTCTCTCAGTGTCTTTGCCTGTGTCTCTCAGTGTCTTTGCCTGTGTCTCTCAGTGTCTTTGCCTGTGTCTTCTCAGTGTCTTTGCCTGTGTCTCTCAGTGTCTTTGCCTGTGTCTCTCAGTGTCTTTGCCTGTGTCTCTCAGTGTCTTTGCCTGTGTCTCTCAGTGTCTTTGCCTGTGTCTCTCAGTGTCTTTGCCTGTGTCTCTCAGTGTCTTTGCCTGTGTCTCTCAGTGTCTTTGCCTGTGTCTCTCAGTGTCTTTGCCTGTGTCTCTCAGTGTCTTTGCCTGTGTCTCTCAGTGTCTTTGCCTGTGTCTCTCAGTGTCTTTGCCTGTCTCTCAGTGTCTTTGCCTGTGTCTCTCAGTGTCTTTGCCTGTGTCTCTCAGTGTCTTTGCCTGTGTCTCTCAGTGTCTTTGCCTGTGTCTCTCAGTGTCTTTGCCTGTGTCTCTCAGTGTCTTTGCCTGTGTCTCTCAGTGTCTTTGCCTGTGTCTCTCAGTGTCTTTGCCTGTGTCTCTCAGTGTCTTTGCCTGTGTCTCTCAGTGTCTCTCCCAGTGTCTCTCCCAGTGTCTCTCCCAGTGTCTCTCCCAGTGTCTCTCCCAGTGTCTCTCCCAGTGTCTCTCCCAGTGTCTCTCCCAGTGTCTCTCCCAGTGTCTCTCCCAGTGTCTCTCCCAGTGTCTCTCCCAGCGTCTCTCCCAGTGTCTCTCCCAGCGTCTCTCCCAGTGTCTCTGTGTCCGTCCCTGACTCTGTGTCCGTCCCTGACTCTGTGTCCGTCCCTGACTCTGTGTCCGTCCCTGACTCTGTGTCCGTCCCTGACTCTGTGTCCGTCCCTGACTCTGTGTCCGTCCCTGACTCTGTGTCCGTCCCTGACTCTGTGTCCGCCCCTGACTCTGTGTCCGCCCCTGACTCTGTGTCCGCCCCTGACTCTGTGTCCGCCCCTGACTCTGTGTCCGCCCCTGACTCTGTGTCCGCCCCTGACTCTGTGTCCGCCCCTGACTCTGTGTCCGCCCCTGACTCTGTGTCCGCCCCTGACTCTGTGTCCGCCCCTGACTCTGTGTCCGCCCCTGACTCTGTGTCCGCCCCTGACTCTGTGTCCGCCCCTGACTCTGTGTCCGCCCCTGACTCTGTGTCCGCCCCTGACTCTGTGTCCGCCCCTGACTCTGTGTCCGCCCTGACTCTGTGTCCGCCCCTGACTCTGTGTCCGCCCCTGACTCTTGTGTCCGCCCCTGACTCTGTGTCCGCCCCTGACTCTGTGTCCGCCCCTCACACTGGTGACCACCCTGACACTTTGTCCCCCCCTGACTCTGTGTCCCCCCCTGACTCTGTGTCCCCCCCTGACACTGTGTCCGCCCCTGACTCTGTGTCCGCCCCTGACTCTGTGTCCGCCCCTGACTCTGTGTCCGCCCCTGACTCTGTGTCCGCCCCTGACTCTGTGTCCGCCCCTGACTCTGTGTCCGCCCCTGACTCTGTGTCCGCCCCTGACTCTGTGTCCGCCCCTGACTCTGTGTCCGCCCCTGACTCTGTGTCCGCCCCTGACTCTGTGTCCGCCCCTGACTCTGTGTCCGCCCCTGACTCTGTGTCCGCCCCTGACTCTGTGTCCGCCCCTGACTCTGTGTCCGCCCCTGACTCTGTGTCCGCCCCTGACTCTGTGTCCGCCCCTGACTCTGTGTCCGCCCCTGACTCTGTGTCCGCCCCTGACTCTGTGTCCGCCCCTGACTCTGTGTCCGCCCCTGACTCTGTGTCCGCCCCTGACTCTGTGTCCGCCCCTGACTCTGTGTCCGCCCCTGACTCTGTGTCCGCCCCTGACTCTGTGTCCGCCCCTGACTCTGTGTCCGCCACCTGGACTCTGTGTCCGCCCCTGACTCTGTGTCCGCCCCTGAATCTGTGTACACCCCTGACTCTGTGTCCGCCCCTGACTCTGTGTCCGCCCCTGACTCTGTGTCCGCCCCTGACTCTGTGTCCGCCCCTGACTCTGTGTCCGCCCCTGACTCTGTGTCCGCCCCTGACTCTGTGTCCGCCCCTGACTCTGTGTCCGCCCCTGACTCTGTGTCCGCCCCTGACTCTGTGTCCGCCCCTGACTCGGTGTCCGCCCCTGACTCTGTGTCCGCCCCTGACTCTGTGTCCGCCCCTGACTCTGTGTCCGCCCCTGACTCTGTGTCCGCCCCTGACTCTGTGTCCGCCCCTGACTCTGTGTCCGCCCCTGACTCTGTGTCCGCCCCTGACTCTGTGTCCGCCCCTGACTCTGTGTGTGCCCCTGACTCTGTGTGTGCCCCTGACTCTGTGTGTGCCCCTGACTCTGTGTGTGCCCCTGACTCTGTGTGTGCCCCTGACTCTGCGTGTGTCCCTGACTCTGCGTGTGTCCCTGACTCTGCGTGTGTCCCTGACTCTGCGTGTGTCCCTGACTCTGCGTGTGTCCCTGACTCTGCGTGTGTCCCTGACTCTGTCTATCTCTGACTCTGTCTGTCTCTGACTGTGTCTGTGTCTGTCTCTGTGTGTGTCTCTGTCTCTGTCTGTGTCTGTCTGTGTCTGTCTGTGTGTCTCGTGTCTGTCTGTGTGTCTCGTGTCTGTCTGTGTGTCTCGTGTCTGTCTGTGTGTCTCGTGTCTGTCTGTGTGTCTGTCTGTGTGTCTGTCTGTGTGTCTGCCTCTGTGTCTGCCTCTGTGTCTGCCTCTGTGTCTGCCTCTGTGTCTGCCTCTGTGTCTGCCTCTGTGTCTGCCTCTGTGTCTGCCTCTGTGTCTGCCTCTGTGTCTGCCTCTGTGTCTGCCTCTGTGTCTGCCTCTGTGTCTGCCTCTGTGTCTGCCTCTGTGTCTGCCTCTGTGTCTGCCTCTGTGTCTGCCTCTGTGTCTGCCTCTGTGTCTGCCTCTGTGTCTGCCTCTGTGTCTGCCTCTGTGTCTGCCTCTGTGTCTGCCTCTGTGTCTGCCTCTGTGTCTGCCTCTGTGTCTGCCTCTGTGTCTGCCTCTGTGTCTGCCTCTGTGTCTGCCTCTGTGTCTGCCTCTGTGTCTGCCTCTGTGTCTGCCTCTGTGTCTGCCTCTGTGTCTGCCTCTGTGTCTGCCTCTGTGTCTGCCTCTGTGTCTGCCTCTGTGTCTGCCTCTGTGTCTGCCTCTGTGTCTGCCTCTGTGTCTGCCTCTGTGTCTGCCTCTGTGTCTGCCTCTGTGTCTGCCTCTGTGTCTGCCTCTGTGTCTGCCTCTGTGTCTGACTCTGTGTCTGCCTCTGTGTCTGACTCTGTGTCTGCCTCTGTGTCTGCCTCTGTGTCTGCCTCTGTGTCTGCCTCTGTGTCTGCCTCTGTGTCTGCCTCTGTGTCTGCCTCTGTGTCTGCCTCTGTGTCTGCCTCTGTGTCTGCCTCTGTGTCTGTCTTTATGTCTGTCTCTGTGTCTGTGTCTGTCTGTATCTGTCTCTGTCTGTCTCCCTCCCGTCTGTCATCCCCGTCTTTCTCCCTCCGTCTGTCTTTCCGTCTGTCTTCCACGTCTATGTCTCCCCGACTGTGTCTCCCCGACTGTGTCTCCCCGACTGTGTCTCCCCGACTGTGTCTCCCCGACTGTGTCTCCCCGACTGTGTCTCCCCGACTGTGTCTCCCCGACTGTGTCTCCCCGACTGTGTCTCCTTGACTTTGTTTTCGTGTCTGTGTCTATGACTCATTTTCATTGTCTATCTGTTTGTCTGCGTCTCTCTAACTGCGTCTCCGGGCCCGCGTCTCCGGGCGGGCCCGCGTCTCCGGGCCCGCGTCTCCGGGCGGGCCCGCGTCTCCAGGCCCGCGAGTCCCCGTCTGCGTCTCCTGTGTCTGTGTGCCTCCCTTATGTCAATGCCTCTCTCCCTGTCTGTACCCGTCTCCCTGTCTGTGCCCGTCTCCCTGTCTGTGCCCGTCTCCCTGTCTGTGCCCGTCTCCCTGTCTGTGCCCGTCTCCCTGTCTGTGCCCGTCTCCCTGTCTGTGCCCGTCTCCCTGTCTGTGCCCGTCTCCCTGTCTGTGCCCGTCTCCCTGTCTGTGCCCGTCTCCCTGTCTGTGCCCGTCTCCCTGTCTGTGCCCGTCTCCCTGTCTGTGCTCGTCTTCCTGTCTGTGTCTGTCTCCCTGTGTCCGACCGTGCGTCTGCCAGGTGTAAAATTATCAAACAAAATTGATAAACGAAACTAATCAATAGAACTGACCGAAATATTAATAAAATAAAATGAGAAGTAGTAGGAGAGGGAAAATATGGAAAAGCAGAACAAGCAGGAGGAACTGTCGAATGAAAAGTTGGACGAGGAGGATGAGGAGGGACAGGAGGAGGAAGAAGAGAAGGCTGACGCGGAGGCGGAAGAGAAAGTGGAGGAGGAGGAGGGGAGGAAGAGATGTAGGAGAAAGAGGAGAAAGATGTAGGAGAAAGAGGAGAAAGATGTAGGAGAAAGAGGAGAAAGATGTAGGAGAAAGAGGAGAAAGATGTAGGAGAAAGAGGAGAAAGATGTAGGAGAAAGAGGAGAAAGATGTAGGAGAAAGAGGAGAAAGATGTAGGAGAAAGAGGAGAAAGAGATGTAGGAGAAAGAGGAGAAAGAGATAGAGGAGAAAGAGATGTAGGAGAAAGATGTAGGAGAAAGAGGAGAAAGAGGAGAAAGAGATGTAGGAGAAAGAGGAGAAAGATGTAGGAGAAAGAGGAGAAAGAGATGTAGGAGAAAGAGGAGAAAGAGATAGAGGAGAAAGAGATGTGGAGAGAGGAGGAGAAAGAGTGTAGGAGGTTAGGAGAAAGAGGGAGGAGAGGAGAGAGGATGGAGGAGAGAGGAGAAAGAGGAAGACGTAGGAGAGGGAGAAAGAGAGAGAGATGTAGGAGAAAGAGGAAGAAGAGATGTAGATGAGAGAAGAAGGAAAGAGGAGAAAGATGTAGGAGAAAGAGATGTAGGAGAAAGAGGAGGAAGAGATGGATGAGGAGGAAGAGATGGATGAGGAGGAAGAGATGGATGAGGAGGAAGAGATGGATGAGGAGGAAGAGATGGATGAGGAGGAAGAGATGGATGAGGAGGAAGAGATGGATGAGGAGGAAGAGATGGATGAGGAGGAAGAGATGGAGGAGGAAGAGATGGAGGAGGAAGAGATGGAGGAGGAAGAGATGGATGAGATGGATGGAAGGAGAAGATGAGGAGGATTGAGAGAGATGGAGGGAGTCCGAGGAAGAGATGGGGAGGATGGAGAGGAGATGGAGGGAGGGTGAGAGGAGGAGGAGGGAGGAGAGGAAAAGAGGAGATGAGGAGGAAGAGAAGGTGATGAGGAGGAAGAGAAGGTGATGAGGAGGAAGAGAAGGTGATGAGGAGGAAGGACGATGAGGAGAGGAGTTAGGAAAGAGGAGGGCGGAAGAGGAGGAGGAAGGCGGCGGAGAGGAGGAGGACGAGGAGGAAGAGGAGGAAGAGGAGGAAGAGGAGGAGAAAAAGGAGGAGGACGAGGCGGAAAGCAGAGACGGCGGAAGAGTCGGAAGAGGAGGATGAGGGATAAGAGGAGGCGGAGGAAGGGGAAGGGAGGAGGAAGGAGGAAGAGGAGGAGGGAGGAGGAAAGGAGGAAGAGGAGGGGAGGGAGGAGGAAGGGTAAAGCGGCTGGAGGGGAGGGCGGAGGTGGCGGAGGAGGGGAGGAGCAGGGAGGAGGAGGGAGGAGCTGGGAGGAGGAGGGAGGAGGGGAGGAGTAGGGAGGAGGCGGAGGATGGGAGGAGGGGAGCGAGGGGCGTCCTCGAGGGGAGGAGGAGAGGCTGAGGGAGGAGGGCGGCCTCTAGGAGGTCCGTGAGGAGGATCTTCTTCCTTCTTCCTCTTCGGCGTGCTTTATTCTTAGGATGTTCTTCTTTCTTCGTTTCTTCTGGGGGGGGGGGGGGGAGGAGGAGGGAGGGGGAGGCGGAGGTAGGAGGGAGGAGGAGGGAGGGAGGGAGGGGAGGAGGTGGGAGGAGGTCTGTATTAGGGAGGCTGGGTAGGAACGGGAGGAGGAGGGAGGAGGAAGGAGGAAAAGGAGGAGGAAGTGGAGGAAGACATGACAGACAGGGAAATAAAACCACGAACTACTATGTATTTTGTATAATTCCTCCCTTTATTTGTTGGCAAGCATGATTAGATATTTTACAAAGATAATGCCAAGTTTTACCCCTAAGTAGCTACTGTTGCCCCTTCCTACAATAATTTTTTAATACACAATAGTATAATTTTTTTTAGAATTTAATTTTCGAAATAATTATATGACCCTAACTCAAAGTAGAAAACAAAAACAAAAAATGAAAATAAAAAAATACATAACAAAATACATTTATACATATACCAAAGGCTTTTTCCCCCTTATAAAGTAGGTAGCCAAAAAACAAAGGAAAAAAAAAAAGAGATACAAAAGAATAACCGCATCAAACAAAATTTAATTTTCTACGCTTACTATTTCAGTATACACAAAGCACCGTGGCCTACACTTTATACAAATCCAGGTAATGGAAGCAATTCCTTCAACTAACTACCCGGCTTGGCTATTAAGGTTTCCAGTGTTAATTGCATTTCCATTTTCTTCCTATAACCTCCGATCAAAGGTGAAAAGGTCATTATAACACCAGAAAAAAGAACAAGTCTTTATAAATCACGTAAGTGCTACACGCTTTTTACCATGTTGATGTGCATGGATACTACACTGCCTCTTCGGGGCTAAACCTGGAAAATACGTACGGATTTATCTAGATATATGTATATCACACACGCACTGAAACACGCTCACACACGCTCACTCACACACACACACACACACACACACACACACACACACACACACACACACACACACACACACACACACACACACACACACACACACACACACACACACGCACGCACACTCACGCACACTCACGCACACTCACGCACACTCACGCACACTCACGCACACTCACGCACACTCACGCACACTCACGCACACTCACGCACACACGCACACTCACGCACACACGCACACTCACGCACACTCACGCACACTCACGCACACTCACGCGCACACTCACGCGCACACACACACACACACACACACACACACACACACACACACACACACACACACACACACACACACACACACACACACACACACACACACACACGTGCACACACACACGTGCACACACACGTGCACACACACACGTGCACACACACACGTGCACACACACACGTGCACACACACACGTGCACACACACACGTGCACACACACACACGTGCACACACACACACGTGCACACACACACGTGCACACACGAGGAAGGGAACGAGGAAGGAAGATAAGGAGAAAAGAAGGGAACAAGGGAGGGAACAAGGGAGGGAACAAGGGAGGGAACAAGGGAGAGAACAAGGGAGGGAACAAGGGAAGGAGCAAGGAAAGGAACGATGAAGGGAGCAAGGAAAGGAACGATGAAGGGAGCGAGGGAGCGAGGAAGGGAGCGAGGAAGGGAGCAAGGGAGGGAGCAAGGGAGGGAGCAAGGGAGGGAGCAAGGGAGGGAGCAAGGGAGGGAGCAAGGGAGGGAGGGAGCAAGGGAGGGAGGGAGCGAGGGAGGGAACGAGGGAAAGAACGGCAAAGGTAAGAAGGAAACGGGGAAATGAGGGGGGGAGGGGAACGGTGGGAGGAATTGAGGAAGGGAGCGAGGGAGAGGGGAAGGGAGCGGGGGAGAGGGGAAGGGAGCGGGGGAGAGGGGAAGGGAGCGCGGGAGAGGGGAAGGGAGCGGGGGAGAGGGGAAGGGAGCGGGGGAGAGGGGAAGGGAGCGGGGGAGAGGGGAAGGGAGCGGGGGAGAGGGGAAGGGAGCGGGGGAGAGGGGAAGGGAGCGAGGGAGAGGGGAAGGGAGCGGGGGAGAGGGGAAGGGAGCGGGGGAGAGGGGAAGGGAGCGGGGGAGAGGGGAAGGGAGCGGGGGAGAGGGGAAGGGAGAGGGGGAGAGGGGAAGAGAGCGGGGGAAGAGGGGAAGGGAGCGAGGGAGAGGGAAGGGAGCGAGGGAGGGAGGGAGCGAGGGAGAGGGGAAGGGAGCGGGGGAGAGGGGAAGGGAGCGAGGGAGAGGGGAAGGGAGCGAGGGAGAGGGGAAGGGAGCGAGGGAGAGGGGAAGGGAGCGAGGGAGAGGGGAAGGGAGCGAGGGAGAGGGGAAGGGAGCGAGGGAGAGGGGAAGGGAGCGAGGGAGAGGGGAAGGGAGCGAGGGAGAGGGGAAGGGAGCGAGGGAGAGGGGAAGGGAGCGAGGGAGAGGGGAGGGGCGCGAGGGAGAGGGGCAGGGGGCGTGGGAGAGGGGGCGGAAGGGAGCGAGGGAGAGGGGAAGGGAGCGAGGGAGAGGGGAAGGGAGCGAGGTAGAGGGAAGGGAGCGTGGGAGAGGGGAAGGGAGCGAGGGAGAGGGGAAGGGAGCGAGGGAGAGGGGAAGGGAGCGAGGGAGAGGGGAAGGGAGCGAGGGAGAGGGGAAGGGAGCGAGGGAGAGGGGAAGGGAGCGAGGGAGAGGGGAAGGGAGCGAGGGAGAGGGGAAGGGAGCGAGGGAGAGGGGAAGGGAGCGAGGGAGAGGGGAAGGGAGCGAGGGAGAGGGGAAGGGAGCGAGGGAGAGGGGAAGGGAGCGAGGGAGAGGGGAAGGGAGCGAGGGAGAGGGGAAGGGAGCGAGGGAGAGGGGAAGGGAGCGAGGGAGAGGGGAAGGGAGAGTGGGAGAGGGGAAGGGAGCGAGGGAGAGGTGAAGGGAGCGAGGGAGAGGGAGAGGGGAAGGGAGCGAGGGAGAGGGGAAGGGAGCGAGGGAGAGGGGAAGGGAGCGAGGGAGAGGGGAAGGGAGCGAGGGAGAGGGGAAGGGAGCGAGGGAGAGGGGAAGGGAGCGAGGGAGAGGGGAAGGGAGCGAGGGAGAGGGGAAGGGAGCGAGGGAGAGGGGACGGGAGCGAGCGAGAGGGGACGGGAGAGAGGGCTAGGGTAAGGGAGAGAGGGAGAGGGGAAGGGCGCGAGGGAGAGGGGAAGGGAGCGAGGGAGAGGGGAAGGGAGCGAGGGAGAGGGGAAGGGAGCGAGGGAGAGGGGAAGGGACGAGGGAGAGGGAAGGGAGCGAGGGAGAGGGAAGGGAGCGGGGGAGAGGGGAAGGGAGCGTGGGAGAGGGGAAGGGAGCGAGGGAGAGGGGAAGGGAGCGAGGGAGAGGGGAAGGGAGCGAGGGAGAGGGGAAGGGAGCTAGGGAGCGGGGGAAGGGAGCGAGGGAGAGGGGAAGGGAGCGAGGGAGAGGGGAAGGGAGCGAGGGAGAGGGGAGGGGAGCGAGGGAGAGGGAAGGGAGCGAGGGAGAGGGGAAGGGAGCGAGGGAGAGGGGAAGGGAGCGAGGGAGAGGGGAAGGGAGCGAGGGAGAGGGGAAGGGAGCGAGGGAGAGGGGAAGGGAGCGAGGGAGAGGGGAAGGGAGCGAGGGAGAGGGGAAGGGGAGCGAGGGAGAGGGGAAGGGAGCGAGGGAGAGGGAAGGGAGCGAGGGAGAGGGAAGGGAGCGAGGGAGAGGGGAAGGGAGCGAGGGAGAGGGGAAGGGAGCGAGGGAGAGGGGAAGGGAGCGAGGGAGAGGGGAAGGGAGCGAGGGAGAGGGGAAGGGAGCGAGGGAGAGGGGAAGGGAGCGAGGGAGAGGGGAGAAGAGAGCGAGGGAGAGGGGAGAAGAGAGCGAGGGAAAGGGGAGAAGAGAGCGAGGGAGAAGGGAGAAGAGAGCGAGGGAGAGGGAAGAAGAGAGCGAGGGAGAGGGGAGAAGAGAGCGAGGGAGAGGGGAAGAGAGCGAGGGAGAGGGGAAGGGAGCGAGGGAGAGTGGAGGGGATCGAGGGAGAGGGAATGCAAGCGAGGGAGAGGGGAAGGGAGCGAGGGAGAGGGGAAGGGAGCGAGGGAGAGGGGAAGGGAGCGAGGGAGAGGGGAAGGGAGCGAGGGAGAGGGGAAGGGAGCGAGGGGAAGGGAGCGAGGGGAAGGGAGCGAGGGAGAGGGGAAGGGAGCGAGGGGAAGGGGAAGGGAGCGAGGGGGGAGCGAGGGGGAGCGAGGGGGGAGCGAGGGGGGAGCGAGAGGGGAGCGAGAGGGGAGCGAGGGGGGAGCGAGGGGGGAGCGAGGGGGGAGCGAGGGGGGAGCGAGGGGGGAGCGAGGGGGGAGCGAGGGGGGAGCGAGGGGGGAGCGAGGGGGGAGCGAGGGGGGAGCGAGGGGGGAGCGAGGGGGGAGCGAGGGGGGAGCGAGGGGGGAGCGAGGGGGGAGCGAGGGGGGAGCGAGGGGGGAGCGAGGGGGGAGCGAGGGGGGAGCGAAAGGGGAGCGAAAGGGAGCGCGGAGGAGCGAGGGGTGGGGTTGAAACTTGGTTTATGAGTCTGACTGTTGCGGATTATTGTTCATCTAAGAGCCTTTTCTCCGACGAGGGATTCAAAATGAGGGTCCGAGGGCAAGCCGAGCCAACAGTTGGCTTAATATGTCTTGTATAGGCGTTCAGGCTTCAAGGTTTTGGGTGTCTAGAATAGATGTGTTCTAAGCACACGTTTGGCTTAACACATACAGGCATATATTGACATGCAGACATATATAGACATACATGCGTACATACAGACATACATACGCGCGCGTGCACACACACACGCACACACACGCACACACACGCACACACACGCACACACACGCACACACACGCACACACACGCACACACACGCACACACACGCACACACACGCACACACACGCACACACACGCACACACACGCACACACACGCACACACACGCACACACACGCACACACACGCACACACACGCACACACACGCACACACACGCACACACACGCACACACACACTTTATTTCCTTATCTAATCACTTGGAATTTTATTCACTTATATATCAATTTATTTTATTTTTCCTGATCATGATATCAGTTTCATCTTAAAAGTTCCTTCTTGGATAACCTCCCCCAAATCAGCACACATTCATCTAGTGTCTCTACATCTCTTTAGGAAACTTCGTCTGTCGTCCACATCTCGTTTCCATACAACACTATAACCACTGTGCTCTCTACTATACCTATATGCTCAGAGAACGAGGGCGTGAGGAAGAGAGATTGAGAGATAGAGAAAGAGAAAGACAAAGAGAAATACAGGGAGAGAAATACAGGGAGAGAAATACAGGGAGAGAAAAACAAAGAGAGCAAGAGAAAGTGAGACTGAAAAAAGTGTGAAAGTGAGAGAGGGAAAGATTTCTAGACTGAATCATTCAACGCCGGTTATAAGAAAACCTATGAACTTTATTACAGGTTTACGATTGAAAATAGTCTCAAGCCCACAAGATACTTCCCAAACGAAGAAGGAAAAATATATATATCCATTTTAGCGCCAGATGATTTTATTCACTTGAAAGAGGAACAAGTTGAAAAAAAAAAAAAAAAAAAAAAAAAGGAACTCGTTGTGTCCGGTCGCTCTTCAGCGGACTGGCTTTGGGGTCTCAACCTCAGAGTCTGCCTTCAATGCGGACTCGCCTCTGCCGAAGAGGTTTTCAGTTTCTCCATGGAGCCGAAGAAGACAAAAGAGGGGTCGACCTTCTCCTTATCCTCATCCGCCTCCCTTCCTTATCCCCATTCGCCTCACTCCCTCATCCTCATCTAACTTCCTTACCTCATCCTCATCCGTCTCCCTCCCTCATCCAAAACCGCCCCCCCCATTTCATCCTCATCCGCCTCCCCCATCCTCATCCGCTTCCTTCCCTCATACTCATCCGCCTCCCTCCCTCATACTTATCCGCCTCCCTCCCTCATACTTATCCGCCTCCCTCCCTAATCCTCATCCGCCTTCCTCCCCATCCTCATCCGTCTCCCTCCCTAATCCTCATCCTCATCCGTCTCCCTCCCTAATCCTCATCCTCATCCACCTCCCTCCTTTATCCTCATCCTCATCCTCATCCACCTCCCTCCTTTATCCTCATCCTCATCCTCCTCCCTTCCTCATCCTCATCCTCCTCCCTTCCTCATCCTCATCCTCCTCCCTTCCTCATCCTCATCCTCCTCCCTTCCTCATCCTCATCCTCCTCCCTTCCTCATCCTCATCCATCTCCTTTCCTCATCCTCATCCACCTCCCTCCTTTATCCTCATCCTCATCCACCTCCCTCCTTTATCCTCATCCTCATCCACCTCCCTCCTTTATCCTCATCCTCATCCACCTCCCTCCTTTATCCTCATCCTCATCCACCTCCCTCATCCTTATCCTTCCCTCTCATCCATCGCCCTCCCTCTCATCCATCGCCCTCCCTCTCATCCATCGCCCTCCCTCTCATCCATCGCCCTCCCTCTCATCCATCGCCCTCCCTCTCATCCTCATCCCTCCCTCTCATCCTCATCCCTCCTTGATTCTCATCGTCCTCTTCCCTCTCGTCCTCTTCCCTCTCGTCCTCTTCCCTCTCGTCCTCTTCCCTCTCGTCCTCTTCCCTCTCGTCCTCTTCCCTCTCGTCCTCTTCCCTCTCGTCCTCTTCCCTCTCGTCCTCTTCCCTCTCGTCCTCTTCCCTCTCGTCCTCTTCCCTCTCGTCCTCTTCCCTCTCGTCCTCTTCCCTCTCGTCCTCTTCCCTCTCGTCCTCTTCCCTCTCGTCCTCTTCCCTCTCGTCCTCTTCCCTCTCGTCCTCTTCCCTCTCGTCCTCTTCCCTCTCGTCCTCTTCCCTCTCGTCCTCTTCCCTCTCGTCCTCTTCCCTCTCGTCCTCTTCCCTCTCGTCCTCACCCTCCTCCTCCTCCTCCTCCCTCCCTCCTCGATCTCCCACCCTCGTCCTTCTCCCTCCGTCGTCCTCCTTCATCTTCATCCTCCTCTTTCCACAATTAATACTCCTACTCCTTGTTACTCTTCTCTTCCAACTCATCCTAATCCTAATCGTTCTTGTCTTTTCCTTCTCTTCCTCCAACTCCACCTCGTCCTTAGTCTAATTCTCTACCTCACCCGTCCTCCTCCTCCTCCTCCTACTTCTCCTTTTCTCCATCCTCGTCGTTATCTTACTCCCCGTCCTCTTCCTCGTCTCCTCTCTCGTCCTCGTCCTCCTCTTCCTCCTAATCCTTGTCCTTTTCCTCCTCGTCGCCATTTGCATTTAGATGG